>NC_056726.1:207429332-207729332 GCF_019279795.1 Protopterus annectens | reverse complement strand
CTTTTTTATTTCTGGAGCTGCCCTTTGACTGGGTGGAACATCTGGGATATACTTTGTGGGATGGGGAAGAAAAAAGGTATCGAGTAACCTCTGGATATATATGATGCTTTGTACTCACTTGTCTTTTGTTACAGTTAGCCAGGCTTCTGGGTACAAAGATAAGCAACCCCCGACTGCCTCCAGAGATGGACATGTGGGCCTCCCTTCAAGAGCGCTGAAAGGGCTTACCAAGGAAAGAATCCCTGTCGCCCTGATTCTGCGGATCCCCTCTGCCTCGTGGTCAGCGTTTTCCGTTACTACTTGCCCCTGGGGGAAGATTCAACATGTGTGTCCTGGAAAGCTCTCTGGGACTTTCAAAAGCAATTTTTTCCTCCCTTCTAACCCTTTGGATAATACAGTCTGGTAGGTAAGGGAAAATGGGACTCCTACAGCAGAGAGAGTCTTCCCTTCTTGTTCACACCTGGTTAGAGTGTCTTTGACTTTTGGCCTGAACAAAGATGAGCCATTGAAGGGGGCATTCACAAAAGAAGACTAAGAAATGAGTCTCATGGAGGAGTTGACTATTGAATTAATGGTGGACAGCTGAGAGGAAACCTTCTATGATGCCCCCAGCAGCTACTGAACCTTGGAGGGTGGTATCACCTAGTTCCTTCAGGAAATCACTCTGAAGTCTAGTAAAGTGAGTCAGGTAACTGAGCAATCTAAGCATAAATGTTGCTGAAGAAAAAATGCACTTTCCATATCTGTCCATCATATGAGACTCCTTGTTCGGTGGATGGACACTAGAAGAAGTCTCAGAGTTCCTTCTTGGCATCTGCCACCCCCACTATAGCATCTACTGGGACTCCTTTGGTTAGGAAATTTTTGTCTTCAGGTGAGGTAATGAATTTATTTGGACTCCGAGGAAAGTACAGTTGTGTACACTTGCCATAAATGTCGATGTTCGAGTGTATTCACTGTTGCAGTCATTATATTTAGGTAATCTGCTGGCAGGTTGCCCTCAGTCGGCCTGAATAGCAAAGTCTTGGGTCCTGCGTCAGTTGCGGTCTCCTCTTCCATGACGTCAGGGGTATAAAACATGCAGCCGATGCCATTTTATTCAGTTTTTCTTGCCTCAGATGTCAGGTGCCCCCCAAATGGGGAGCAAAAAAAAAAAAATATATATATATATATATATATTTATATATCTATATATATAAATAAACTGCAATATATATGTAAATGCAATTGTAACAACATAAACTTTACCTTCATCTAAAAGCAAATCCACCACAAAGGCTTTAGAATATAGTGAAGGAACGAGAAGTTCTAGAAAAAAGGGGGATGGTGGGTGGGTAACCCGGACTGCAACAGTGAATAAACTTGAACATCTACATTTATGGTAAGTGTACACAACTGTACTATGTTCTTCGTGTTTCACTGTTGCAGTCATTACATTTGGGTAGAATCCCAAAGCTATGGATGGGAGGCTGGAACTAAATAGCATTAGGAGCGGCTATAAGGCCCTGCAGAACTGCAGTGGCAAAGCCTGCCCTGGACTTAGAGAAGAGAGGCAAATGATAATGCTTTGTAAAGGTATGATCAGAGCTCCAAGCAGCAGCTTCTAGAATGTCTTTGGTTGGAACTCCTCTGAGAAAGGCTGCTGAGGTAGATGCAGCCCTGGTGGAATGTGACCTGATTCCCTTGGGCACTGGTTTGCCATGATGCAAGTAGCAGAAACGAATGCAGTGGCTCATCCACTTTGAAATAGTCTGCTTTGATATAGCCTTCCCCTCTGATCCTGCAGCAAATGCCACCAGTAGTTGCTCAGACTTTCTTAGAGATTTGGTCCTGTTCAAGTAGAATCTTAGTTGTCTGTGTATGTCCAAGGAATGCAGAATCTGCTCCCCCTTGTTCTGCGGATTTGGGTAAAATGTTGGCAGGTGGATAGTTTGGTTAAAAGCCACACTGGATACCACCTTAGGCATAAAGGAAAGATTGGTCCTGAGGGGCACCCTGTCCGGGTAAAATTTAATAAAAGGCTCCACAGCCATGAGGGCCTGTAGTTCTGAAACCCTCCTTGCTGAAGTGATTGCCAGAAGGAAAGCTGTTTTCCAAGATAAAAACTTTATACCCACAGTAGCTGCTGGTTCTAAAGGAGGCAGGGTGAGCTTTTCCAGCACAAAATTGAGGTCCCATGCAGGAGTTTGTGATCTTCTGGGAGGCCTTAAAATTTTTGGCCCCTCTAAGATACTGTTTTAGGAGAGGATGAGAAAAAATGGAGGCTCTGTGCTGTAATGAGCCGAGATGGCAGAGGCATGGATTTTTATTGAAGAAAAAGATTGGCCCTTGTCAAGCATCTCAGTCAAGTATTGTAAAATCTGAGGAATATTTGGCTTTGCTGTGTCCGTTCCTTGTGTTTGGTTCCAAGCACAGAATCTCTTCCATTTATCAGCATAAAAGATTTTCTAGTACTAGGCCTTCTGGCTTCCAAAATGACATCCATCACAGATTTACTGAGAGGTGTTGTTTGAATAATTACATGATCAGCAATGCTGCCAGGTTCAGAGTTTGGAGCTGATTGTGCAGAATTTGATTGCTTTGCTGAGACAGTAGATGAGGCATTTGAGGCAAGTACCAAGGAGGGAGTTGAGACATATTCCTTAGAACTGGGTACCAGTGCTGGCGAGGCCAGTCCAGGGCAATTAGGATCATTTTTGTTTTTTCCTGTCCGACCTTTAGTAAGATCTTGGGGAGAAGAGACAGAGAAGGAAAGGCGTAGACTGATAGGTTTTTCAAACTGAAGGATAGGGCATCCACTTTCCATGCTTGTCTGTGATAAGTCCTTATGCAGAATTTGTCTAGTTGATAATTTTGGAGAGAGGCAAATAGATCTATGTCTGGACACCCCCACTTCTCTGTTATCATGCCGAAGACTTGCGGATCCAGTTTCCACTCATGAGGGTCCATAAGATTTCTGCTTAGGTTGTCTGCCAGAGTATTTTGTTTTCCTGGCAGGAACTGAACTTGAAGATGTACTTGGTAAGTCAAGGTTGTGTCCCACAATGCCATGGCTAGTCTGCAAAGGGGATAGGAATGTGTACCCCCCTGCTTGTTTATGTACCACATGACTGTGGTGTTGTCCGTCTATCAGTAGTTGTCCTGGATGAAATAAGTCCTTGAAGGCTGTCAGGGCATTCTGAACAGCTAACATCTCTTTTTGGTTGATATGGAGATGCATTTGTTTTGGGCTCCATATGCCCTGAATGTATCTCCCCACCAGGTGGGCCCCCCCAAGCATAGTCTGATGCGTCTGTAGTTAGGGTTTGGGTGGTAGGGGGAAGAGTGAAAGACTGTCCCTTGTTCTGGTGACATGTCTCTGCCCACCAAAGAAACTCCTGTTGTAGGCAGGGAATGAGAGGAGTCATTGTTTCCAGACTGTGACAATGTTGACTCCATAAACTTTTTAGATACCATTGTAGTTTCCTCATATGCAGTCTTGCATACGGAATTAGTAGAATGCAGGATGCCATGAACCCCAAAGCCTGCAGAATTTGTCTTGCAGATAACTGGGTTTTTGTTGCCATCTGTTTGAAGTAAATAGTCAGTTGCCTTTGTTTGTCTGGCGTAAGGTAAACCATTTGGGCAGTTGTATTCAAGCTTGCACCCAGGAATGTAATTTTTTGAGAGGGTACCAGTTGTGATTTCTTTTCATTTATTGTGTATCCTAGGCATGTTAGAAGCCATTTAACAAACGCCAGATGTTGAAGAAGAATGTCCTTGTTTTCTGCTTGACTGAGACAGTCATCCAAGTAAGGATAGATTTGTATGCTTCTTTGTCTGCAAAATGCAATTACTGGTGCCTGGCACTTTGTAAAGAAACTGGGGGCAGTAGATAAGCCAAAGGGAATTGCAGAGAATTGGCAATGCATAAAACATGCCTTGAAGGGGAGGTATCCTCTGCACAATTCCCTTACTGGGATATGCAGGTATGCCTCTTTTAAGTCTAGAGTCACTAACCAAGCGTTCTTGCCCATCATGGGCAGAAGCTGTTGTAAAGTCAGCATTCTGAATTTTGGGATGTCCAAGAATGTGTTCAAAATCGATAAATCCAGTATTGGATGCCAGGCATCGTCTTTTCTGGGTACCAGGAACAGTCTTGAATAAAAACCTTGTCCTTTTTCCTGTTCTGTTACTGGTTGAATAGCCCCCATATCCATGAGGGACATAACTTGTTTCTGAGCTTCTGCCCATTGATTTTGTGGCAGATCTGGCCAACCGTTTGGAATTGACAAGGTATGGAAATGAAATCTGTACCCCTGGGATACTATGTTTAATACCGACTTGCCCTGGGTTATTAAATGCCAATTTTGAGCATGAAGTGCTAATTCCCCCCCCCCCCAAAGGGGCTGCCAAAAGATAAGTGCTTGGTGATGGTACAGGGAAGTCATTGAGACTGCTTACTGTAGGGTTGTGCTTTGTTTCCTCCAGATTTGGAGGTAGAGGCACCCCATTGCTTTGACCTGTAAGAACCCTGTGATTGGTATCTAGAGCCTTTTGAGCACCTGGATTTGCCTTGTGAGGCTCTGTTGGACACAGGAAAGGACCAGTTTTTAGTAGGTCAGTGTCTACTGAATCTGGGGGGCTGCACTTTTAAGAAATCTTTTACAGTTTGCATAGATTTAGCTTTGTCTTCCATTTTCTTTAAAACCTCTTCTGCCTTATTACCAAACAGAGTATCATGCTGTAAAGGTGCATCCAGTAACACAATCAGGCAGATTTTGCTCCTTGAGCCAGGCATGCCTTCTAATCACAGATCCAGTAAGTGCGGCCCTGCAAGAGGCCTCCAAGGAATCAAAACCACATTGCAAAGTATGCTTTCCAACCTCTTCTGCTGCATGCAATAATTCCTGTAATTCTTTATTTTTCACACATTCAGAAAGCAACATAATTTTCTGCTTCAATAATCCCATAACATGCTGTTGATATTTAAGCATATGAAACTGGCAGTTTAAGGCCCTAATTGCCAAGGTTGCAGACGTATAAACCTTCTTTCCCCATCTATCCAGCGCCCTAGAATCTCTATCAGAGGGGGTAGGATTCTTGGCTGTAGAGGCCTTTACACCTTTGGGACCCTGTGAGATAGTTTCAGGATCAGCAGCAGGATTTTTGAATAAAAAATTGTGGGAGTCAGGAACCCTGTAATATCTGTCTGGCTTATTAGGAGCCAGAGGTAGGGAATCAGGAGCCATGCTTGATTATGAAAACACATCATCAACAATGTCTAATACAGGAGGTATGGCCAAAGGCCTATGCTGAGGAAGAAGAAATGAAAATGTTCCCTTAAAGTATGCAAGGTTTCGCCAAAAGAATAATCCTCAGGAGGAGATGCAGATGGGATGGATTCTTCTGCATCTGAATCCTCATAGGGTGGTATAGAAAATTCCTGATCAGAAGAGGAATCAGAAGAAATAGAAACCTGATCTGAAGATTCATAATCAGTGTCTTGCCTAGGCCTTTTATCAGGGGCGGGGGGGGTTGGGAACCCCTGATCAAGGTAATTAAGTCCTCAGCCATTTTGATCATTGTTTTTTTAGGCATAGGGGCCTGAGCACGTGGCTTATGCGTAATTTTTTTAGACTTAAAAGTTGTTTTTGAGGCTGGCGTCGGTTTTATATAGAAATGTTGAGGCCTGAAAACACCCTCAGAAGCCGGTGCCTGCTCAGCGGCTCCGGACCCATCTGAGGGAGAGACATCCGCGGGTACAATACTCTGAGAATCTCGCAGCATACCGGACTCCGCATGTGTCTCGGTAGAAGCCTGCGACTCAAAAGTAGCGGGTATCAGGGACTGCGAAAGTGCCTGAGTAGCGGCGAACTGGCGACTGGCTTAGGAGAAGCTTCGTTGTCAGTTTTGCACTTTGACGGTCTGTCTCTGTCCATTTCTTTGCATTTTTTGTGAACTCCGGTAGTCGGACTGCTATCTGACGACATTTCAGGGTAATTAAATATGAATGCAAAATATTTTGAAGCAAAGATATACTGACACTTAATAGTGTGTTGGTTAAATCTAGCACAAAACCAACAGCGATGTACGTTATGATCTGGGCCTAGGCAAGGAATACAGTACAAATAAAAATCCTTATGAGGTATTTGCTTCCCACAAGTAATGCAATTATTAACTTTTACTGACATCGATAAGGAACAAGAAAAAGTTTCCCCAAAAGAGTACTTAGCTTTAATTGAAGACTTCGGTTCTGAAACTCGAATGTGAAAATTTCAGGAGTCGGCCGACCAGCACTTGTGAACTGCTTCTGCTTCGGGCACCGCAAGAAAGACAGAATAAAATGGCGTTGGCTGCATGTTTTATACCCCTGATGACCTGACGTCATGGAAGAGGAGACAGCAACCGACGCAGGACCCAAGACTTTGATATTTAGGCCGACTGAGGGCAACCTGCCAGCAGATTACCCAAATGTAATGACTGCAACAGTGAAACACGAAGAACATCAGGTTCCACTGAATCTGGAGACTCCCACGCCTTTCAAGAAATTAGTTCCATTAGTTCATCGAAAGGTGGAAACACCCAAGTGGAGGAAGGATGAGATCCAAAAGCCTTCAGGTATACAGACTCCTCCTCTGAAGGGGTGATGGACTTCCAGCCACCTCTCTGTTTTAATATTTCTGGGATGTCTGAGAAGGATACATCCTCAGAGGGCGACCATGGGGACCCTTCAGAATCATCAAGGTATGTATCTGATGTGATGGGCTCCTCTGGGGGGTCTAAATGCTGCCTCTTACAGGACCTCTTCTGAAGGACCTCCTCAGAGGGATATTCTGGAGAGGTTTCGGAAGAGAGGAGGTCACCTAATGGGACATCCTGAGGCCTAGGATCTCAGTGTCCCTGTGGATACTGTGGTACAGAGACAAACACTGGTGCCTTTGGGGGAAGAATGACCCAACCCGAGAAAGGACCTGTCTGTGGAGACAGCACTCTCCTCATCACCACAAAAGGCTCCCGCCCCTGAGCCAAGGAAACTCCCAGCTCTGAAGAACCAGAGGAAATCACTGGAACCAAGGGTGTTGGGCTCAGAGGCTGAAGTAGGAGCTGAGCTCACCCAAGCTGACACCCCGAGAGGCAAGTTTGGATCAGACAACTGTCCGATCCAACTCCCCTCACCAGACCTGAATGGAGAGCATCAGCTCCTGGAGTCCAAGGGTTCAGATAGAACTGAGGACATTAGAGTAATGTTTGGCTCCGAAGAACCTGAGATAGGTCTCAGTTCTGACTGTTCCACTACTATCAGTTCTGGACATTCTAGTGTCAAGGTTCGAGAATGGATCAGAGGAGTCGACGCTGAAGGGGCGGGCTTGATTGGAGAGCGCTGGTGTCCTCAACAGCCTCTGCACCACATGATCCACATCATCGTTGGACAGGCTCTCTGAAGATCAAGTCGAAGGTGCAAGACACTTGGAGGATTGTAGCAGAGGAGACCTTAAAAGTGGGATACACCTGTTCCAATTCCGGGGATTGGCTCTGCAAATAAAACTCCATATGCACCGAAATTGAAGGAGCCAAGGTAGTAGGCTTCTAGGGCCTGACAGCCTATGGTTCCAGAGTCGAAACCTTCGGTAATTTTTTTTTATAGCTCCAACTGAGTACTGGAAGCTGAGGACCTTCTCCCCGACTTGTCAGATGTTGAAGAGGGGGACTTACTCAATTTTGAAGAACTCTGACCTGCTTCAAGCACTTCAAAAAAGAGGTCTTCAAAAGGCTTCTCAGTATTAATTTATTTTTCCTCTCTAACACCCTGTGGCTAAAGAGTGGCAGATGGCACAGGACTTATGGAGGTGAACTTATCCCAGACAATACACACAAATTGTATGCCCATCAGTTATGGACTTTTTTGGCCACATTTTTTAAGCCGGATGGCTTAGCTTCTTTAGACTCCTTAGAAGCCATAGTACAGTCATACTATGTACAGTGGATATAAAACGTGCATATACCTCTGTTAAAATGCCAGGTTTTTGTGATATTAAAAAATGAGACCACAATAAATCATTTCAAAACTTTTCCCACCTTTAATGAGACCTATAACCTGTACAATTCAATTAAAAAACAAACAAATCTGTTGGGGGAAAAAATATAAAAAATAAAAAACATACAATAAGCTGGTTGCATAAGTGTGCACACCCTTAAACTAATACTTTGTTGAAGCACCTTTTGCTTTAATTACACCATTCAGTCTTCTTGGGTACACACCTGCCATCAATTAAAGAGACTCTGATTAACCCCAAATAAAGTTCAGCTGTCCTAATAGGATTTTCCTGACATTTACTCAGTTGCCTGCTACACCAAAAGCCATGTTTCACAGAAAGCTTACAAATCATCAAATGGATCTCATTGTTGAAAGGGATCAGTCAGGAGAAGGGTACAAAACAATTTCCACAGCACTGGATATACCATGGAACACAGTGAAGACAGTCATAAAAAAAGTGGAAAACTATGGGACAACAGTAACATTGCAAACAACTGGATGTCCCTCCAAATTGATGAACAGATGAGTTGAAAACTGGTCAGGGAGGCTGCCAAGGGACCTAAAGTAACACTGAAGGAGCTACAGGAATTTCTGACAAGTACTGATTCGGTACTACATGTGACAACAATCTCCCGTATTCTCCATATGTCTGGCCTATGGGGTAGGGTTGCAAGACAGAAGCCTTTTCTTACACAGAAAAACATCCAGGCCCAGCTAAAATTTGCAAAACAATACATCAAGTCTCCCAAAAGCATGTGGGAAAATGTGTTATGGTCTAATGAGATGAAAGTTGAACTTTTTGGCCACAACTCCAAAAGGTACATTTGGCGCAAAAACAACACTACACATCACCAAAAGAACATCATCTCTTAGGCATCACCAAAAGAACACCATCATCACGGTGAAGCATGGTGGTGGCAGTATCATGCTTTGGGGTTGCTTTTCTTCAGCTAAAACTGGGGCTTTAGTCAAGGTGGAGGGAATTATGAACAGTTCCAAATACCAGTCACTTTTGGCCCAAAACTTTCAGGCATCTGCTAGAAAGCTGAAGATGGAGAGGAATTTCACCTTTCAACATGACAATGACCCCAAGCATACATCCAAATCAACAAAATAATGGCTTCACCAGAAGAAAATTAAAGTTTTGAAATGGCCCAGACCTAAATCCGATAGAAAATCTATGGGGAGACCTGAAGAGGGCTGTGCACAAGAAATGTCTTCGCAATCTGACAGATTTAGAGTGCTTTTGCAAGGAAGAGTGGGCAAATATTGCAAAGTCAAGATGTGCCATGTTGTTATCAGGGGACTGAATACTGTAATTAAATCAAACGGTGCATCAACAAAGTATTAGTTTAAAGGTGTGCACACTTATGCAACCAGCTTATTTGTACGTTTTTTATTTTTTATATTTTTCCCCCAACAGATTTGTTTGTTTTTCAATTGATTTGTACAGGTTTTTATGTCACATTAAAGATGGGAAAAGTTTTGAAATGATTTACTGTGGTCTCATTTTTTTTATATCACAAAAACCTGGCATTTTAACAGGGGTGTGTACACTTTTTGTATCCACTGTATATATGAAATATACGAACTTTACTACTACTACAAATTTTAATTTTTTAACAATAGTAAGCGAACACTTAGACAGGTCCAGTGAAAGGGAAAAAACCCTCTAAATTAAATGGGCTAAGACAGTTTTTTTTTTTTTTTTTAAATAATGGAAACAACAAGAAGACACTCAAAAGCGGACCAACAAGGGGAAAAAAAAGACCTCGAATTTAAACGGGCTAAGGCAGTTCTCTAACTTAAATGAACTAGCCTTGTGAAAATAAGGGAAGAGAAGGAAAGAAAGCCCTCTAACTAAAACAGGCTTTTTAATTACTAACTTTAGAGCTGGGATAGGAGGAAAAGGGCCTTGCAAGGAACGATGGCCAACAGCAGTGAGGATCTCGGTAGAGAGAAAGAAAACCATACTCAAATACTTTTAGAAATTATGACAAGGAGTAATACAAGTAGAACAAGTAACAGCTTTGTAAGAATAACAAAGAAAAAATTCTACTTAGCCAGCGACAGTAAGAAAGCACCCGATCCTGTCTAGTGACAAATGAGATCTGGGGAACTCTCCTAGTGCATGATGGGATAGGGTTTTAGCCACGAGCTAGTGGAAGACCTTCAGCTTTTGTATTAGGCAGAGTCAGATCAGAAGATTGGATCCGAACCCAACCAGTTAAGAATAAAGGCGAGATAAGACAACATCACATCAAGTGGTTTCCTAGCTTGGAAGACCTCAGGAAACAATGGGATAAATCAGCCTCCTGCTGCTCATGACGAAATTAGTTAATACTGACATTTTCATAAAAAGTTATTACTCCCATATATTGTACATAGGAGTTATTTTAATATATTTTTCCATCTTGCAGCTTGCATACACACATAAAAGGATGTCAAGGTTGATTTTGTATGGAGTTGCTTCTCCTCATCTTTATCTGAACCCATGTTACACTTTCCCGTTCTTCTCAATTCAATAAGAACACTCAAACAAAAAATAACTATATTTTCAAACCCTCCCACCCCTTTTAACTTGGAGCAAATGCACAAAGCTATATATATTTTCAAAAATGAAAGCTATCCCTCCAAATACAAAAGTTGCTCCAAACTGACGGAGGCACTCCCAGCTATTCCTATTGTGAAGGTTGACTATGTTAGTCTGCATTTTACAGCTTGTGATCCCACTTTACTCTGATTGCTACCTATTTGTTATCTTACCTCTATTCCCCTCCTAGGTGTGAAAAATAACTTGCAAATTTTCAACAGACATCAACTTTTACCATACGAAAAGGTACTCTAGGTAGCCTTAAATAAACTAAACTGTGTAGTGTTGCATTTAATGCATTACACAGCAATGAATACTAGAGACAGTTGCTTGTATAACTATTCACTTCCGAAGCATTCAATTTTCATTTCTTTCATTATATTTTATTTCCAGAAACTGTTTGTTAATAACCCTTGCAGATCTACAGAAAAGATCACTTACGACATATCATCAACACCTCTCAAAATTAAATGCCCACACCTACAGACTGCTTGCATTTAACTGAAAGCAAGTATTAGTGGAAAAACTCAACTACTTTCTTTGCAAATGCAAGAAAGGACTACCAATTTTCATGGTTTCATGTTTTTTTTAAAGCTTTTTTACTTCAAAATCCCTGTCCGTAGCTCAGACTAAAAAGACTAATTTAGATGTCCATCCTTAAAAAAAAGTCATCATTCAGGTCTATATATAGCATGATTATTAGTCCTTACGATAACACATTAAACTGGGGTTCCAGTTCCTTGATTTGGGGTAACTCAAGTGGATGTAAAAGATCCCATGGCAACTAGGGAAAACAACAGGGGAAGTTCCCTGATGGCCTAGCCAAATTTTCCCCAGTAGTATAAAAATCATTTTGAGTCTCTCTTGAAAAGATACCACCGGCTTATAATTAAATAAATACACCCCAGCAGCCAAAGATCACAGCATTATATTAATTTTAGCTTGCCTAGTTCCAGCCTATATTGTTATTAAAGCATAACATCTAGAAACATTACAACCAAGAAAGGGCACTTCAAATTTATTTTCTCCCCACAGCCAACCATCAGCTACTACCAGCTGCTCTTCTCATTTGGCAGGTCTACTGGACCACCAGAAGCCCTTCTCCTTAGGCTCAAACCAACCTTATGTCCGAGACCAATAACAAGATAAAGGACATATGTGTGGCATCATATTGCTGCCGGAGAGGGTACCCTGAATCCTGGTCTCACATGGCAGCCTTGCTAGCTCTGCAATTGCTGCCCTCGGCAGATTCATGTGTACTTCCTCACATGAGCAATGTCCAGACTAAGTGGTTCACTGGCAGCATGGAGTTGGCTAGGCTCACATGCTACTTATTTCAGTAAGTGTAGCCTCCCTCCCTCTGACCCTTCCTCTATGGCTGGCAAGCCAACATTGTCTTACTCCCCATCCTGTCCCACTGTGGCCCCCTCCAGCTACCAGGCTACTAACCAACCACTGGTCTTCAATTGTGCAATGAGGACTTTATCTCCGCATCACAGGAGCACTCAGGAAAGAGTACCTTTCAACCATTAGCATATTTAAAAATCACTGATAAAACTCCTCATCCCCCATCCTCACATTTAAAATTCCTCTAAAGGTATACTATACAGAACTACTTTGAACTCCAAGCAAAACAACATGCAATGTACATCAAGATATTGTTATACAAATAAAAAAATGTTTTGCATACAAATACCTCTTTTGTTCATTCATTATCCTTCTAAACATTAATGACAAAATTGTGGGTTATGTTTTCCAGTTCTCCCATCAGTTTAACACACTCAACAAATTTCCATTATTTTTCAGCCACTTTTTGCAGAACCAAAATTCACGTCTAAAATACTACTAAATTAGGGACTGATGCTTTACTGTTCCCCTCTTATTCACTGAATTCACTTTGCTGTTGGTCTATTTATTTTATTTATTTTTATTTATTTGCAGTTGGTTTACCAGGATAGTCCATTGGGCCAAAATGAACCCATTTTCAATGGAGTCCTGGGGAGAAAAGCTCCAAATAATCTAGGTTACAGTAAGTTATTATACAAAAATTAAGATTCAAACAAACAATTGCAGTAGTACATGAAACATTAGAGGTAATACAGACTTGTGATGAAACTTACATATGATACAGACTAAGAGAGGAATGTTGCAAAGTAAATACTGAAAAGACATTATATATTAGGAAGCATACACATTAGGAGGTGCAGTCAAGTGAATTTTAGGAAATACCACAGGAAATAATAATAATAATAATAATATAGGAGTTAGGTGAAAATAATAGTAAATTTGTGGTGTAAGCAGGAGAAGGAAGGAAGATGGAGATTGCCAATGCTAGTTATGTGGGGTGGGAACATGAGCATTCCCACTGAGATACTAGATGTGAATGGAGAGATTTTTTGAAAATGAAGTGGTTACAGGTTGTGCGAATGGATGTTGGTAGAGAGTTCCAGAGGCGTGCTAGGCTATAGGAGAGAAGATTTTTCCCTGAGGGACGAGTTGGTATGTAGATTTCTAGTAGATTTTGATTGTTGAGTTGGTATGTAGATTTCTAGTAGATTTTGATTGTTAGACCTTAATACTCTATCAGGTAGGTGCATTTTAAAAGCTGTAGAAAGGGAGGGACAGAGGGAGGGGTTGAACATGAGCTTGTGTGCAAGACTTAGTTGAGTGTAGGTGAGGTGATTGGGTAGTTCTAGCCATTTTAGTTTTTGGAGAGAGGAACAGTGGTGGGTGGAGGATTTGTGACTGGTAGCGAATTTGGCGATTTTGTTATAGCAAGAGGAAAGTTGCGTTATTAGAGAGGACTGTAGATTAGTTAGTAGTGGAGTTCCGTAGAGAAGGGACGGGATAAGAAAGGAAGTAGAAAGAGTGATTTTAGTGGCAGGTGTAAGGTAATGGTTTTGTCTGTACAGCATACCTAGTTTTTGATGGGTTTTTTTGATATTTAGTTGAAGGTGGGATTTGAATTTGAGCTGGTTGTCAATCTGGACCCCAAGTAACTTGGTCTCTGTCACCAGTTCTAGAGGTGAGTTATTTTGACTAGTAATAGAGAAAGTGTTTATATTGAAGGAATTTACTTTAGAGGGGGTAAATAGCATTAGTTTGGTTTTAGAGGCATTGAGTGCTAGGTGATTATTTCTCATCCATTGCTCAGTGGTTGAGAAGGCATCTTGAGTAAGCTTAAGCAGTGTGGGGATGGATGTGGCAGAGCAGATAATAGTAGAATCATCTGCATATTGGATGATGTTTGAGAATGGGACAGAGTTGCGGAAATCATTTATAAATACATTAAAGAGAAGGGGACCCAGTATGGAGCCTTGGGGAACTCCGGTAGGGGTATTAAGAAATGAGGAGGTGGCCTTTTTCCATTTACTGCTTGATATCTATCAGATAAGTAACTGGAGAACCAGTTTAAAGAGGAGGGAGAGAGTTTAAGTTGTGAGAGTTTAGTTAAAAGCAGGCTGTGTGAGATTGTGTCAAAGGCCTTAGAGAGGTCAAGAAGAAGGGTAGAAATAATCTGGCCAGAGTCGCGAGATTTATTTACAGTTTCAAGGAGGGAGAGGAGGGCTGTCATAGTGCTATGATTTGGTCTGAACCCATGTTGTGTAGGGGTTAGTAGGTGATTATCTAAGAGATGTGGTAAGAGTTGAAGTTGGATACATTTTTCTAGGAGTTTGGAGATGGGAGACAAGATGGCGATGGGGCGGAAATTAGTAACATTGTTATTGTTGCCACCTTTATGTAAAGGTATAAAGGGCTTTTTCCAGATTTGAGGTACTACACATTCTTGGATGGAGCGGTTGATTAGAATGCTAATGGGGTAGGCAATTGCTTCAGCAGCTTTACTGAGAAAGTAAGAAGGGATGTTGTCAGGAGCATTAGTGCATGGTTTCAGTTTCAGGAGGAGTTTATTTATAGTAGAAGTGGGTATAGGTTTTAATGAGAATAAAGGAGAGTGGGAAGGGGGGGTATTTAGAGGAGAAGAGGATGTTGAGGAAGTCAGACTATGAGACGGAGTGGAGGATAGGGAGTTAGTAGATGGTAATGAGGGAGTGGTAATGGTGCAGGGAAGAGTGTTAAGCAGGAGAGGGTACGGGTGTATTGGAGATTGTGGTGGTGTTTGAGAATGTAGAGGTTAATTTGGAAATAGATTCAATGAAAAAAAGAGTTAAATTGAGTAGCTAAGTCTAAGTCAGGAGCATTAGTGTCTGGTGTGGGGGTGACTGGTTTGCTGGGGTTAAGGAGAGTAGAGATACCTTTCCAGAATTTTTGAGGACTTGTTTTATTATTATTTTGGAGTACGGTGAAATAATTTTGTCGATCTGAGATGATGAGCTTTTTTACTTTATTGCGAAGTATTTTGTATTCATTATGGAGTAGGGGACTCTTGTTTTTCTGGTAATGTGCCCAGACTTTATCTCTGTGCCGCATGGTTGATAGTGCGTTTTTGGTAAGCCAAGGGGCAGTTTTAATTTTTATCCTCTTTGTCCTTAAGGGAGCTTGGGAGTCTAGTAGTTTCAAGAATGTTGAATTGAAGTGGGCAACTGCATTATCTAGAGATAATGTTTTAGAGTGTTCCAGTTTATTGCTTTTAGGGAGTTTGAAAAGGCTGTTGGGTTAAAGTTTTTTTGGTCACGGATAGTGATGTAATTATGAGTGCGATGTAGACTTTGGGTGAGTCGGTGAGTGAAGATGGGTAAGTGGTCACTAAGGGGATTGGGAAGAGTGCCACTATCAGAGAAATAGTGGGGATGAGAGACTAGAATCCAATCCAGAATACTGCCACTAGATGGGTTTTTGGAGGGGTGTGTTACAGAGTTGATCAGCTGGGAAAAATTGTAGAGGTTGATGTTAAGTGGGCTTGTAGAAGACTGAATGGAGGCACAGTTAATATTTGTATCTCCTAAGATTATTGTTTCATTGCTGATATTGTTGGAGAGCCAGGACAGGATATCTTCAAGTGTAGAGATATTATCCCCTGGAGGGATGTAGAGGGAAGCTATACATATATGTTTGTGTTTGTTAACTTGGAGAAGTGTGAGAAGTAGTTCTGCATTGTTAAATTGTGGAGTAGGTTTATTATAGGGAGGAACTGACAAGGAGGATGAGTATTGGAGAGCTACTCCTCCTCCTTTTTTGTGGGACCTGTCTTTTCTAATGATGGTGTAGTTTGGCAGAATTAATTCAGAGTCTTTTATATGGGGTTTGAGCCATGTTTCAGAGATGGATAGGATATCAGGTTTATTGTGTATAAGCCAGGCATGGAAGTTTGGGACTTTGTTTACTATACTTTGGGAGTTTAAAGAAGTTAGTAGTATGGAGTTGCCTGTAGTAGGTGTGGTGGGGGGGGCCTGGGTTAGGATGGATATCGCCTGATAATAGACTGGTTATCAGATGTAGGATTGGATTGGATAGGTAATTGGGCAGTTTAGTGAATTGATTAGGTTCTAATATGATTTTGAAGGATTTACTGGTTCCTATGGGGGTAGAATGATTTAGAGAAGTAATGAGTTTGTATGGGAAGAGTAGAAGGTTTTTTATAGGATAAAGATGGAGAGAAATAGGAGTGTTAGAGTATGAGAGAGGGGGAATTAAGATGGTTGGTTACATGGAAGGATTGTGAGTGGTGGGAGTTAATGGGTTGGGTGAGGTAGTAAATATAGGATAAATTAAGAAGTAGTAGTGGTAAAAAGCAGAAGGATAAAGGTTTTGAGGGTATGATGAAATGGGTTTACTAGAGATGCAATGTTGCTGTTGAGTTATATATGGATATAAGAGAGGACTATGTATAGAGGAGCTGGTAAGTATCCAATAGTGGTGAAGGAGTGAAGAGTATCTTATGTTAGGAGAGGGTGTGGTTAGGGGTGGGTGTTGAGAGAAAAAGGAAGCCTTTTGGCTAGCTGAAGATAATCTTGGGGAGGAGAATGAAGTTAAATTTGGGCAGGATAAGGGAGTGGGTGTTTCCCAGTTGGAAGATTGATTGGCTAAGAAAGGCAGTGGGTGTGGTTTTGTCTACTTCTTGATCATCTCAGTCTCCCAGCACTGGTCATGGATTCACAACCGTGATGCTACAAATGGTTCTGCTTGTCAGCTGCCACACCTTTTCTGTTGCTCAATCATTTCCTTTGAAACAAAGGAAAAGGTTCCCTGGCATAACCTCTCAAAGAGCTTTATTACCAACAGAACACTGAGAATAAGAGTTCCATTCAGCTTACTAGGTTTCTCCCTACCAGTTCTGCTTCCAAAAATGTCTGTGAACTTCCAGGAAAAAAATATAATGAAAACAGCTGGATACAGTAAACATCTGCCTCTTGACATTCCCTGACTGCCAGGATAAACATGCTTCTCTTTTACATGTGGTACCACAAATCATTTTCCACCAATATTCTGGTGTACCCAATTTTTAATACTTTTCCATTCTGCCACAATTTTATAAGGATCAGTTCCTTCTGCTGGTAAGAATAAGCAGATCTGAAACATACACAGCATATACCCTCACAGTTAACAAATCTTGCCGTGGAGCACAAGTCCAGTTATTATTTATACTTTTATACAAAGAATACAATCTGTTCAAGTTTACCTGGCATGGGAAAAGGTTTTCTCTGCATAGTATTTCTTATAACTATTTTTTAGACATTTCTTCTTGAGAATCTTCATGTTCAGCAAGTGTTTCTTTCTTTTCAATCTCTTGACTTCTGCAGCTTTATCAGCTTAGCTAAATGATTACTTAACATTTCTTTTTTCTAGACCTTTGTCACGTGGCTATATATATTAGAAGCCATTTTGTGTGCGAAAGATGCAGCCTCAACTTTTGCTGAACAGCTGTAAGGTTCCTTCCAGCCAGAGCCTTATATTTTAAAAATGTGTACTTTGCTGGCATACAGTTAGTGTAATTACTAGCCAGCACCCAGTATTTATTAAAAACTGTTGACTTTTGCTAGCTTTTTTTAAACAATTTGTCACTTTGCAGATTGGGAAAGGTCTAATTAACATGCTGCTCAGTCAACCACCCTCTTTGAAGTCTGAACTGTGCATTCTTTAACCAAAATCTAATCAATGTATTAAAACAAGTTGTCACTAAGACCAATAGGAAACTCAGCAGTTAAGCCAAGGCGTTTATTACTTAAGAGTGCTAGAGTAGAAACATACTTCATATTTACTACTCTCTCTTGTACCCAAAATATCTTTTCATTGGATTAGCTCAATCTCTCCACTGCAAACTTCAGGAGGTAAACAAAATGGATACTCAAGATTTGATGTAGCCAACTTTGGAGGAGCATACATCACTATCTTCACAGAGACAGGTGGGCCCCTGCTTTTGTATTCAAGTTGTTCAAACTTGTTTGGAGCTGTATCATGGCTACAAACCCCATGTGAAGTTAGGTCATCTGAACTCCCAAAAAACCTGTAGGATATTCAAAAGAAAAGACTTCAAGTCCTCCCCGCAAAAAAAAAAAAAAAATGTTGCAAATTGACCTGTAACTATGGCATCATCTAAAAAGCTGTCGTAATTAACATTAGTAGACCCACCTCAGATAGCTTCTCTATTTATGTTGTAATTCCATACTTGTTTGTCTTGACCTCAACACCATTAATGCATTTTCCACAGCCAAGTTGTATTTCTATATTTTGTCTTTGTTGACTACCATGCGTTTTAACTACTTCTGATGTCTTCATTTCACATTACAGAACAGTTGTGCAAAATCTTACCATAACCATAGCTGTCCTACTCTTCTATATGCTACAGTATTAATCACACAAGGGAGTTCACCTCCAGCTAACTCGTACAAATGGCCAGTATACAAAAGTCTACATGCTACTGCTAGGTACGTGTGACACTGCACATCCTTTTGCATACACTGGTCATAAAGGGACATCAGGTATAAAGCGGATGTCAGCACACTCCAACCTCAGAACTGAATGCCGCCAAGCATCAGCCTGAGCCTAGGTGAAAAACATATCAGCCGGAAAGACAGGCAAGCATCAGGGGGAAGACGGGGGGTTAGCAATACTGCAGCATACAGAAGAGAAGGACATCTATGGTATGGTAAGTTTTAACACAACTACTCTATGTCCTTCTATTCATATGCTGCAGTACTCATCACATAAGGGAGAATGCCAAAGCTCACCCATGGGAAAGGTGGGAAGGAGGAGGAGCAGAAGCTTTTTTTTACAAAGCCGTGTAGAATAGCCCTATCAAAAGCAGCCCTGGATTTGGAGATGACATCAAGTTTATGTTTAGTGAAAGTATGAACAGAGGACCAGGTAGCCACCTCCAGGATAGAGCACGTGTCCAAGCCTTTAAAGAAAGCCCCAACAGAGGATACTGCTCTAGTGGAGTCTGCACTCACTGGAGAAGAAAAGCTCTTACCATTGGCTGAGTGACAGAAAGAGAGCTTTAGAAATCCAAGAAGAAATAGTTTGCTTAGAAACCGGCTGAACCAGGGCCCTTTGGTGGTAGACACAAACAGGTGTTCAGATTTACATATAGGCTTGGTTTTATCCAAGTAGTATCCGAGTTACTTCTGCACATCCAAAGAATGCAGGATATTCTCACTTTTAGATTGAGGGGAAGGAAAAATGTGGAAAGACTGACAGACTGGTTAAGAGATAACTCATTGACCACAATGGGCATAAAGGAAGGGTTGGTATGCAAGGATACCATGTCCCTGTGGAAAACTGTGAAATGGAGGATTAAACATCAGAGCTTGCAGCTCAGAGATCCTTCTAGCAGATGCAATGGCCACCAGCAAAACTGTTCTCCATGTTCAATGTTGCAGGGAAGAGGAGCTTGCTGGCTCAAAAGGTGCAAACAAAGCTTCTCTACCACAAACCTAAGATGTTTCCTTTGCCTGTGTGGGATACCACACATCCTTGACCCACGAGGACTGTAGAATCGTGCCCCAGCCTGTATCTGAAGCATCTGTGTACAACTCTAGGAAAGGGAGGGGTGGCTGTAGGGGAGCTAGGATTTTTGGTTACCTGAACTCCTTTTTTATGCAGGGTAGGAGTGGAATTATGAAATCCGGGAATGGGAGTGCTGCATCCAGAGAGTTTTTAGAAACCACTGAATTATCCTCATGTGCAGTTTTGGCCCAGGGAAGCATCGGGATACAAGATGCCATGAACCCCAAGAGATGCAGGAAGTCCCCGGCAGTCATAGATTAGAGAGGTAAAATGCTCTGGAAGTAAGAGGTGAGGAAAGTACAGTTGTGTACACCTACCATAAATTTAGATGTTTGAGTGTCTTCACTGTTGCAGTCATGACTGTAGAGTTCTCCCCTGCTGGCAGGCAGCCCTCGGTCGGCCAGAATCCCAAAGTTTGGGTCCGGCGTCGGCTGTTCAACCATGCTCCCTGACGTCAGAGCGCCAGGAGTACAAAGCTGACAGCCGACGCCATCTTCTCCAGTTTTTCTTGCCCCAAGATGTCAGGAGTCCCAAAATGAAAAAGGTCCCATAACCTTTGCAAATACACCTCAGAAGAATGGTGAAAAAAGGAAATACACAAAAGTAAAAATAAGAGGGGACAGGAGGGAGGGAAACCCAGACTGCAAAAGTGAAGACACTCGAACATCTACATTTATGGTAGGTGTACACAACTGTACTATGTTCATCGTGTTTCACTGTTGCAGTCATGACTGTAGGGTAGAATCCCAAACCTGAAAGAAAGGGAGGAGGTCATAAAGAGGAAGGGGCGGCTAAAAGGCCCTGCAAGACTGCAGAGGCAAAGCCTGCCCTAGACTTAGAGTAAAGAGGTAGATTGTAGTGCTTAGAAAATGTATGCACTGAACTCCAAGTTGCAGCTTCCAAAATGTCCTTGGTAGGAACTCCCCTGAGGAAGGCCGCAGAAATGGCAAGCAGCTCTGGTGGAATGAGTCCATATACTCCCTGGGATTTGCTTTCCATGGTGAGAATAACAAAATCTGATTCCATGAGCAATCCATTTAGAAACGGTCTGTTTTGAAATGGCTTTACCTTGGGAACTTGAAGCATAAGAAACAAACAATTGTTCTGATTTTCTGATGTCCTTGGTTCTGTTCAGGTAAAAACGTAGCTGTCTGTACACATCCAAGGAATGTAAGATCCTTTCCCATTATTTTGAGGAGTGGGGAAAAAGGTTGGCACGTTAATAGTTTGATTTAAAGCCACTTTGGAAACCACCTTAGGCATGAAGGTAGGATTAGTCCTCAAAGATACCCTGTCTTGATGAAAAATAATATAAGGTTCCACAGCCATAAGAGCTTGTAACTCTGAAACTCTCCTGGCAGAGGTTAGGGCTAACAGGATGGCTGTCTTCCAAGATAAAAACTTGATGTCAGAGGAGGCAGCAGGCTCAAAAGGAGGCAAGGTTAGTTTTTCCAAAACATAGTTGAGATCCCAAGCAGGAATAGGAGGAGATCTAGGAGGTCTTAAGTTCTTAGCTCCTCTGAGAAACTGTAGCATGAGTTGGTGGGAAAAGATGGGAGGGTCTGTATTATAATGAGCAGAAATAGCAGAGGCATGTATCTTAATGGAAGAGAAAGAGAGACCCTTATGTAAGAGATCAGTCAAGTAAAGTAAAATTAAAGTAATGTTAGGAAGAAGAGGATCAGAATCCTGAGCCTGCATCCAGGAACAAAATCTTTTCCATTTTCCTGCATAAGATTTTCTAGTGCTAGGACGTCTGGCTTCTAAAATGACATCCATAACCTGCTTGGGCAGTAAAGAAGAAATCAAAGGGCCTGGATTAACCAGGCCGCCAGGCTGAGAGTTCTGACATGGGAGTGTAGAACCTGACCCTGATTGTTGGGACAGAAGGTTCGGAGACTGAGGTAAAACCCAAGGGGGCTCCAGGCATAGTTTTTTTAGAGTTGGATACCAAAACTGCCAAGGCCAATTTGGAGCCAGCAAGATTATCATCTTGGGCTTGTCCTGTTTTATCTTCAATAAAACCCGTGGAAGAAGAGGAAGAGGCGGAAAGGCATATCCCGAGAGGTTCCTCCAACTGAATGACAGGCCCACTTTCCAAGCTTCTCTGTGGAAAGACCTGGTGCAAAAAGTCTGTAGTTGATGATTGAGATGGGATGCAAAGAGGTCTATGTGAGGACATCCCCATACTGCTGTTATCATCCTGAATATTGTGGTGTCCAGCATCCACTCGTGTGGATCCGAAAGATTTCTGCTCAGACTGTCTGCCAGGAAGTTTTGTTTTCCTGGTAGAAACTGAGCTTGAAGATCCAGATTGCAAGCTAGAGCTGTGTTCCATAGATCCATGGCTAGTCTGCAAAGGGGGTAGGAATGAGATCCCCCTTGCTTGTGTATGTACCACATAACTGTGGTGTTGTCTGTCCGTATTAACAGTTGTCCTGGTTGTAAAAGATTCCTGAAGGCCAAAAGAGCTTTCTGAACGGCTAACATTTCCTTTAGATTGATATGCAGGTGCTTCTGATCCTTTGTCCAAAGGCCCTGCAAACAATTGCCCTGAAAATGGGCTCCCCAAGCATAATCCGAGGCGTCCGTGGTTAGAATCTGAGAGGCAGGAGGCAGACGGAAGGGCTTCCCTTTGTTTAGAGCACATGCCCTGGACCACCAAAGAAATTCCTTTTGAAGGCAAGGAAGGACGGAGATCAGTATGTCCAAACTGTGGCAATACACTTTTTAGGTACCACTGTATTTTCCTCATGTGTAGTCTTGCATATGGTACGAGAAGGATGCAGGAGGCCATGTAACCCAAAGCCTGCAGGAATTTCCTTGCAGATAGATGGGTTAAAGATGCCAAGGTTCTGAAAGTTGAAGCCAGCTGTAACTGTTTTTCGGATGTCAGAAATGTCATCTGGGTTGTAGTGTTTAGAAGCGCACCCAGAAAAGTTATCTGTTGAGATGGTGTCAAATTTGACTTTTTTATGTTTACAGAGAATCCCAGGAACTTGAGGAGGTTCTGTACAAATTCTAGATGCTGGAGTAAGACATCCTTGCTGTCTGCCTGAATTAGACAATCGTCCAGATAAGGGTAAATTTGAATTCCCTTGAGTCTGCAGTAAGCTACTACTGGAGCCAGGCATTTGGTGAAGACCCTGGGCGCAGTAGATAATCCAAAGGGCAGCGCAGTGAATTGAAAGTGCCTCGATCCGGCTTTGAACCTGAGGTATTTTCTGCGATCCTGCCTGATGGGAATGTGTAAATATGCCTCCTTTAAATCCAAAGTTACCATCCATGCATTTTTGGACAGCATTGGAAGTAGCTGCTGTAGAGTAAGCATCTTAAATTTTGGAATCTCTAGAAAGGTGTTCAAGACCGACAGATCTAGAATGGGTCTCCATGAGTTTTGCTTCCTTGGGACTAGAAAAAGCCTTGAATAAAAACCTTTTCCCATCTCTGAAAGAGGAACCAGTTCTATGGCATTCATAGCCAAAAGAGCTTCCACCTGGTTTAAGGCCTCCGTCCATTGATGTTTTGGAAGGTCTGGCCATCCGCTTGGCCTTGGCAAGGTATGAAAATGGAATTTGTAACCTCTTAAAATCACATCCAAAACCCATTTGTCTTGGGTTATTTGAGTCCAATTTTGATAAAAAAGAGAGAGTTTTCCTCCGAGAGGGGCTTCCAGGCAAGAAGTTCCTGTAGCCCAACAGAGGAGTCATTGAGTATGTTTCCTTTGAGATTGTGAACTGTCCTCTCCTCCACTAGGGGTGGAAGCAGTCCACTGTCTTGGTCTATAAGCAGCTTGTGTTTGAGGCCTCCCTCTGGAACGTCTATATCTACCCCTCTGAGGCCTGTCAGAAGTGGGAAAGGACCAATTTTTTGAAGGCCAATTCCTGCTAAATCTAGGAGGCTGTACTTGTAAGAAATCTTTAACTGTTTGCATGGATTTTGCCTTATCCTCCATCTTTTTAATCACCTCTTCAGCTTTTGATCCAAACAAAACATTATGCTGAACAGGAGCATCCAATAATTTAGCCTTTATTTGTTCAGGTAAATTTTGTTCCTTTAGCCATGCATGCCTTCTAATGACTGTGCCAGAGGCCGCAGCCCTACAAGAAGCCTCCAAGGCATCAAATCCACAGTGTAAACCATGTTTCCCAACCTGTTCAGTGGCATGCAATAAGTCATGTAATTCCTTATCATCTGCACAGGCAGAAATGGAAGTAAGCTTTTGTTTTAAGACAGACAATAGAAATTGCTGGTATTTAAACATATGAAACTGACAGTTTAAAGCCCTAATGGAGAAAATAGCAGAAGTGTACACCTTTTTGTCCCATCTTTCTAAGGATCGAGAATCCTTTTCAGTAGGAATGGGATTTTTGGCAGAAGCGGCCTTAACTCCCTTAGGACCCTGAGAAATGGTTTCAGGGTCAGCAGAAGGGTTCTTGTATAAAAACTGATGGGAATCAGGAACCCTGTAATATCAGGCTTAACAGGAGCAGGAGGAAAAGAGTCAGGGGTTAAGTTAGCCTCCGAAAAGGCATCATCCACAATATCCAAAACAGGAGGAATAGCCAGGGGTCTATGTTGGGGAAGAAGAAAAAATTCCCTCAGTCTTTTCTTGGATTCCGAAAACTCCTGTCCTTCCCAGTGGAAATGTTCCCTCATTTCATGCAAAGTTTCCCCAAAAGAGAAATCCTCAGGGGGAGAAGCAAAAGGAATGGATTCTTCAGCATCAGAATCCTCATAAGGAGGGAAAGAATATTACTGGTCAGAAGAAGAAACTGAGGAAACAGAAGCCTGATCAGAGGAATCATAAGAAACATCCTGCCTTGGCCTTTTGTCTGGAGGGGGATGAGAACCCCTAATCATAGTAATTAAATCCTCCACCAATCTTGAGCAACTGTTTCTGTGACTTGGGAGCCGGTTCAGAAGAGGCCTGTGTTGAAGTCTTTGACTTTGAAGGAGTCTTTGTCTTTGGCTTTGCCTTTATTAGTAGCTGAGTAGGCCTGAAAACACCTTCGGAAGCCGGTACCTGCACAGCGGCTCCGGACCCATCCGAAGGAGCATTGTCCGAAGGTCCTGCAACAGAAATATTTAAAGGCCTGGTTGGCTCCTCATGAGAGTCCGTTTCGGCCATCGGTTCTGGAATGGCCGACGACAGGGGCTGCAAAAGTGCCTCACTGAAGACGGCCGAACCTAAAGCTGGCTCCGCTTGTGCGATATCATCAGATTTGGACCTCGAAGGCCTGTCTTTATCCTTGCGACGTTTGTGAACTCCGGTAGCCGGGACCGTATCCGACGACATTTTGTAGTTAAAGCGCCTACCGAAGTAATGAAAAGCAAAATCGTACCTTCGCTTAATTGTACGTTGATTGAATCTAGCACAAAACCGACAACTAGCTACGCCATGGTCAGGGCCCAAGCAAGGAATACATTAAGAATGAAAATCCTTATGAGGTATTTGCTTCCCACATGAAATACAATTATTAACTTTTTCTGACATCGGAGTGGAGCAAGAAAAAAGTTTCCCCAACGGGGTACTTAGCTTTGAGTGGAGAAGAAAGTCTTCGGACCGAAGTACATCAGTAAAATTCGTCAGGAGTCAGCCGACTGGCACTTGCGAACTGCTATCACCACACGGCAAGAAAGACTGGAGAAGATGGCATTGGCTGTCAGCTTTGTACTCCTGGCGCTCTGACGTCAGGGAGCATGGTTGAACAGCCGACGCCGGACCCAGACTTTGGGATTCTGGCCAACCGAGGGCTGCCTGCCGGCAGGGGAGAAAGTACAGTTTTGTACCTACCATAAATGTAGATGTCCGATAGATATGCAACTGCAGTCCTGACATATGGGTTGTCCTGCCTCAGGCAGCGCTTCGGTTGGCCAGATTCCAAAGTCTGGGTCCGGCGTCGGCCGATGTCACCTCCTCCCCGACGTCAGAGCGGCTGGAGTATAAAGGCATCAGCCGACGCCATCTTCTTCAGTGTTTCTTGCCACAGATGCCAGGTGCCCTCTCCAAGGAAGGCTAAATTTTGTGAATGGATAAACAGATAAAACCAGACATGCACAACAGTAATAAACAGATACACCATAATATATATAACCCCAGCTGACAGGTAAGGGGTGAAAGGACCCAAAAGGGTAAAAACAGAGGGGTAGGAGGGAGGGAAAACCTGACTGCAGTTGCATATCTATCGGACATCTACATTTATGGTAGGTACAAAACTGTACTATGTCCTTCAAGAATGCAACTGTAGTCCTGACATATGGGTTGAATACCATAGCCAAGGTGGGGGTGGTAGGACTAAGCAAGAGATGGTGTAGCTAGAAGGCCCTGCAGGACTGCCGAAGCAAAGCCTGCTCGGGATCTGGAGTATAATGACAGGTTGTAGTGTTTGGTAAATGTATGCACAGAGCTCCATGTAGCAGCCTCTAGAATATCTTTTGTAGCCACTCCTCTTAGAAAAGCTGTGGATGTGGCCATAGCACTGGTGGAGTGTGGTCTAATATTAGCTGGCACACTTTTTCCATGAAAAGAATAACAGAATCTGCTGCAGTGTCCAATCCATTTTGAGATAGTTTGTTTGGTGACTGCTTTTCCTTGCACTCCAGCAGCATAGGCTACAAACAGTTGGTCAGACTTCCTGGTGGACTTTGTCCTGTCCAAGTAGTAGCGTAGTTGTCTGTGAATGTCTAAAGTATGCAGCAGCTTTTCCCCTTTATTTTGAGGGTTAGGGAAGAAAGTAGGCAGGTGAATTGCTTGGTTTAGAGACACTCTGGATATCACCTTAGGCATGAATGAAGGATTGGTCCTAAGGGAAACTCTGTCCTGATGAAAGATGAGAAAAGGAGGAACTGCCATGAGGGCCTGTATCTCCGAGACTGCTCTTGCTGAGGTTACTGCCAACAGGAAAACCATTTTCCAAGAGAGAAATTGCATTTCTGAAGATGCTGCTGGTTCAAAAGGAGGAAGAGTTAATTTTTCCAAGACGTAATTGAGGTCCCATGCAGGAATTGGTTGCTTCCTTGGAGGTTTGATATTCTTTATGCCTCTTAGAAGCTGTCTTAGCAAGGGATGCGAAAACACAGATGGATCACAGTTGTAATGTGCTGAGATAGCTGAAGCGTGGATTTTGATGGAAGAGTATGAGAGGCCACTGTGAAACATTTCTACCAAGTATTCTAATATCTGAGGTATGCTCAGCAGTGATGCATCCTGGCCCTTGTTGACATTCCAGATGGTGAATTTCTTCCATTTGGCCGAACAGGTTTTTCTGGTGGAGGGTCTGCGTGCCTCCAGCAAAATTTCCTGAACTTTTTCGGAGAGGGAGTCATGGGTCTGAGTCATGGAACTCTCCAAGCTGTCAACTTTAAGGTTTGCAGGTTCTGATGAACAGTCTTGTAACTGTGTTGAGTCAGGAGCAGAGGCCATTGAGGCAAGGGCCACGGTTTGGTGTGAGTTATGCTCAGTAGTAGTGGATACCAGTGTTGCCTTGGCCAGTCTGGAGCTATCAAGATTCCTCTTGGTTGTTCTGCCTTGATCTTCAGTAACACCTTGGTGAGCAAAGGTAGCGGAGGGAATGCATAAATTGTTAGTGCATTCCAGCTGAAGGAAAGAGCATCCGTTCTCCAAGCAAGAGGATGGTGTATCCTTGTGCAGAACCTTTCCACGTGATGATTGAGAAGAGATGCAAAGAGGTCTATGTCTGGTCTTCCCCATGCAGATGCTATTTGTGAGAAAATGCATGGGTGTAGCATCCATTCGTGTGGATCCAAGAAATTTCTGCTCAGTCTGTCTGCCAGAACATTGTCCTTGCCCGGAACAAACTGGGATTGCAAGTAGATGTTCAGTTTCAGGGACTTTTCCCAAAGAATCATTGTTAGTCTGCAGAGGGGGTAGGAATGAGTGCCCCCTTGTTTGTTTATGTACCACATGACAGTGGTGTTGTCTGTCCTTATTAGTAGATGACCTTGCTGAAGAGAATTTCCAAAGGCTTCTATTGCATGTATCACTGCCAACATCTCTTTTTGATTTATGTGCTGATGCATCTCCATGGGAGTCCATTGCCCTTGAATGCATCTGCCGTCCATGTGCACCCCCCATCCATGGTCTGAGGCGTCTGTTGTAATAGTTTGACTTATAGGAGGTTTGTTGAAAAGCATGCCTTTGTTTAAGTGACTTGCTTGAGCCCACCACAAAAATTCCCTTTGCAGGCATGGTATGAGTGGTATTATGTCTTCTAGGTTGTGGCTGTGTTGCGACCACAAGCTTTTTAGGTACCATTGCAGCTTTCTCATGTGTAGTCTTGCCAGAGGGATTAGAAGAATGCAAGATGCTATGAACCCCAGGGCCTGCAGGGTCTTCCTTGCGGTCAGGTGGGTTAATTTTGCTAGGCCTTTGAAGTAAGCTGTTAAATGCTCTTGTTTCTCCTCTGGGAGGAAAGCCATTTGTAGCTGTGTGTCCAGTTTTGCTCCTAGAAAAGTAATCTGTTGGGATGGCAGTAGTCTTGATTTTTGAATGTTGACTGTGTATCCCAAAGCCTGCAGCAATTGAATGATGTATTCCAAATGTTTTAGCAAGGTCTGTTTGCTGTCTTGCTTGTATTAGGCAGTCGTCCAGGTAAGGGTATATTTGAATCCCCTGGAGTCTGCAATGTGCCACTACTGATGCCAGGCATTTTGTGAATACTCTGGGCGCAGTAGATAAGCCAAACGGCAATGCTGAGAATTGATAGTGCTCTGTTCCTGCAAGAAATCTGAGGTATCTTCTGCAACTGTGTCTGATCGGGACATGCAGGTATGCCTCCTTGAGGTCCAGAGTAACCAGCCAAGACCTGTTGCCCAGCATGGGAAGAAGTTGCTGTAACGTCAGCATCTTGAATTTTGGCACCATGAGAAAAGTATTTAGAACGGACAAATCCAATATAGGCCTCCATTGTTTTTCTTTTCTTGGAACAAGGGACAGTCTTGAATAAAATCCCTGGCCTTGTTCCTGAGGAGGAACCTTCTCTATTGCTTTTATTTGTAACAGCTTTGAGACTTCTATGAGTGCCTCTGCCCTTTGATTTTGTGGCAGGTTTGGCATGCCTTGTCCTGTTGGTACGGTGTGGAAGTGGAACCTGTAACCTCTGTCTATTATGTCCAGAATCCAATTGTCCTTTGTTATAATGTGCCAGTTTTTTGAGAATAGAGACAATTTTCCGCCTAGGGGTGCTTCTCTTTGAGCTTTGGTAGGCGGAGTGAAAGGTAAGTCATTGTGATTGTCTCTGAGGTGCAGGTGAACTACCTGTGCCACTTCTCTGATTTTGTGGTTGCCACTGGCGCCCCCTGTAGGAGCCTCGGTATTGCCCTCTACCTCGAGCACGCCTGTTCTTTCCCCTTTGAAACTTTTCAGAGTCCGGAAAGGACCAATTCTTTGAAGGCCAATTCCTGCTGAACCTTGGTGGCTGAACCTGAAGGAAATCCTTTACTGTCTGCACTGATTTTGCCATCTCCTCAATAGATTTCAACACATCCTGAACATTAGTACCAAAAAGCTTCTGTTTATCCAGAGGTGCGTCCAGGAGCTTTACTTTAACATGATCTGGCAGTGGCTGTTCTTTCAACCAAGCATGTCTAGGAATAACAGCCCCCGTCATAGCTGCCCTACATGAAGCCTCCAATGCATCATAACCACACTGTAAAAAATGATTACTAACCTGCTGGGTGTTATGAACCAAATCCTGCAATGCCTTTCTATCTATAGGCTCAGGAGAGGCCATCTTTTTCTGCAAATCATCCAGTAAGTAATCCTGGTATTGAAACATATGAAAAAGGCAGTTAAGTGACCTCATGGCAAGGGTGGAAGAGGTATAAACTTTTTTACCCCATCTCTCCAGGGACCTTGCTTCCCTGTCAGCTGGCAGTGGGTTCTTGGCTGAGGAGGTAGCCACTCCTTTGGGGCCCTGTGAAATAGTTTCTAGATCCACAGCGTGGGCCTTAAAGAGATGCTTGTGAGTGTCAGGGACCCTGTGATATCTGTCTGGCTTGACAGGAGCAGGAGGGAGTGAATCAGGGGAAGCACTGGAGTCGGAGAAAACATCATCCAGGACATCCAAAACTGGAGTGATAGCTAAAGGCCTGTGCTGGGGTAACTTAAGGAAGGTACATAGCCTTTTACTAGAATCAGAAAATTCCTGACCCTGCCACTTAAAATGTTCCCTCATGGAGTGGAGGACTTCACCAAAAGAAAAATCCTCTGGAGGAGAGGCAGAGGGAATAGATTCCTCAGCATCAGAGTCCTCATAGGCCTAGAAGGATTCTTCTTGGGTATCTGAATGCTCTGAATCCTAAGAGGCTTCATCTGAAGAGAGGTTGACTGCCTGCTCAGTTCTAGGCCTTTTTTCTGCAGGCGGCTGAGAACCTCTGTTTGGGTGAGGCTGAGACCCCCTGATAAGCGAAATTAAATCTGCAGCCAGAGACATGATTTGTTTGTCAGAAGAAGGGGCCTGAGAAGTAGGCTTAGGATGGGCCTTGGCCTGGCTGGCGGCCTTAGCACGGGCAAAGGCCTTGATTGACATGGATACAGGAGGCCTAGCTGCCCCACGTGCAGGGGTAACTTTGTCCATGGGAATGGTGTCGGGTAGATCCAGGACTTCAGTTTCCGGAGGAAAATCCACAACCGGTACCGGTGTAGTCTCCGAGACCGAGGAAAGAGGTAACGCGGTGTCGTCGGCCTGGAGCGGTTGAATTACCGCTTCCGAAGGGACCGAAGCTCTCGCAGAGGGCTTAGGCGTAATATCGGTGGAAGTCACGGGCCGAGGATGTCGGTCCCGGTCCTTTCGTTTTTTGGTAGTTTGTGCTGTCGGTTGTTCCGATGGCATGTTGTAAGCATAGGATTCACCAAAAAAGTCTTCGGCAAACTCTGCCTGGCGCCTGAGAGTGCGCTTATTAAAGCAAGCACAGGCCGAGACGTCGTGGTCTGGGCCCAGGCAAGGGAGGCAGTAAGAATGGAAGTCCTTATGAGGTATTTGTTTACCACAAGACAAACAATTATTAACTTTCTCAATTTGTTCTGACATTGGCTGAGGCAAGAAAAAATGTTCCCCAACGGGGTACTTAGCTTTAGATGACTTCGGTAACTGAAACACAGGAGCTGACCGACCGGCACTTGCGAACTGCTTCTGCTTCGGGCACCACGCGGCAAGAAAGACTGAAGATGGCGTCGGCTGATGCCTTTATACTCCAGCCGCTCTGACGTCGGGGAGGAGGCGACATCGGCCGACGCTGGACCCAGACTTTGGAATCTGGCCAACCGAAGGGCTGCCTGAGGCAGGACAACCCATATGTCAGGACTGCAGTTGCATTCTTGAAGGACATCCCTACAGTCATGACTGCAACAGTGAAACACGATGAACATCAGCACCTTTTTCTACGGGTAGGGAAGCTAGCATCTTGTTTGTTTGGATCCTGTACCCAGAAAAATGTGGTCTTATGAAGGGGTCAGAGAGGACATCTGACAGTTTACAGTGAAGCCTAGACTGTCTAGAAGGGAAACAGTGAATGAAAGACTAATGAAGTAGGTCTGGTGATTGGGCTTGGATTAGAAGATCATCTAAGTAAGGGAAGATCTGAATTCCCTGCAGTCTGCAGAATGCTATGACAGGAGCCAAGCATTTTGTGAAGACCCTTAATGCCATAAGACAGACCAAAGGATAAAGCACAGAACTGAAAATGAGAGGAAGCAACAGAAAAATGCAGAAATGTCCTGAACTGACGGTGAATGGGGAAGTGAAGATAAGTGTCTTTGATGCCCAATGACACCATGAAAGCTTGGGGAAGAATGAGAGGAAGAAGAGTGGACAAAGTCAGCATCCGAGAAACTGGGACTTTCAGAAAGGTGTTTAGGTAGGAAATGTCCAAGATGGGTTACCAGGGGCCATCCTTCCTTGGAACCAAAAACATCCTGGAGTAGAACCCTTTCCCTTGTTGAGCAGAAGGAACCTCTTGAATAGTTCCCTGAGAAAGAAGACCTGCAATAACCTGAGGGAAGAGAAAGTACAGTTGTGTACACTTACCATAAATGTAGATGTTAGAGTGTATTCACTGTTGCAGTCATCACACTTGGGCTATCCTGCCAGGGGTAGCCCTCAGTCGGCCCAAATACCAGAGGCTTAGTATTTCTGCGTTGGTTGCTGTCACTCCAGGACTGATGTCAGGTCATCAGTGGTATAAAAACAGGCAGTCGACGCCATTACATCAGTTTTTCTTGCCCCAAATGTCAGGAGCCCCAAACAGGGAGCTAAGTTATGGTGGAGTAACACCACCAGTAGAAAGTAAATACCAATAACCCTGTAAGGGTGAGGAAAAGAGAGAGAGACAAGGGGGCTGGAGGGTGGGAAACCAGGACTGCAACAGTGAATACACCCGAACATCTACATTTATGGTAAGTGTACACAACTGCACTATGTTCTTCGCGTTTAACTGTTGCAGTCATCACACTTGAGTTGATTCCCAAAGCTGAGGAATGTCTGAAGGCAGTCAAGAAGAGTTGGGGCTGGCTAGTATGCCCTGCAGGACTGTGGTTGCAAAGACTGGTCTGGATTTTGAAAAGATAGGCAAGTGGTAATAATTGGTGAAAGTATGAACAGAACTCCATGTTGCAGCTTCCAGTATGTCCCTGGTAGGGACCTCTCTGAGAAAGATTACAGAGGTTGAAGTTGCCATAGAAGAATGTGTTCTGACCCCCTGTGGGGATGTTTTCCCATGGTGTTTGTAACAGAAATGGATGCAGTGTGCTATCTATTTGGAAATGGTTCGTTTTGATATGGCTTTGCCCTCTGCTCCTGGTAAACTAGTAACTGGTCAGATTTCCTAAAGGGCTTAGTCCTATCCAGGTAGAATCTGAGCTGTCCGTGCACATCTAAAGAGTGCAGGATCCTTTCCCCCTTACCTTGAGGTTTAGGGAAAAAGGTGGGCAAATGAATAGATTGGTTTAGAGCCACACTGGACACCACCTTAGGCATGAAGGTTGGGTTAGTCCTGAGGAAGACCCTTTCAGCATGAAAAATGATGAAAGGTTCCACAGCCATAAGTGCCTGAAGCTCAGAAGTGATGGCCAGAAGCAAGGCTGTTTTCCAAGAGAGGAATTTTAACTCTGCTGAAGCCGCAGGCTCAAAGGGAGGGGGACGTGAGCTTTTCCAACACAAAGTTAAGGTCCCAAGCAGGAGTAGGGGCTCTTCTTGGTGGCCTTAAGTTGTCAGACCCTCTCAGAAACTATTTGATGAGAGGGTGTGACAAGACAGGTGGCTCAGTGCTGTAATGTGCAGAGAAGGCAGAGGCATGGATTTTAATGGAAGAGAAGGATAGGCCCCTGTGGAGTAGTTCTGCTTGTTAATCCAGGATGAGAGGTAAGGAGGGCTGTGCTGGGTCAGCTCCCTTAGTCTGGATCTAGGAACTATACCTTTTCCACTTGTCAGCATAGGGTTTTCTAGTACTGTGTCATCTGGCTTCAAGTACAACATCCAGGACTTGTTTGCTTAGGCTGGCCACTGGAGGAGAAGTCAAGGAATAAGCCAGGCTGCTAGGTTCAGGGTCTGCAACTGTGGATGCAAGAACTCTCCCTCCTGCTGAATCAGAAGAGTTGGAATCTGGGAGAGGTGCCATGGAGGCAATGAAGACAGACAGCGCAGTAGTGGGCACTAGTGTTGGCATGGCCAGTCTGGGGCAAACAGGATTGCCTTTGGTCTTTCCTCCCTTATTTTGAGTAATACTCTGGTAAGAAGAGGTAGAGGGGGAAATGCATAGATTGAGAGGTTTGCCCTCTGGAAGGATAGGGCATTCACTTTCCAAGACCTGTTGTGACGTTCTCCCTGGTGCAGAATTTGCTGAGCTGGTGGTTGTAGGTGGAAGCAAATAGGTCCTCCTTCGGGGTACCCCATTTTTGGGTCACAAGGTTGAAGGTGTTGTGGTTTATTTGCCACTGGTGTGGGTCCAGGAGATTTCTGCTTAAGTTGTCTGCCAGAGAGTTTTGGTTGCCTGGCAGGATTTGAGCTTGCAGATGAATATGCATGGCTGAGGCAGTGTTCCAAAGGGTCATGGCTAGCCTGCATAGTGGGTAAGACTGGGCTCCCCCCTGCTTGTTGAAGTACCACATTACTGTGGTGTTGTTGGTTTTTATTAGTAGAGGCCCTGGAGAGAGCAGGGATCTGAAAGCTGTCACAGCATGCTGAACAGCTAGCATCTCTTTTTGGTTGATGTGCAGATGAATTTGGTTTGGGCTCCAGTGGCCCTGAATGCACCTGCTGTCCAGGTGAGCACCCCAGGCATAGTCTGATGCGTCTGTGGTTAGGGTCTGGGCGGCGTGGGGTTGTGAAAAGGCAAGTCCCTTGTTGCGGTCACATGCTGCTACCCACCAAAGAAAGTCTTTCCTTAGACAGGGTATCATAAGTATAATAGTTTCCAGGTCCTGAGAATGTTGACACCACAGGCTTATTAAGTACCACTGAAGTTTCCTCATATGCAGTCTGGCATATGGAATTAGTAGAATGCAGGAGGCCATGAACACTAGAGCTTGTAGGATTTTCCTTGCGGATAACTGGGTTCTGGTGGCCAGTTGAGAGAAGTAGCCTGTCAGACAGGCTTGTTTTTCTGGAGTTAGAAATGCCATCTGAGATGCTGTGTCCAGGCTTGCTCCCAGGAATACAATTTTTTGACTGGGGGATTAGTATGGATTTCTTCTCATTTAAAGCTATTTCCAGTGGTGAGAATCAAACCTTGCACCTTACAGATGAGAAGCAAACACCTTAACCACCACGCCACTTGGTATTTCTGTTTGAATATCGGTAGTGCAAAGAACTTCTTCAGAAGCTGGTGTCTGCACAGCAGCTCCGGACCCATCCAAGGTAGAGACATCCGCAGGTTCCATAGTCAAAGAAGAGTCTTGTGGCATACCAGACTCTAAACCGGTCTCAGTAGCAGCCTGCAAATCCATCGATGCAGGCATCAGGGGCTGTGAAAGTGCCTCTCTGAGTACTGGCAAACTGGTGACTAGCTTAACGGAAGTGTCGGCAGTTTTGGACCTGTGTGGTCTGTCTCTGTCTTTATCCTTACATTTTTTTGAAAGATCGGTAGTCGGATGGCTTACCAAAGCCATTTCGGAATACAGAGATAGAGAGCGAAAGCAGTTAGCTACAATAAGGGCCCGACAACAAATAGTTCGGGCATTGAACAAAGCACACAACCGGCAGCGAGAGACGTTGTGGTTTGGACCTAAACAGGTGATACAGTAAGTATGGAAATCTCGGTGTGGTATTTGCTTTCCTCAGGCGAGACAATTGTTAACTTTTTCTGACATCGGTTACAGCAAGAAAAATGGATCCCAACAGAGTACTTGGCTTTAGAAGACTTCACTTCAATTTTGGAAATAAAAAGGTAGCAGCCAACCGGCACTCGTGCGGACTGCTTCTGCTTTGGGCTCCTTGGCAAGAAAGACTGATGTAATGGCGTCAGCTGCCTGTTTTTATACCACTGACGACCTGACGTCAGTCCTGGTGTGACAACAACCTACGCAGAAATACTAAGCCTCTGCAGTTCGGGCCAACTGAGGGCTACCCCTGACAGGATAACCCAAGTGTGATGATTGCAACAGTGAAACACGAAGAACATCCATTTGATCCTTTGATGGTTGTGGGATGCCTCGAAGGAGGGATAAGTTTCCCAAACATGAAATATCATCTCTGGATGATGGAGAGGACACAAGACTCCTGGGTGATCAGATTCCAAGCAGCAGGAAGGAGAGAAAGATGAAGTGACAGGGAGTGGATGGCCCTGGAGGTGGGTAGTCACAGGCTACCAGGCTTAGACTGAGTCTGAAAGGGCCGTTTCTGAACAGGAGTGGATGAGGTAGATTTAGAAGAAGCTTGTTTCCTAGGGCCTCTCTTGCTTTTTGAAGGAGGTGGTAAGTCAGGTTTCTTAATAAAGTCAGTTTTTGCTGGCTAGTTCCACTGGAACACGAGGACAGGAGAAACCAGGATAGGCTTCAGGTCCTGCAGCTCCTTACCTTTCTCCTGTAAAGATTTGAATAGTTCTGAGCCGAGCTACCAAATAAGGTTTTAGTATCCAGATATCCAGAGGGGCATCCATCAGTTTGGCCTTAAAGTCATTAGACAAGGATCATAACCCTGAGCCAAGGATATCTCCTTAAAACCTATCCAGAGCCCGCTGCCCTAGCAAAGGAATCTGCAGCATAACTGCACTTGATGGAATGCCTCGTAACCTGAGCAGAAGAGTTGAGAATGCAGTCAGTTTTGCCTTGGCAGGAGAATCTGGAAGATGAGAAAGAAAGAGTTTCCCTGCAACAGATAGGAGACCCAGAGAGTATTTGGCCATGTGAATCTGACAGTTAATTGCCCTGAAGGCTAGTGTAGCCCAGATGCAGACCTTTTCCCCCCACTCTCTCCATAACCCTGCTCTTTTTATCAGTGGACAGTAAGATGATAGAAGGCAATAACTTAAAGGCTTTATCAGCTGAGATAGAAATGGTAGCTGGGTCTGCCTGCACAGCTTTAAACAGGAACTTAGCATCCTCAAGTATCTTGAAGAATCTGTCGGGGCATTTGGGAGCAGGAAGTTGAGAGTCTGGGCACTTGGATGCAGCAGTAAATGCATCCAGGAAGGCTGGCAGAACTGGGGGAATGGCAGAGGGTGATGAAAAATCCATCTGCAAGAGGTCATAACTCCTCTTTTGAATATCTGAGACCTGGCAGCAATCCCATCTGAAAAATTCTTACATTTTTTTGGATGGTTTCTCCAAAGGAAATATCCTCCCCAGGGGAATCTATACCCTAGGGGTAAAGCCATCTGGGTGGAAAAGGCCAAAGACACATCTCCAGAGGATTTCTCCTCATCGAAAGAGGAATCTGCAGCTGTCCCAGTGAATGCAGTGGAGGGAGAAAAGGACTGCAAAGGGACAGAGGGAGATGAGGACTAGCACACAGCCATGAAGGCATTGAAAAGGCTTTGGAGGAAAGCCTGCCAATCAGGGGGGTGTTCTGGCAGAAGAGGAGCAACGTGCTTAGTCTTCACTTTTTCTTTCTGGGAGTGTCCATGTGATGGAATGTGGAAGGGCCCAACATCAGCCTAAATTCAACTACGTCAGTAAGCACATCCTCATGTACAGTGATTTGAGTGATGCCCCAATGACCTTTGGAAATAATGAGCCATCGTTCCCCCTTTTTGCCCGAGTTGGACATCTGCACATCCCTTTTGGATGTGCTGGCAGACTTCTTCGAGGCTTCCCCTGTGGTACCCACCGAAAAAACATCCACCAACTCCAGAATGACCTCCAGGCCTACATCAGCCTCGGGAATGACAATTGAGAGCGAGGGCGCAGCTGGTAAATCAGGCCTTTTTTGTTCGTGGCTTATCCGAAGGACCCAATGTCACCTCCATCTCCCATGCCAGGCACTTAAGATGCTGGTTCTCCAAGTACAATTTAAGCACAGCTAGATGGCGCCTTAGAGTTTTGGGGACGAACAATTTACAAATATCACAGGTGGCATGGACATGGTATGGGCAGAGATAAAACAAGCAGAGGTAGTGGGTGTCTTTATATGGAATCTGCCCTCCACAGTGACAATTGCCCTTCCTCACCAACATGAAATCACCTCACAAACTAGCAGTAGCAAAAAGCAAGAAATTAGTAATGAAAAAACCCTAACGAGGTACTTATCTGAACCACAGTTCCAACACTAATCTGGCGAGCAAACGTCTGGAGCAGGAGTTCAGACAGGTGGCAGAAAAGTTCTGAGGCTGGTGCGTGCTGACGTCTGTTTTATACCAGACATCCCCTTTAAGACCAAGGTACACAGGAGGATGTCAGCGTCACACATACATAGCAGTAACATGTAAACTGTTGTATACTGGCCGGACGTACGATTTAGCCGGAGGCGAACTCCCTTATGTGATGAATACTGCAGCTTATGAATAGAAGGACATCATGCTTTTATCTACTTCTGATGACTTCATTTTATATCTTCTTATTGCATTTAATACCTGTAAACTGAACTGTTCAACTTGTGATGTCTCAAATTGTTTAACAGTCAAGAATAGCGGCCCACAAATCTATTTTTGAGTGCAACTATATACATTTTTCTATGTTTATATAGCCTTTTACTGTCTCTGTTATTCACCTGCAATAAAATTAAATGAACTTCTGATGTGTCTACAACTTTCTTCCACAGGAAGTACGCGAACATAAGATTTCCAAGATGGGCATTCTTGATTACAAAGCAGTGAATACATGGATGAATATGCATACATGACATGCTGAATCATCTTCTTCATTGGAAAAACCCACTCTTTAGAATCCGTGGCTCCTTAACCAGTGCAAATATCTAGAGGCAAGGGCTGATGAGCAAAAACTACAAGATGCAATATTACAACCTTCTAGAACATATCAACCATCTGGCAAGTTCTACAATACCACTGAGCACCACAAGGAAAAAACATTTTGCATTGCAAGAAGTCCAAAAAGTGCTAACTTCACAGAGTGGATATAAGCTCTGTGTACAAATATAACCTACGCAGACTCACCACATCTATTAATCTGAAGGGAGCCTCTTTAAGGAGGTACTGTTGGGATGTTCACTTCCATCCCTGATCTACCTATTTTTTTTCACATTCCTTTGTACCCAGTCTCAAAGGTGTGCACAATGCCCCCATGTATCATATCAAGAGTGTACAGCTCTTTTGTTTATTCTTTCATACCCCCACGAGGAAAAAAAAAGATATTTTAATATACACAGTGCCCAAGTTATAAGGAACATCGGCTGTAAAAAAAAGAATGGAGGAAACATCCAAACACAGGGGGGAAAAAAGAGGATGATGATCAACATCCACTGCATAGCCCCCTCCCAATCTATATCTGATCTTAACCAAAAGACTGAGAAACAAGATCATCCTCTTTGAAAGTCAGAAACAGGAAATTTGTCCAAATCAAAAGCTTAGAAGGCAAAAATCCACTACCAGTAAGGTGCCAAAGGAAATCAAGTTCATGGAATCACAGTCCAAATAATAACAGATGAAAGTATGAATAAATAAAGAATTGGCCACAGCACAAACAGTTCACCTACACAATTAAGACATTCTTACAGAAGGCACTGGAAATCAGTCATGACCAAAAGTGGAGACTCTGGCAGCAGCATTTTCTTACTGGCCATTATTCACATTGTTCATATGATGGCAAAACAGAGAATTCTGTACTATTTGGAAAAGTTTGCCTGGGAAATGCAAGCCTGTCCTCCTGGAAGCAAAGGGAGTTAAAGCATGCTCTGACGTCCTGAATATTTTAATAACAAAAAATAAATTAATTAATAATAAAAAAAAAAAAATAAAATATAAGCTAGTTGTCCCTATCCAGTGTGTGATCACAGCCAAGGAGTCTCATCTCTCCCTTCCAAAACTCTAACAACAAGAATTAGAAGTTATGTACCTACCATAACGTTCCATGTTAGTTGTCTTCATCTCGCCTTCTTCTTGCTGGATGGGTTCGGAGCCGATCCTCGGCTCCGACTCGGCACTAGCTTTAGCTCGAGAACTCCTTTTACCAGCTCGAGGCAACCCTATATCCCATGATGCAAGGCGGAACTACCTCAGATCTCGTTTGGCAGCTAACTAACCCTGCTAAAGACTTATCCTAATATAATTAGGAACCATGGTTCCTAAAAGAAGTCCTCATAACAATGCTCCAGAGGAAGCAATCTAATAGGAACTCTCCAAGATCTGTCCAGGCCAGGGGGAAGGAGGGTGGGAGGCAAGAAGAAGGCGAGATGAAGACAACTAACATGGAACGTTATGGTAGGTACATAACTTCTAAATGTTAAGTTGTCAATCTCGCCTTCATTCTTGCTGGATGGGACCGCCACCCCAGCACCTGTATCCCGGGTGGCTCAATGGAACAGACTCTTGAGAACAGTGGAACCAAAACTGGCCCTATCTCTGGAGGCCAAATCCAACTTGTAATGAGACACAAAAGTATGAGGCGTGGCCCAAGTAGCTGCTGCACAAATAGTGTCAATGGGAAGTCTATCCTGAAAGGCTACAGAAGTGGATAGACTCCTGGTCGAATGAGCTTTTGGCTTAGAAGATAGTTGTTTGCCCCTTAGAGAGTACACATAGGAAATGGTGGAAGTCAACCATCTAGATAAGGTCACTTTAGATACTGGAAGACCCAACCTGCTTCCTGCATAGGAGACAAACAATTGGTCTGATTTTCTAAGTTGTTTAGTCCTATGTAAGTAGTACCTGAGCTGACGATGAACATCCAAAAATGCAGCTTCTGTTCAGCTCTGTCAGAATAGTTAGGAAAGAAAACTGGTAGATCAATAGATTGGTTAATATTGGCTTGAGATACAACCTTGGGAAGAAAGGAAGGGTTAGTCCTGAGAAACCCTATCCTTATGAAACACCAGATAAGGTGAACGAATACAGAGGGCCTGAATCTCAGAAACTCTTCTTGCAGAAGTAACAGCCAGCAAAAATATAGTTTTCCATGTCAACAACTTTAAAGAACACGTAGCAGACGGTTCGAAGGAGGTAGAATTAGGGATGCCAACATTAAGTTCAGATCCCATTGCGGAGGAGGATGTTTCACAGGCGGTTTTAGGAGAAAAACTCCTCTCAAAAGGCTTTGCATAACCTATGAGACATGATGTTATTGTCCTGCAAGCCAACATGAAATTTGGAAATAGCAGCCATTTGTACTTTGACTGTAGATGATGACGATCCTGAATGAAAAACCTCCGCCAGGAAATCCAAAACAGAATGTATAGGAGCGGTGAAGGGATCAATATTTCTGGCGTTTGCCCAAATAGAAAAACGTCGCCACTTGCTAGCATAAACAGTTCTAGTGGACGACTTTAAAGAAGACACTAAAATGTCTCTGACTGAGTCAGAAATCATTGGTAGCCTGGCTAGGGAAGGAAGTGGAGCAACCAAGCAGTGAGGTTGAGAGAATGAATGGCTCGGTGCTGCTGACCCGACTGGTGGATCAAAAGATCCGAACTGGGTCCAGATGCCAGGGCTGCACCAGAAGGTGACGATGTAGAGACGGAAACCAAATTTGTCGAGGCCAATATGGAGCAATGAGGATCAATTTGGCTCTCAAAACGGTGGCTTTCTGAATGACTTGTGGAATCAATGGAAAGGGAGGAAAAGCATAAAGAAGTCCCGAGGCCAATCCTGGGTTAGAGAGTCTCTCAAGGGTTGGCCTGGAAGAGGAAATAGTGTGAAGTAATCTGGGCACTTGCTGTTTTGAGGGTAGCGAAAAGATCGCAACAAGGGTGCCCCACTTCAGAAAAATCTGATCCACTACAGATTGATTGAGAGACCACTCGTGAGGCATCAGAATAGATCTGCTTAGCCTGTCCGCCAATAGGTTGGACCTGCCGGGGATGTGCGTTGCTATCAGAAACCGCTGAGAAGAGATCGCCCATTGCCAAAGTCTAAGAGCTTCTCGACATAAGGGATAGGACCTGGTTCCGCCCTGTTTGTTGATGTACCAGACCACGGACATGTTGTCCGTCTGTACTGCAATAGTCCCTGTGGGAAGAAAGTCGTCGAGGGCTTGCAACGTTAAAAGCACTGCTCTCATCTCCAGGACATTTATGTGCAGGTGGTATTCTATGGGTTGCCACATCCCGTGGACCATCCTGCCCTGATAATGCCCCCCCCCACCCGATCAGAGAGGCATCCGTGGTGACTGTGGCAACTGGAGGAGGGGAACAAATGGTCGGCCCTGCTGAAGAAGAGGGGAAGATACCCACCATCGTAGATGAGCCCTGCAAGACTGTGTCACTAAGATCTCGTGTCTCATGGGCAGATCGTGGTACGACCACTGCGTGAACAACATCCACTGCAGGAGACGCATGTGGAAGCGAGCTAGTGGAAGAAGAACAATGGCTGCAGCCATTAGGCCTAGAACCTTCAAGACAAACCTGGCTTTGACCTTGTTGCTTTGTAACAGAAGCTGAACAAATTTCTGGATGTCCAGAATCCTTTGATTTGTTAGTGTGGCTAACATTTTGACGGTATTTAACTCTGCGCCTATAAAGGTGATAGATTGGCAAGGCAGCAGAGAGGATTTTTCAAATTCACGAAATTCCTAGACTCTTGCAAAGCTGTAAGGTGTAATCTCTGGACCGAAGAAGCTGATCCCTGGAGGTGGCGGAGAGGAGCCAGTCGTCCAAATAAGGAAACACTTGGAATCCTCGACGTCTCAGGTGAGCTGTGACCACCGCCATGCATTTGGTGAACACTCTGGGGCTGAAGTGAGGCCAAAGGGCAGTGCTCTGAATTGGTAATGACTGGCTCCCAGCCAGCGGAGAAACCTTCTGGAGCGTCTGTGAATCTTTATGTGATAGTACGCATCCTGAAGGTCTATCGAGCACATCCAGTTGTCCTTGCCCAGAAAGGGCAGAATGGATTGCAGCGTGACCATCCGAATCTTGCCTTTTGACAGACTTGTTTAGTCTGCTTAGGTCTAGTATTGGTCTCCAATCTCCCGTCCTTTGGGGACCAAAAGGAACTTGAGTAGAAGCCGGATCCTACTTGGTCTGCCGGCACTGTTTGGATGGCTCTTTTTCCCAGGAGTTTTAAAACTTCCTGTTTTGCCAAATCCCTTTGACCGGGTGAGATGTCTGGAAGGGATTGTAGAGGTGCGGAAACCTTCAAGGGATTTTGTAACCCTCGGATATAATCGACTGTACCCACTTCTCTTGTGATAGGGATTGCCAGGCTACTGGGTACAGCGAAATCCTTCCCCCGACTGCCTCCAAGGGTGGACAGTCGGGCAACACCTCAGGGATGCTGAAAGGGCTTCTCAGGAAGAGGCTCCCTGTTGCCCTGGTTCTGAGGACCCCCCCCTGCCTCTAGGGCGGCGTCTATTATTGTTACCCCCTCTGCCTCTAGGGGTAAACTGACCACGTGTGTCCAGTGTAGCTCCTTGGGCTTTACGGAACCACATCTTCCCCCCCTTCTGACCCTTGGGATATGGTCTAGAAGGAGTGGAAAACTGGACTCCAACGGCAGAAAGAGTTTTACCATCTTGTTCACATCTGGTCAAAGTATCCTTCACCTGAGGTCCGAACAAAGCCGAACCGTCAAAGGGGGTGTTGGTGAAGGACGCCTTAAAGGGGTCCATAAATTTACACAGCCGCATCCAGGCTTGGCGTCTAAGAGCAACACCTGTGCCTGCGGCCCTGCTCGTTCCATCGGCTGCATAAGATATGAGCCGCATGGAGGAGTTAGATATCAATTCAGGATAGCTAGCTGAGAGGCAATCTTTTCCTGAGCCCCAGCAGCTGAAGGATCCTGGACTACTTCCCCAGTTCCTTGAGAATATCTCGTTGAAGCCTGGTGAAGTGACAAAGGTAATTCAGCGACGCATTGCAAAGGTCGCTGAAGAAAACATGCGCTTTCCATACCTGTCCATGGTCCTAGAATCCTTATTAGGAGGATGGACAGGTACTGAAGGATCCGCCAGTTCCTTCTTAGTGGCCGCCACCACCATCGCATCCACAGAGACACCTTTGGACAGGAACTGTTTGTCCGAAGGGGCCGTGATGAATTTGGATGGTCTCCTGGGGACAGGTTCCACAGAATCTGGAGCCACGCCTCCGAGCCACTACCTGCATGAGTGGGTCGAAGGCGGAGACACCCAGGAGGTGGAGGGTCGGGATCCAAAGCCTCCAGGTATACCGACTCATCCTCGGAGGGGTCAATGGAGGGCCAATTCCCCTCTGTTTGAGGAGCTCAAGGATGTCTGAAAATGAGACATCCTCAGAGGCGGACCGTGGGGAACCCTCCGACTCATCTAAGTCGGTATCAGATGTAGTAGACTCAGGGAGTCTGTGTGTTTCCTCTTACGTCCTCTTCCGAGGGGTTCACCTGCAGGGTCAGGAGAAACCTCGGAAGAGGAGGAAATTCCCAGTGGGGAAACCTGGGGCGATGGATCCCTGGGCCTGAGAGCAAGAGGCTGGCAAGCGGCTTCTGCAGGCACTGATGAGGGAGGAGCTAGAGGGATAGACCGTTGACCAGGCTCAGAGGCCAGGACACTCCTCATCACCTCAAAGGCTCCTCTCCCCGGGAGACCTGAACACACCCGCTCCGAAGAAACAGGAATGGTCGGCTCCAAGGAGAGAGAAGGCTCCGAGGCAGATGTCGGCGCCGAGCTTACCAAAGCCGAAGCTCCGAGAGGGAGAGCGGGTCGGACAAGGGTCCGATGCCACTAGCCCCTCGAGCCGACAGTGGAAACCCGACGACCGGATCCCTCCAAGGAAGTCTCAAGGAGGAGATCGGAGCCGAGGATGACGGAGCCGAAGGATGTATCGGCTCCGGCATCGAAACAGTCGCTGTCCCAAGAAGCTCCGGCCCCGAACTCTGGTGTGGAGTCGGAGGAGGAATCTCAAGAATTGGGGCTGTAGCCAAGTCTGTTGAGACGGGCTATGGAGCATTTGGGCCAGTGCCTGAGACTTCAACAGCCTGCTTACCACCCTCTCCAAATCGTGGTCAGACAGCCTGGAAGATCTCAAGATCGGCTCCGATGGCTCCGCTCCGACAAAGAGGAGACCCCGGAGCCGAGTGGATACTTAGTATCGAAGGGACCGGGATCTCTTGCGGCGGAGCCATCGGAGCCGAAGTCCCTTGAACCCCAGATGGAGCCGAGGATCTCGGCTCCGATGCTGATAAAGTGTCGGCTCCAGCCGGAGCCGACAAGGCAACAGTAGTCAGGGTATCGGAGCCGGCCGGCACCGAACCCACTACTCTGGCAGAAGAAGCATCGGTTCCAGCCGGGCGATATCGGCTCCGGGCGGAGCCACCGAGGAGGCTTAGACACTGTAGCCTGAGCCTTCGGTGGCTTAAGAGGTTTTCCTGCCCCTTGCTTAGGAGGAGAACCTTCAGGTTTCAACAAACCTCGGAGGATCAGTTTGTTCCTCCTTTCCTGCAGGACTCGCTGGCTAAAGGCATGACACAACGCACAGGAGTCCTGCAGGTGCAAAGGCCCCAGGCAATACACAAGAAGTGTGACCGTCTGTCAGGGACATTTTCTGACAGCACTGGTCACACTTCTTGAAGCCTGAGACCTTGCCTTCCTTAGACATCCTAACAGGATATACACACACAGTCCCCACAAACACACAACTTAATCCCTACACAGACACACAGGAAGGGAATAACTTGGGGAACTAGGCCTGACTAAAACTTTCAATGAAAAAAATATAATAAAAGTTTAAAAAGGAAGGGAATAGGGTGGGCTGTACTAAATACAGGCTAACCTGACACTGAAGGGAAATTAAACCCCTAACTAACTTTTTTCTTATTTAACAAGAAAAACTTACCTCAGCTGGCAAAGGAGACCTCTTTCGCTAAGCGGCAAACGAGATCTGAGGTAGTTCCGCCTTGCATCATGGGATATAGGGTTGCCTCGAGCTGGTAAAAGGAGTTCTCGAGCTAAAGCTAGTGCCGAGTCGGAGCCGAGGATCGGCTCCGAACCCATCCAGCAAGAATGAAGGCGAGATTGACAACTTAACATCCACTGCCCACAACTCCAGCTATTTGATGATGATCTTCCTTTCCTAGGGCTTTCACTTCTCCTGAACCACTGAGAAGCAAAGACATGCTCCCCACCCTTAAAGTGAAGAACCCATCTACTAGACACGTGTAAAGTTCTACTGTAGAAAGGGAAGTGTCAGACTTACACTAGTGGGAACAATGCTCTTCAAATCTCTACAGCAGGAATTTGACATGAGGAAACACTCTTGAGTCACTGTCATCTCAGAGTCAACTGCAATCCCTACATCAATCAAACAATTACAAGGCACCTTGACTAGTTAGCCCCCACCCCAGTGAATACAGTCCTCTGAGATGAGTGCAGAGACAATGTCTACTCATTAAATAAGACACCAATGACCCAAAACCCAAGATGACCAAAGTCAAGGATACTACCAGGCAGCCCCTCAAATATGCCATCAAAAGCCAGTCAATCACGATAAAAGACCACATGGAGGTGTTTCTGCAAAGTCTTCACAAACACAGCTAGCAACATGGAAAACACCAGGTATCCATCCACACTGAACTAAAGGAGTTTCCAGTAATTCTCTCAGATGTGTAAGCAAAACAAAGTTCATATGGATTTTTTTCACATTTATTTGTTAACCAGTAAATGCAAAGGAAATCAGTCTCCGCCTTCATAAGAAACACAGGTAGAGCGAGTGGTTAAGTGACTTGCTCAGAATTGCATAGTAGGCAAAAAGAGGTGGAAGAAATCAAAAGTACAGTTGTGTACACTTACCATAAATGTAGATGTTCGAGTGTATTCACTGTTGCAGTCATCACACTTGGGTTTTCTGCTTACAGATAGTCCTCAGTCGGCCCGAATACCAGAGACTTAGTATTTCTGCATCAGATGCTGTCGCTCCAGGACTGACATCAGGTCATCAGGGGTATAAAAACAGGCAGCCAACGCCACTACAACAGTTTTTCTTGCCTCAAATGTCATGAGTTCCCCAAATAGGGAGCTAAGTTATGGTGAGGAAAACACCACCAGTAAAAAGTAAATACCAATACCCCTGAAAGAGGTGAGTATTAGCCATTGAGAGAAGAGGGAGAGAGAAAAACCAGGGGGCTGGAGGAAGGGAAACCAGGACTGCAACAGTGAATACACTCGAACATCTACATTTATGGAAAGTGTACACAACTGTACTATGTTCTTCGTGTTTCACTCTTGCAGTCATCACACTTGGGTGGATTCCCAAAGCTGAAGAAGGGTGGAGGCATTCAAGAAGAGTTAGGGCTGGCTAGTAGGCCTTGCAAGACTGCTGTAGTAAAACCTGCCCTGGATTTGGAAAAGATAGGCAGGTGGTAATGCTTGGTGAAGGTGTGTACTGTACTCCAGTAGCAGCTTCCAAGATGTCCCTAGTAGGGACTCCCCTGAGAAATGCTGTTGAGGTAGATGTTGCCCTTGTGGAATGTGTTCTGACCCCCTGAGGGGTTGGTTTCCCATGGGGCTTGTAGTAGAAATGAATGCAGTGTGCTATCCATTTGGAAATTGTTTGTTTTGAAATGGCCTTGCCCTCTGCACCTGTTCCAAAGCTGACTAGTAACTGGGTCAGATTTTCTGAAGGGCTTAGTCCTATCAAGGTAGAATATGAGCCATATGTGCACGTCCAAGGAGTGCAGGATCCTTTCCCCTTTATTTTGAGGTTTAGGGAAGAATGATGGCAAATTGATGGATTGGTTGAGAGCCACACTGGACACCACTTTAGGCATGAAGGAAGGGTTAGTCCCGAGGGAAACCCTGTCAGCATGGAAAGCAATGAAGGGTTTCACAGCCATAAGTGCTTGTAGCTCAAGCACTCTTCTAGTTGAAGTGATGGCCAGAAGCAAGGCTGTTTTCCAACAGAGGAATTTTAAGTCTGCTGACTCAGCAGGTTCAAAGGGGGGAAGCATGAGCTATTCCAGTACAAAGTTAAGGTCCCAATCAGGGGTGGGTGCTCTCCTTGGTGGCCTCAAGTTGTTTGCCCCTCTAAGGAACTGTTTGATAACAGGGTGCGTGAAAAGAGGTGGCTCAGTGTTGTAATGAGCCAAAATGGCTGAGGCATGTACCTTAATGGAGGAGAAGGACAGGCCTTTGTGGAGTAGATCTGCTAAGTACTCCAGGATTAGAGGCAGGGACGGCAGAGTTGTGTCCTCTCCTTTAGATAAAATCCAGGAGCAGAACCTTTTCCAGTTATCAGCATAGGAATTTTTTGTACTGGGTCTTCTGGCTTCAAGAATGACGTCCAGCGCCTGCTTGCTTAGGGGTGCTGGGGGAGAATGCAAGGAATAAGCCAGGCTGCAAGATTTGGGGGTTGCAGTTGTGGATGCAAAATCTGTCCCTCCTGCTGACAGAGCAGGGTTGGGTTCTGGTGTAGGTGCCAGGGTGGCACTGGTGACAGGCTGCGCAGGAGTGGGTACCAGTGCTGGCATGGCCAGTCCGGGGCAATCAAATTGTCCTTGGTCTGTCCTGTCTTATCTTGAGTAATAATCTTGAGAGAAGGGGCAGAGGGGGAAAGGCATAGATTGAGAGATTTACCCACTGAAAAGATAGGGCATCCATTTTCCAGGCCTTGTTGTGAGGATTCCTGGTGCAGAATTTGCTGAGCTGGTGGTTGTAGGGGGAGGCAAAGAGATCCACCTCTGGGGTCCCCCATTTCTGAATAAGAAGGTTGAAGGTGCTGGGCTCCAATTGCCACTAGTGTGGGTCTAGGAGATTTCTGCTTACGTCATCTGCCAGTAAGTTTTGTTTGCCTGGCAGGAATTGAGCTTGCCGATGGACTTGCATGTCCAAGACCATGTGCCACAGGGCCATGGCTAATCTGCAGAGCGGGTAGGAGTGGGTTCCTCCCTGCTTGTTGATGTACCACATAACTGTGGTGTTGTCTATTTTTATTAGCAGTTGTCCTGGAAAGAGTAGGGATCTGAAAGCTGTCAGAGCGTTCTGCACAGCTAGCATCTCTTTTTGGTTGATGTGCAGATGAATTTGACTTGGGCTCCAGTGGCCCTGAATGCATTTGACGTCCATGTGTCCTCTCCAGGCATAATCTGATGCGTCTGTGGTTAGGGTCTGGGAGGCATGGGGTTGAGAAAAGGGCAGTCCCTTGTTGTGGTAGCATGCTTCTGCCCACCAAAGAAACTCTGTCCTTAGGGTATGATAGGAATGACTGTTCCAGGTCTTGAGAATGTTGGCACCAAACACTTTTAAGTACCATTGAAGTTTACTCATATGCAGTCTTCCATATGGAATTAGCAGTATACAGAAGGCCATGAACCCTAGGGCCTGCAGTATTTTTCTTGCAGATAGCTGGGTTCTGGTGGCATTTGTTTGAAGTAGGCTGTCAGATAGACTTGTTTTCCTGAAGTGAGGAATGCCATCTGGGATGTTGTGTCCAAGCTTGCTCCCAGGAATATAATCTTTTGACTGGGTAGCAGTTTTGATTTCTTTTCATTGACAGTGCACCCCAAGGAAGTGAGAATGTGTTTCACAAATGTCAGGTGCTACAAAGTACAGTTTTGTACCTACCATAAATGTAGATGTCCGAATTGGATAGCATCTGCAGTCATAACAACTGGGTTGTCCTGTCGTCAGGCAGCCCTTCAGTCGGCCGGATTCCAAAGTCCGGGTCCGGCTTCGGCTGATGTCGCACTTCACCCGACGTCATCTCTGTTGGTCTTCGGGTATAAAAGCATCAGCCGACACCATTTTCTTCAGTGTTTCTTGCCCCAGATGCCAGAAGCCCTATAGAAGGCTAAAAATTTTGGATAGATGCCAATGTTTCCAAAAGATAGAGGTAAACACAAAAATAAGCATGTATGTACATAAATACAAACAAATACGCCATGAAAGAAATCCCCCCACTAGCTAGCTATTAGAAGAGTAAACACCCTAGGAGTACCACAGAGGGGAAGGAGGGAGGGTAATCCTGACTGCAGATGCTATCCAATTCGGACATCTACATTTATGGTAGGTACAAAACTGTACTATGTCCTTCATGGATGCATCTGCAGTCATAACAACTGGGTAGAATACCATAGCCAACTAGGGGAGGAGGATAAAAGTAAATTATGGTGTGTTTAGGATCCCTTGCAGAACAGCAGTGGCAAACCCTGCTCGGGATCTGGAATATAGAGGTAAATTATAATGCTTGGCAAATGTATGCACGGAGGTCCAAGTAGCCGCCTCAATTATGTCTTTGGTAGCCACTCCTCGTAAGAAGGCTGTGGTAGTGGCTGTTTCCCTTGTAGAATGAGGTCTTATGTTCTGTGGAATTGGCTTTCCATGGAAGGAGTAACAGAATCGTATGCAATTTCCTATCCATTTGGAGATTGTCTGTTGGGAAATAGCTTTTCCTTCCCTTCCTGTTGCATAGGCTACGAAAAGTTGGTCAGTCTTTCTGCTATTTTTTGTTCTGTCCAAGTAGTAGCGTAGCTGTCTATGTACATCCAAGGTATGCAGTATTCTTTCCCTTCTGTTTTGTGGGTTGGGAAAGAAGGTAGGCAGGTGGATTGCCTGGTTTAAAGACACTCTGGATACCACCTTAGGCATAAATGTAGGATTAGTCCTCATGGACACTCTATCTTGGTGGAAGATTAGAAAGGGTTGCACTGCCATTAAGACCTGTAGTTCTGAAACCCTCCTTGCTGAAGTAATTGCCAGTAGGAAAGCAGTTTTCCATGACAGGTGTTGTAGGTCTGCTGTTTCTGCTGGTTCAAAAGGTGATAGTGTCAATTTTTCTAGCACAAAGTTCAAGTCCCAAGCTGGCAATGGTGGTTTCCTTGGAGGTTTTACATTCTTGATTCCTCTGAGGAACTGCCTGAGCAAAGGGTGTGAAAAACAGGTGGATCAAAGCTGTATTCTGCTGAAATAGCTGATGCATGAATCTTGATGGAGGAGTAGGACAGGCCTGAATGAAGTAGTTCGGCCAGATACTCCAGAATGTTAGGCATATCTATGTTTGATGCATCTTTTCCTCTTTCAGAACTCCAAATGACAAACCTTTTCCATTTCCCAGCATAATTCCTTCTAGTTGAAGGCCTGCGTGCTTCAAGAATAATGTCTTTAACTCTTTGTGAAAGTTCTGTATTAGCAGCTGCTATGTGATGTTCCATGCAGTCAGTTGCAGCGTTTTAGGTTTGGATGCATGGTGCTGAAGTTGTTCTGAGTTAGCATCAAAGGCATCAGGGAATTGGCCACATATTGTTCGAGACATGCTCCTCAGCAGTGGGTACCAATGCTGTCTTGGCCAGTTTGGAGCTATCAGGATTATCCTTGGACGTTCCTCCTTGATTTTTAGTAGTACTTTGTGTATCAAGGGAAGAGGTGGGAATGCATATGCTGTTAGGCCTTTCCAGCTGAAGGAGAGCGAGTCCACTTTCCATGCTAGTGGGTGGAATGTCCTTGTGCAGAATTTTTGAGCTGGTGATTGAGAGGTGATGCGAATAGATCTATCTGAGGCATTCCCCATTTCTTCGAGATGGTCTTGAAGATATCCGGTGCAGCTGCCATTCGTGGGCATCCGATGTGGTCCTGCTTAACATATCTGCTAGAGAGTTTTCTTTTCCTGGCACAAATATTGCCTGTAACTGGATGTTGTAGCTGAGTGCCAGGGTCCACAGCTCCAAAGTCATTCTGCATAGGGGTAAGAATGAGTGCCTCCCTGTTTGTTGATGTACCACATGACTGTGGTGTTGTCTGTCCTTATCATCAAGTGGTCCTCCTTGAGAAATGGTCTGAACTTTTGGATTGCCAGTTTTACTGCCAGCATTTCTTTTAGGTTGATGTGCAGGTGAAGTTGGTCCTGTGTCCACAATCCTTGTACGCATTTGTCCAGCATATGCGCCCCATCCTAGGTCTGAAGCATCTGTTGTGATGGTCTGGCTTGCTTGACCCTTGCGAAAGGGCAGGCCTGGGTTTGACTGGCATGCCTGAGCCCACCATAGGAACTCCTGTTTTAAGCATGGTATTAGTGGGATTTCCGTTTCTAGGCTGTGTCTGTGTTGGGACCATAAATTCTTTAGGTACCACTGTAGTTTTCTCATATGTAGTCTGGCAAATGGAACCAAGATTATGCATGATGCCATGAAACCCAAGGCCTGCAGTACCTTTCTTGCTGTTAACTTGTTCAGTTTTGTTAGTGCCAAGAAGTAAAGAGGGAGTTCTTTTGTTTTTCTGTAGTTAGGAATGCCATTTGTCTTACTGTGTCCAATTCCGCTCCCAGGAAAGTCCTTGTCTGGGATGGTATCAGTCTTGACTTTTGTAAATTGACTGTGTATCCCAGTGCTTGAAGCAAGTAAATGACCCTTTGTAAATCTGTTGTCAGCTTGCTTTTGTTGTCTCCTTGTATCAGGCAGTCGTCCAGGTATGGATAAATTTGAATTCCTGTAGTCTGCAATGGGCGATTACTGATGCCAGGCATTTTGTGAATACTCTGGGCGCAGTAGATAAGCCAAAGGGCAATGCTGAGAATTGATAGTGCTCTGATCCTGCAAGAAATCTGAGGTATCTTCTGCAGATTGGTCGAATGGGGACGTGCAGGTATGCCTCCTTGAGATCTAGAGTTACCAGCCAACACTCCTTGCCCAGCATGGGAAGAAGTTGCTGTAGGGTCAGCATTTTGAATTTTGGGACAATGATGTAAGTATTCAGGGTGGACAGGTCTAGAATTGGTCTCCAACTTTTTTCCTTTCTTGGAACTAGGAATAGTCTGGAGTAGAACCCCTTTCCTTGCTCTGCTGTTGGCACTTTCTCCACAGCTCTCATGTTTGCTAACTCCATTATCTGTTGTAGAGCCTCTGTCTTTTGATTTGGAGGTAGATTTGGCATTCCTCTTTTGTCTGGTAAAGTGTGGAAGTGGAACCGTAACCTTGATCTATGGTTCATAAAATCCACTTGTCCTTTGTTATGTGGTGCCAGTTTTTGAAAATAAGGTTAGCTTTCCGCCTAGAGGAGCTGCTATTTGTTCCCTGGTAGGCGGGTTTAGGATTAAGTCACTGTGGCTGTGTTGATGTAGTGGCAGGTGTTGAGTCTGTGCCTCTGTTGTTACCTTGCCACTGTCGTCCTCTGTAGGCACCTCCTCTGGATTGGTTTCTGCCTCTGGAACGCCTATTCCTGCCCCTTTGAGGTCTTGTGGAGTCAGGAAAGGACCAATTTTTGGCAGGCCAGTTCCTGCTAAACCTTGGGGGTTGAACCTGCAAGAAATCTTTAACTGTCTGGACTGATTTTGCCTTTTCTTCCATTTTCTTCATAACCTGCTGGGCAGGTGTACCAAACAAACTTGTTTTATCCATAGGAGCATCTAGCAATTTAGATTTAACATGATCCGGTAAAGCTTGCTCCTTTAGCCATGCATGCCTTCTAATTACAGTGCCAGTCATGGCTGATCTAAATGAAGCCTCCAGTGCATCATAGCCACATTTTAAAGAATGGTTACTAACTTGCTGTATGTTATTTACCATTTCTAATACATATTTCTTATCAAGAGATTCATCAGTGGTTAGCTTTTTAGTTAACTGATCAAGCATAAACTCTTGGTATTGTACCATGTGAAACTGACAGTTTAAAGCTCTAGCTGAGAGAGTGGCTGAAGTGTAAACCTTTTACCCCATCTGTCTAATGACCTTGCTTCCCTTTCAGAAGGAACAGGGTTTTAGCTATGGTCGCTACTGCCTTGGGCCCCTGGGAAATAGTTTCGGGCGCTGCAAGAGGGGCCTTGTAAAGGTGGTGATGAGTATCTGGCACCCTGTAAAATCTGTCTGGTTTGGCAGGGCTGGGGTAAAGAATCTGGAGCGGAGCAGACATCAATGAAAGCATCATCCACCACAGCGCGAACAGGAGGTATAGCTAAGGGCCTGTGCTGTGGAAGGTGCAAAAGGTCCTAAGTCTTTTCCTGGAGTCTGAAAAATCCTGTTGCTGCCATTGGAACTGTTCTCGCATGGCATGCAAGGTTTCCCAAAGGAGAATTCTTCTGGTGGGGAAGCAGCTTGAATGGATTCTTCAGCATCAGAATCTTCAAAATTGGAGAAAGGAGCCTCTGGCTGGTCAGTTATGTCTGATTCATCAGCAGAATCATCAGAGGACACTGGCTCATGGGGCTCTGCCCTAGGTCTCTTCTCTGGGGCTGAGAGGCCCTGTCTGGGTGAGATTGAGATCCTCTAATTAATGAAATTAAATCTTCTGCCAAAGTAAGCATTTGAGAACTGGAAGAGGGCCTGGTTGAGGGGGGTTTAACAGGCACTGTTTTAGTAGTCTTGGCTGCTTTAGCCCTGGCGAAGGCCTTAATGGACATGGCTGCTGGAGGCCTAGCAGCACCACGTGCTGGGGTAGAGACATCCAAGGGAATGGTGTCTGATAAGTCAGTGGTAAGCACCGTAGTGGGTAAAATTTCTGAGGCCGATTCAAGAGTGTTAGCAGGGACCTCAGTTGTAGAGATAGATTCAGCTGTATTTTGATCAGTTTTCTCGGTTTCGCCGAAACCGACACACTCGCGGTTTGCTTAACCATGGTTTCGGCCGAAACCCCGGACCGCGAGTGTCGGTCTTTTTCTTTGCGTTTTTTGGCAGAATGCGTAGTCGGAGGATCCGACGGCATAATGTACGCAAAATCAGAACCAAAAACTGTTCTGCAAACTCCGACCGACGTCTAAGCGTTCGTCGGTTGAAAGAAGCACAGGACAAACAGGCTGCTACGTCGTGGGCTGGGCCTAAGCAAGGCAGGCAGTAAGAGTGAAAATCTTTATGAGGTATTTGTTTCCCACAGGTTAAACAATTATTAACTTTTTCTGACATCGGCTGAGGCAAGAAAGAGTCCCCAACGGGGTACTTAGCTTTAGAAGTCTTCAAGTAGTATTCGGTAGAAGTAATCTCTGGATCCGACCGACCGGCACTTGCGAACAGCTTCTGCTTCGGGCGCCACGCGGCAAGAAAGACTGGAGAAAATGGCGTCGGCTGATGCTTTTATACCCGAAGACCAACAGAGATGACGTCGGGTGAAGTGCGACATCAGCCGAAGCCGGACCCGGACTTTGGAATCCGGCCGACTGAAGGGCTGCCTGACGACAGGACAACCCAGTTGTTATGACTGCAGATGCATCCATGAAGGACATCAGCAATTCCTGACTGTCCGCCTGAATCAGGCAGTCTTCCAAGTACGGGAAAATTTGGATATCTCTCTGCCTGCAGTATGCAATGGCTGGAGCCAGGCATTTTTTGAAAACTCTGGGCCCAGTAGACAAGCCAAAGGGATGTGCAGAGAACTAATAATGCATAGATCCTGCCCTGAAACATAGATACTTCCTGCATGACTCCCTTACAGGGATGTGCAGATACGCTTCTTTTAAGTCTAGGGTGACTAACCAGGCATCCTTGGCTAGCATAGGAAGAAGCTGTTGCAGGGTAAGGATTTTGAATTTTGGTACAACCAGGAAGGTGCTGAGAATAGAAAGATCCAGGATTGGGCACCAAGAGCCCTTTCTCCTGGGTACCAGGAAGAGTCTGGATTAGAATCCTTGACCCCTCTGTGATACTGGAACCGGATGAATAGTTCTGCTATTGAGCAGGAAAGCTACCGGGCTTTGAGCCTCTGCCCACTGGTTTGGAGGAAGGTCTGGAAACCCGCTTGGGATTGGTAGTGAATGGAAATAAAATTTGTCCCCTGGGATACAATGTTGCGGACCCACTGATCCTGTGTGATGGACATCCAATTTTTTGCATGAAGGGCAAGTTTTCCTCCTACAGACACAAGCAATTGGGCAGGGCTGGGGAGTGGAGTAATGAAATCACTGTGATTTTTTTCTGTAAGGAGGTGGCTTACCACTCCCTGCTTTAGGGGTGGGGGCACTCCATTGCTTAGATCTCTGCATACCCTGAGGCTGTAGTCTGGGTGGTCTGTTTCCCCTGGGTGTGGTTTGAGAAGGCCAGGCTGAAAAGGACCAGTGTTTGGAAGGGCAATGCCTAATGAATCTAGGGGGTTGCACTTACAAGAATTCTTTAACAGTCTCCATAGACTTAGCTTTTTCTTCCATCTTTTTAAGAACCTCTTCTGCTTTGGTGCCAAACAAACTGCCCTTGTTCAAAGGTGCATCTAGTAGCTTAGATTTGACATGGTTTGGCAAGGTCTGCTCCTTGAGCCAAGCATGTCTTCTCAGTACAGATTCAGTGACTGCCGTCCGGCAAGATGCTTCTAGGGCGTCAAAGCCACACTGCAAAGTATGCTTACTGCCTTGGTTTCCAGAGTGCATAAGCTCCTGCAATTCTTTATTTTCTGCACAATCTGTAAAGGTTGCCACTTTTTGTTTAATAAGTTCCATAATATGCTGCTGGTACTTCAGCATGTGAAACTGACAATTCAATGCCTTAACAGCAAGAGTTGCAAAGGTATATACCTTCTTACCCCATCTGTCCAAAGCTCTGGAATCCCTGTCCGAAGGGGTGGGATTCTTATTCTTGAAAAGAAATTTGTGAGTGTCAGGTACTCTGTAGTACCTGTCTGGTTTCCTAGGGGCAGGAGGTAAAGTGTCAGGAGAAAGACTGGATTCCATAAAAACTTCATCAACAACATCTAGGACAGGGGGTATTGCTAAAGGCCTGTGCTGAGGCAACTCTAGGAATTCTGAGTCTCTTTTTGGACTGAGGATAGTCTTGGCATTCCCAGTGGAAACACTCTCTTAAGGTATGCAAGGTTTCACCAAAAGAAAAATCCTCTGTGGGGGGAGGCAGAGGGGATGGATTCCTCTGCATCTGAATTCTCATAAGCAGATAAGGGCATGTCTTCATAATCAGAAATCTCAGTCATCGGACTCCTGGTCTGTAGAAGCTGCAGGGGACTGGTCTCTATTTCTCTTAGCAGGGGAAGGCTGAGTTTCCTTAATCAGCGTAATAAGGTCTTCTGCCATTCTAAGCATTTGGTTTTGTGGCATGGGGGCAGGTGCATGAACTTTGATCGTCAGTTTTCTAGGTGTAGTACGTACTCTGGGCCTAAGAAACTCTGTAGTTTTGGTTTGAAAAAGAAGTTGTCAGTTTGAGTCGAACATCGACTGAGCGAAGAACTGCCTCAGAAGCTGGTGCCTGCACAGCGACTCTGGACCCATCTAAGGTAGAGAAATCCACAAGTTCCATAGTCAAAGATGAGTCTCGTGGCATACCAGACTCCGAATGAGTCTCGGTAGAGGCCTGCGAATCCACTGAAGAGGGCATTGGGGGCTGTGAAAGCGCCTCACTGAGTACCGGCAGACAGGCGACTAGATTAACAGAAGCGTCGTCGACAGCTTTGGACCTATGCTGTCTGCCCCTGTCTTTATCCTTACATTTTTTTGGAATATCGGTAGTCGGATGGCTTACCAAAGCCATTTCAGAATATGGGGATCGAGAGCGAAAGAATTTAGCGACAAAAAGCCCTACGACGAATGGTTTGGGCATTAAACAAGGCATAAAATTGACAGCGAGGTATGTCATGGTCTGGGCCTAAACAGGTGACGCAGTAAGAATGAAAATCTCTGTGAGGTATTTGCTTTCCACAGACATCAGTTAGAGCAAGAAAAAAGGATCCCCAACAGAGTACTTACCTTTAGAAGACTTCAGGATTATTCAATTTGTAAACGAAAATTCAGGTAGCAGCCGACTGGCACTTGCAAACTGCTTCTGCTTTGGGGCTCCTCGGCAAGAAAGACTGATATAATGGTGTCGGCTGCCTGTTTTTATACCCCTGACGACCTGACGTCAGTCCTGGAGCGACAGCATCTGACGCAGAAATACTATGTCTCTGGTATTCGAGCCAACTGAGGGCTACCTGCAGGCAGATAACCCAAGTGTGATGACTGCAAGAGTGAAACACGAAGAACATTTGTCCATTGACTACAGACAGCTGCTCACTAACAGCTTAGAACCTTTACCATCTGCAGAACCTGATCTGCTCACAGTAATCTCTGTGGCTGAGTGAATGAAATGTTAGTCTTCCACTGTTTAGATAACTAAGAATGACGGAAATAAAACCTTAGTCTCATTCTGAATGAGAAAGGAGGTCACAATGCCCCACCATCGACAAGTGTAGTTAGGGCCTCAGGCAAGAGTTTTGCAGAGATGGCTTGGTTCCTCAACAAAAATTTCTTTTAAAAGAGAAGATGAAAGAAAGTACAGTTGTGTACATGTACCATAAATGTAGATGTTCGAGCGTATTCACTGTTGCAGTCATCACACTTGGGTTATCTGCCTGCAGGTAGGCCTCAGTCTGCCCGAATACCAGAGTCTTAGGATTTCTGTGTCAGAGGCTGTCGCCGCTTCCATGACGTCAGGTCGTCAGGGGTATAAAACAGGCAGCCAACGCCATTACATCAGTTTTTCTTGCCCCAAATGTCAGGAGGCCCCCAAACAGGAAGCTAGTATAAGGTGGGGAACACTACCAATAATAAGTACATACCACTGCCATTAAAAATGGCCATAGAAAGGAGAGGTAGAAAGATAGAGAAAACCAGGGGGCTGGAGGGAGGGAAACCAGGACTGCAACAGTGAATACACTCGAACATCCACATTTATGGCAAGTGTACACAACTGTACTATATTCTTCGTGTTTCACACTTGCAGTCATCACAATTGGGTTGATTCCCAAAGCTGAGGAAGGGTAGAGGCAAGTCAAGAAGTGTTAGGGCTGGCAAGCAGGCCTTGTAAGACTGCTGTAGCAAATCCAGCTCTGGATTTAGAAAAAATAGATAAGTGGTAATGCTTAGTGAAGGTGTGTACAGAACTCCAGGTTGCAGCTTTCAGAACGCCCCTGGTACGGACTCCCTTGAGAAATGCTGTATAGGTGGAAGTAGCCCTAGTGGAATGTGGTCTGATCCCCTGTGGGGTAGGTTTTCCATGGTGCTTGTAGCAGAAATGGATGCAGTGTGCTATCCATTTGAAAATGGTTTACTTTGAAATGGCCTTGACCTCTGCCCCTGAAGCAAAGCTGACTAGCACCTGGTCAGATTTTCTGAAAGGTTTAGTCCTATCAAGGTAGAACCTGAGCTGTCTGTGCATGTCCAAGGAGTGCAAGATCCTTTTCCCTTTATTCTGAGGATTAGGGAAGAAGGTTGGCAAATGGATGGATTGGTTTCAAAATATAATTAACCCCCACATCCCTACCAGAGCCTTACAATCTAGTTTTCAGAACCTAATAAGCATTATCAGACACAAAAGTGATGCTGGCAAATCTCTCTTTGCCTGCACTATTGCCAAAATCTGGAACTCACTGCCTAGCTAAATAACCTCCACTACCTCCACTATTCAATTTAAGAAACTCCGGAGAACCCACTTCTCAAACAATTGGCTTTGTTCATGCTACTCCCCAGTTTAATTTGCACCAATACCATGTTCAATGATTCTACTGAAGACCCCCTAATTCCTTTCACTGTAAAGCTTAATAATCACTGGTTATTTCTCTAACAAAATAATGAGAGTACTCAATTTAGAAAGAAAAAATGTTTTCTTGTGTGTTTATATTTTATATGCTATATAAACCCTACTACTAGAATGCTGTATGCTGACTTTACTAAGGAATTGTTAAACTATACATAACTTATGTTTCTATGGAACCTATATCTCTATATGCTATTCTTGTGTAATTTTTTATGACATGCTTTTGGAGCTTTTCTCCCCGGGCCTCTGCTGAAAATGGATGTGTGTCCAGTCAGACTTTCCTGGTTAACAAATGTAAAATAAAATAAATAGAAATAAAATTTAGAGCCACACTGGACACCACCTTAGGCATAAAGGACGGGTTAGTCATGAGGAAACCCGTCAGCATGGAAAATAATGAAGGGTTCCACAGCCATTAGTGCCTGTAACTCAGACACTCTTCTTGCTAAAGTTATGGCTAAAAGCAAAGCTGTTTTCCAAGAGATGAATTTTTACTCTGCTGAAGCAGCAGGTTCAAAAGGGGGAAGCGTGACCTTTTCCAGTACAAAGTTAAGGTCCCAGGCAGGGGTGGGTGCTCTCCTAGGGGGCCTTTAGTTGTTAGCCCCACTCAGGAACTGTTTGATGAGAGGGTGAGAAAACAGAGGTGGCTCAGTATTACAATGAGCTGAGATGGCAGAGGCATGAATCTTAATAGAGAAGGATAGGCCTCTGTGGAATAGCTCTGCTAGGTAATCCAGGATTTGAGGTAAGGAGGGCACTGCTGTGTCCTTTCCTTGAGACTGATTCCAAGAACAATATCTTTTCCACTTTTCAACATAGGATTTCCTAGTACTAGGCCTTCTGGCTTCAAGAATGATGTCCAGCACCTGTTTTCCACTTTTCAACATAGGATTTCCTAGTACTAGGCCTTCTGGCTTCAAGAATGATGTCCAGCACCTGTTTGCTGAGGGTTGCTGGTGGTGTATTCAGGGGATAAGCCAGGCTGCAAGGTTTAGGGTTTGTAACTGTGGATGCAAAATCTGTCCCTCCTGCTGGGACAGCAGGGTGGGGGTCTGATAAAGATGCCAGGGTGGCACTGTTGTCAGACTGCGTAAGAGTGGGTACCAGTGCTGGCATGGTCAGACTGGGGCAATAAGAATTGCCCTTGGCCTGTCCTGTTTGATCTTGAGTAGTACTTTTGAGAGGAGGAAAGGCATAAATTGAGAGTTTTTCCCATTGGAAGGATAGGGCATCCACCTTCCAGGCCCTGCTGTGAGGGTTCCTGGTGCAAAATTTGCTCAACTGATGGTTTTCGGGGGAGTCAAAGAGATCCACCTCTGGTGTCCCCCAACTCTGGATTAGAAGGTTGAAGGTGTTGGGCTCCAATTTCCACTCATGTGGGTCTAGGAGATTTCTGCTTAAGTCGTCTACCAGTGAATTTTGTTTACCTGGCAGGAATTGAGCTTGTAGATGCACTTGGTTGCTTAAGGCTGTATTCCACAGGGCCATGGCTAACCTGCAGAGTGGGTAAGAATGGGTTCCCACTGCTTGTTTATGTACCACATAACTGTGGTGTTGTCTGTTTTTATCAGCAGCTGTCCTGGAAGGATTAGGTATTTGAAGGCTGTCAGAGCATTCTGTACAGCTAGCGTCTCTTTTTGATTGATGTGCAGGAAAATTTGGCCTGGGCTCCACTTGCCCTGAATGCATTTGCCTGTCATGTGAGCCCCCCATGCATAGTCTGATGCAGCTGTTGTCAGGGTTTGGGCAGCGAGGGGTTGAGTGAAATGCATTCATTCCTTTGTGGCTGCATGCTTCTGCCCACCAAAGGAACTCTGCCCTTAGACAAGGTATGATTGGAATGACTGTTTCCAGGTCCGGAGAACGTTGGCACCAAATACTTTTTAAGTACCACAGAAGTATCCTCATATGTAGTCTTGCATATGGAATTAGCAGAATACATGAGGCTATGAACCCTATGGCTTGCAGTATTTTCCTTGCAGATATCTGGGTTTTGGTGGCCATTTGTTTGACGTAGTTGGTCAAATAGACCTGTTTTTCTGGAGTGAGAAATGCCATCTGGGAAGTTGTGTTCAAGCTTGCTCCCAGGAATACAATTTTTGGACTGGGCACCAGTTGTGATTTATTTTCGTTGATGGTGTACCCCAATGAAGTGAGGAGGCTTTTTACAAATGCCAGGTACTGAAGTAGCAATTTCTGACTGTCCGCCTGAATCAAGCAATCGTCCATGTATGGGAAAATTTGGATATTTCTCTGCCTGCAGTATGCAATGGCTGGAGCCAGGCACTTTGTGAATACTCTGGGTGCAGTAGATAAGCCAAAGGGAAGTGCAGAGAACTGATAGTGCATAGAGCCTGCCCTGAAGCATAGATATTTCCTGCAAGACTCCGTTATGGGGATGTGCAGATAAGCTTCTTTGAAGTGTAGGGTGACTAACCAGGCATCCTTGGCTAGCATAGGGAGAAGCTGTTGCAGGGTAAGCATTTTGAATTTTGGGACCACCAGAAAGGTGTTGAGAATTGACAGATTCAGGATTGGGCACCAAGAGCCCTCTTTTCTGGGCACCAGGAAAAGTCTGGAGTAGAAACCCTGCCCCCTTTGTTCTACTGGAACAGGTTGAATAGCTCTGATACTGACCAGGGAAAGAACTTGCTTTTGAGCCACTGCCCACTGGTTTGGAGGAAGGTCTGGAAACCTGCTTGGGGTTGGCAGTGAATGGAAGTAGAATCTGTACCCCCGGGATACAATGTTTAGGACCCATTGGTCCCGAGTAATGGACATCCAGTTTTTTGCATGAAGGGCAAGTTTTCCTCCTAGGGGCAGGGCTGGGAAGGATAGTTGAAAAGTCATTGTGAACTCCTTCGATAAGGGGGCAGCTTACCACTCCCTGTTTTTGAGGTGGGAGCACTCCATTGTTTAGATCTCTGCATACCCTGAGACTGTAGTCGGGATGACCTGTTTCCCTATGGTTTGGACTGAGAAGGTTTGAAAGGGGCAGGAAATGACCAAATTTTAGAAAGTCAATGCCTACTGAATCTAGGTGGCTGCACTTGTAAGAATTCTTTAACAGTTTGCATAGATTTAGCTTTTTCTTCCATCTTTTCTAAGAACCTCTTCTGCTTTGGTGCCAAACAAACAGTCCTTATTTAAAGGAGCATCTAGCAATTATGATTTGACATGACCTTCAGTCAAGCATGCCTTCTCAGTACAGACCCAATGACTGCAGCCCTGCAAAATGCTTCTAGGGCATCAAAGCCACAATGCAAAGTATGCTTACTAACTTGGTTTGCAGAATGCATTAACTCTTGTAAACCTTTATTTTTCTGCACAATCTGGGAGTAACACCATTTTTTTTGTTTAATTAGTTCCATATGTTGCTGGTATTTCAACATGTGAAACTGTCAATTCAACGCCCTGATGGCAAGAGTTGCAGAGATATATACCTTCTTACCCCATCTGTCTAAAGCCCTGGAATCCCTGTCTGAAGGGGTAGGGTTTTTGGCTGTAGTAGCCTTAATCCCTTTAGGTCCCAGGGAAATGGTCTCTGGATCCACAGTAGGATTCTTAAAGAGAAATTTGTGAGTATCAGGTACTCTGTAGTACCTGTCAGGTTTTCTAGGGGCCGGGGGTAAAGTGTCTGGAGTAAGAATGGATTCCATGAAGACATCATCTACAACATCCAGGACAGGGGTTATAGCTAGAGGCCTGTGCTGGGGAAACTCTTTAAAGTATGCAAGGTTTCACCAAAAGAAAAATCCTCCGGAGGGGAGGCAGAGGGAATGGATTCCTCTGCATCTGAGTCCTCATAGGTTGATAAGAGCATGTCCTGATAATCAGACGGGTCAGAGTCATCAGCCTCCTGGTCTGTAGAATCAGAATGAAACTCAATTCTTTGTCTCTTAGCAGGGGAAGGCTGGCTTCCCCTAATTAGGGTAATAAGGCCTTCAGCCATTCTAAGCATTTGTTTTTGTGGCATGGGAGCTTGAGCATGTGCTTTGGTCATTGGTTTTCCAGGCGTAGTGCATACTCTGGGCCTGAGAAACTCGGCAGTTTTAGTTAAAAACAAGTTGTCGGCATAATTTGAACATCGGTAGGTCAGAACACACCCATAGAAGCCGGTGCTTGCACAGCGGCTCCAGACCCATCCAAGGTAGAGACATCCGCAGGTTCCATAATCGAAGCATCTCACGGCATACTGAACTCTGAATGGGTCTCAGCAGAGGCGAAGCATCATCGGCAGTTTTGGACCTATGCAGTCTGTCTCTGTCTTTATCTTTACATTTTATTGGAAGATTGGTAGTCGGATGGCTTATCAAAGCCATTTCAGAATACAGAGAATGAGAGCGAAAGAATTTAGTGACAAAAATAGCCTGACGACGAATGGTCCAGGCGTTGAACAAGGCACAAACCAGACAGTGAGGGACGTCGTTGTCAAGGCCTATGTGACACAGTAAGAATGAAAATACCTGTGAGGTATTTGCTTTCCACAGGCAAGACAATTAATAACTTTTTCTGACATCGGTTAGAGCAAGAAAAAAGGACCCCCCAACGGAGTACTTTGCTTTAGAATACTTCAGGTTTGAAACTCGAAAAAATAGAAGTTATGTTCTTACCATAACGTTCCATGTTAGTTGTCTTCTTCTCGCCTTCTTTCTTGCTGGATGGGTTCGGAGCCGATCCTCGGCTCCGACTCAGCCACTCTAAAAGCTCGAGAGTTGGTTCCACCGGCTCGAGGCTCCCCTTATATCCCACAATGCTAGGCGGTAATACCTCAGATCTCGTTTGTAAGCTAGGCCCAGCCAGGAAGAAATCCAGAAACACTGGAAAGGGGAAACCCACCTCTATAAAATGACAGAAGGAAGGTGACCTAAAACCTGATGAAGGAATATATACATAGTACAGTATATACATATATACAAATAGAGGTGGTAGGAAGAAAAGGTCACAATCAAACTCCTCTAGGTCTGTCCAGGCTAGGAGGAAGGAGGGAGAAGAAAGAAGGCAGAAGAAGACAACTAACATGGAACGTTATGGTAAGAACATAACTTCTATATGTTAAGTTGTCCATCTCGCCTTCATTCTTGCTGGATGGGACCGCGTCCCTAGCACCTTGTCCCGGGTGGCCTATCGGAACAGACTCTTGAGTACAGTGGAACCAAAGTTAGCTCTGTGTCTAGAAGCTAGGTCCAACTTATAATGAGAAATGAAAGTGTGAGGAGTAGCCCATGTAGCTGCTGCACAAATCGTATCAATAGGCAGCCTGTCTTGGAAAGCTATAGAAGTAGCCAATGCTCTAGTTGAATGAGCCTTAGGTTTGTTAGGTAACTTTTGATGCCTAATCTCATACACAAAGGAAATCAAGGATGTAAGCCATCTGGAGAGTGATACTTTCGAAACTGGAAGGCCCTTTCTGCCTTCTGCATAAGAAACAAACAATTGGTCAGTCTTTCTGGTCTGTTTGGTCCTATCCAAATAATACCTTAATTGTCGATGAACATCTAGCCAATGTAATTTTTGTTCAGACCTGTTAGAATAGTTAGGAAAAAACACAGGAAGGTCAATGTTGTTTTGATTTAGGTTTGTCGCAGAGGCTACTTTGGGTAAAAAAGGATGGGTTGGTCCGTAAGGATACCCTATCCTTATGAAACAAAAGATATGGAAATCGACTGCAGAGTGCATGAAGCTCCGAGACTCTTCTAGCCGAAGTAATGGCTACCAAAAAGAGTGTTTTCCAGGATAGCAATTTCATTGAACAGGAAGCTGCAGGTTCAAAAGGGGGAAGAATCAAAGATGTGAGAACTAAGTTAAGGTCCCAAGAAGGAGGAGGATTTCTTATAGGAGGCTTGAGAAGAAAAACTCCCTTCAAAAAGGCTTTGCAAAGCTTGTGAGACATGATGGCAGAATCCGACATTCCCACATGAAAGTTAGATATAGCTGCCAATTGAACCTTAAGAGTAGAAGGAGACAAACCTGCGTGGAATAGTTCGGCTAAAAAATCAAGGACCGATTGAATGGAAGCAGTGAAAGGATCTATGTCCCTTCCTTGTGCCCAATAAGAGAAACGTTTCCACTTACTAAGATAAATCTTCCGAGTGGAGGATTTATGGGAAGCTATTAAAATATCTCGAACTGAGCGAGATATTAGAGGAAGCCTGACTAGGGTTGGAATTGGAGGAACCAAGCAGTGAGGTTCAGGAAGGGAAGGGAGCGATGTAACTGACCCGACTGATGGGTCAAAAGATCTGGAACTAGGTCAAGATGTCAGGGTTGCTCCAACAGAAAATTGTCGAGGCCAGTAAGTGGCAATGAGGATCAAGGAAGCTTTCTGAGCGATGGCTTTCTGTATCACTTGAAAAATTAGTGGGAAGGGAGGAAATGCATACAGAAGTCCCCGGGGCCAAACTTGGACTAGAGCGTCTCTGCTGGGATGGCCTGGTAGAGGAAAGAGGCTGAAATAATCTCTGCACTTGCTGTTTTGGGGAGTAGCAAAAAGGTCGCAGCAAGGCTGGCCCCACTTCAGAAAATTTTTTTCAATACTGAATTTTTCAGAGACCACTCGTGAGGCATGAGAATAGCTCTGCTCAATTTGTCCGCAATGACATTGGACTTCCCAGGGATGTGCGTTGCTATCAGAAACCGCTGAGAAGAAATCGCCCATTGCCACAGTCTGAGTGCTTCTCGACATAGGGGGTAGGATCTGGTTCCGCCTTGTTTATTGAAATACCACACTACAGACATGTTTGTCCATCTGTATTGCTATCGTTCCCATCGGAAGAGAGTCTTGAAGGGCTTGCAATTCTAAAAGCACTGCTCTCATCTCTAGAACATTTATATGCAAGTGGCGTTCGTAAGGTTGCCATATGCCCTGGACTGTCCTGCCCTGATAATGCCCCCCCCCACCCGATCAGGGAGGCGTCCGTCGTCAGAGTAGCAACCGGAGGGGGAGGGACAAAGGGTCTTCCTAAGAAGAGCTGGGGGGAAGAAATCCACCAAAGAAGATGATTCCTGCATGCTTGCGTTATCACAATGGTGTGGGACATCGGAAGTTGTTGGTATGACCATTGTGTGAAGAGCATCCATTGTAAGATTCTCATGTGAAATCTGGCTAGTAGAAGTAGAGGGATAGCAGCTGCCATTATCCCCAGTACTTTCAGGACCAGTCTGACTTTGATTCTGTTGCTGTGGAAAAGAAGAGAGACTAGTCTGTGTATGTCTGCTATCCTTTGGTCTGTGAGTCTCGCTGACATGCTGACCGTGTCTAGATTTGCGCCTATGAAGGTAATAACACGACAAGGCGACAAAACAGACTTTCCGCAATTCATTGAGATACCTAGCTTTCGAAATATGTGAAAAGTGTAGTCTCTGGCTAGTAGTAGAAGATGCTTGGTGGGAGCTGTAAGGAGCCAGTCGTCTTAAGTATGGAAACACCTGGAATCCTTGACGTCTCAGGTGAGAGGCAACCACTGCCATGCATTTGGTAAACACCCAGGGTGGTGAGTCCAAAAGGCAGGACTCTGAATTGAAAGTGACTGGTAACTAGCCTGAAGCGGAGGAATCTCCTGGAGCATCTGTTCATTTTTATATGATAGTACGCATCCTGGAGGTCTATAGAGCACATCCAGTTTTCCTTCCCCAATAGGGGTAGGATGGATTGCAATGTGACCATCCGAAATCTTGTTTTCTTGACAGACTTGTTCAAGATGCTGAGATCCAAAATGGGCCTCCAGTCCCCTGTTTTCTTTGGAACCAAAAAGAATTTGGAGTAGATTCCGGATCCTTGCTGGTCTGCTGGAACTGGCTGAATGGCTCTTTTTGCAAGCAACTTTGATATTTCTAACGCTGCTTGTTCCCTTTGAGTGGGTGGAACATCTGGAAGGGACTTTTTTGATTGATTTGGAATGCGAAAGAACGGAATGGAATAGCCTTCGGAAATGATGGACTGTACCCACTTGTCTTGAGTTAGAGATTGCCAGGCTTCTGGGTACAGTGAAAGTCTTCCCCCGACTGCCTCCGAAGGTGGACAGTCGGGCAACACCTCAGGGATGCTGAAAGGGCTTATCGGAAAAAGTTTATCGATTGCCTTGGTTTTGCGGACCCCCCCTGCCTCTAGGGCGGCGTCTACCATTATTGTTCCCCCCTCTGCCTCTAGAGGGGAACCGACTCTGTGCGTCAGGCAAAGCCCCTTGAGATTGCTTACGGAACCACATCTTTCCACTTTTCTGGCCCTTGGGGTAAGGCCTAGAAGGAGTAGAAAAACGGACTCCGACGGCAGAAAGAGTTTTGCCATCAGTCTCGCACCTTGTCAGGGTTTCTTTCACTTGAGGACCAAAAAGGGGCGATCCATCAAACGAGGAATTAGTGAAAGACGTCTTAAAGGGGTCCGCAAAATTGCATAGCCGCATCCAGGCATGCCGGCGTAAGGCCACACCTGTACCTGCGGCTCTGCTCGCTCCATCAGCCGCATATGAAAGAAGGCGCATGAAGGAGTTGACCCCCTGAGGGGTTGGTTTCCCATGGTGCTTGTAGTAGAAATGAATGCAGTGTGCTATCCATTTGGAAATTGTTTGTTTTGAAATGGCCTTGCCCTCTGCACCTGTTCCAAAGCTGACTAGTAACTGGGTCAGATTTTCTGAAGGGCTTAGTCCTATCAAGGTAGAATATGAGCTATCTGTGCACGTCCAAGGAGTGCAGGATCCTTTCCCCTTTATTTTGAGGTTTAGGGAAGAATGATGGCAAATTGATGGATTGGTTGAGAGCCACACTGGACACCACTTTAGGCATGAAGGAAGGGTTAGTCCCGAGGGAAACCCTGTCAGCATGGAAAGCAATGAAGGGTTCCACAGCCATAAGTGCTTGTAGCTCAAGCACTCTTCTAGTTGAAGTGATGGCCAGAAGCAAGGCTGTTTTCCAACAGAGGAATTTTAAGTCTGCTGACGCAGCAGGTTCAAAGGGGGGAAGCATGAGCTATTCCAGTACAAAGTTAAGGTCCCAATCAGGGGTGGGTGCTCTCCTTGGTGGCCTTAAGTTGTTTGCCCCTCTAAGGAACTGTTTGATAACAGGGTGCGAGAAAAGAGGTGGCTCAGTGTTGTAATGAGCCAAAATGGCTGAGGCATGTACCTTAATGGAGGAGAAGGACAGGCCTTTGTGGAGTAGATCTGCTAAGTACTCCAGGATTAGAGTCAGGGACGGCAGAGTTGTGTCCTCTCCTTTAGATAAAATCCAGGAGCAGAACCTTTTCCAGTTATCAGCATAGGATTTTCTTGTACTGGGTCTTCTGGCTTCAAGAATGACGTCCAGCGCCTGCTTGCTTAGGGGTGCTGGGGGAGAATGCAAGGAATAAGCCAGGCTGCAAGATTTGGGGGTTGCAGTTGTGGATGCAAAATCTGTCCCTCCTGCTGACAGAGCAGGGTTGGGTTCTGGTGTAGGTGCCAGGGTGGCACTGGTGACAGGCTGCGCAGGAGTGGGTACCAGTGCTGGCATGGCCAGTCCGGGGCAATCAAATTGTCCTTGGTCTGTCCTGTCTTATCTTGAGTAATACTCTTGAGAGAAGGGGCAGAGGGGGAAAGGCATAGATTGAGAGATTTACCCACTGAAAAGATAGGGCATCCATTTTCCAGGCCTTGTTGTGAGGATTCCTGGTGCAGAATTTGCTGAGCTGGTGGTTGTAGGGGGAGGCAAAGAGATCCACCTCTGGGGTCCCCCATTTCTGAATAAGAAGGTTGAAGGTGCTGGGCTCCAATTGCCACTAGTGTGGGTCTAGGAGATTTCTGCTTAAGTCATCTGCCAGTAAGTTTTGTTTGCCTGGCAGGAATTGAGCTTGCCGATGGACTTGCATGTCCAAGACCATGTGCCACAGGGCCATGGCTAATCTGCAGAGCGGGTAGGAGTGGGTTCCTCCCTGCTTGTTGATGTACCACATTAACTGTGGTGTTGTCTATTTTTATTAGCAGTTGTCCTGGAAAGAGTAGGGATCTGAAAGCTGTCAGAGCGTTCTGCACAGCTAGCATCTCTTTTTGGTTGATGTGCAGATGAATTTGACTTGGGCTCCAGTGGCCCTGAATGCATTTGACGTCCATGTATCCTCTCCAGGCATAATCTGATGCGTCTGTGGTTAGGGTCTGGGAGGCATGGGGTTGAGAAAAGGGCAGTCCCTTGTTGTGGTAGCATGCTTCTGCCCACCAAAGAAACTCTGTCCTTAGGGTATGATAGGAATGACTGTTCCAGGTCTTGAGAATGTTGGCACCAAACACTTTTAAGTACCATTGAAGTTTCCTCATATGCAGTCTTCCATATGGAATTAGCAGTATACAGGAGGCCATGAACCCTAGGGCCTGCAGTATTTTTCTTGCAGATAGCTGGGTTCTGGTGGCATTTGTTTGAAGTAGGCTGTCAGATAGACTTGTTTTCCTGAAGTGAGGAATGTCATCTGGGATGTTGTGTCCAAGCTTGCTCCCAGGAATACAATCTTTTGACTGGGTAGCAGTTTTGATTTCTTTTCATTGACAGTGCACCCCAAGGAAGTGAGAATGTGTTTCACAAATGTCAGGTGCTACAACAGCAATTCCTGACTGTCCGCCTGAATCAGGCAGTCTTCCAAGTACGGGAAAATTTGGATATCTCTCTGCCTGCAGTATGCAATGGCTGGAGCCAGGCATTTTTTGAAAACTCTGGGCCCAGTAGACAAGCCAAAGGGAAGTGCAGAGAACTAATAATGCATAGATCCTGCCCTGAAACATAGATACTTCCTGCATGACTCCCTTACAGGGATGTGCAGATACGCTTGTTTTAAGTCTAGGGTGACTAACCAGGCATCCTTGGCTAGCATAGGAAGAAGCTGTTGCAGGGTAAGGATTTTGAATTTTGGTACAACCAGGAAGGTGCTGAGAATAGAAAGATCCAGGATTGGGCACCAAGAGCCCTTTCTCCTGGGTACCAGGAAGAGTCTGGATTAGAATCCTTGACCCCTCTGTGATACTGGAACCGGATGAATAGTTCTGCTATTGAGCAGGAAAGCTACCGGGCTTTGAGCCTCTGCCCACTGGTTTGGAGGAAGGTCTGGAAACCCGCTTGGGATTGGTAGTGAATGGAAATAAAATTTGTCCCCTGGGATACAATGTTGAGGACCCACTGGTCCTGTGTGATGGACATCCAATTTTTTGCATGAAGGGCAAGTTTTCCTCCTACAGACACAAGCAATTGGGCAGGGCTGGGGAGTGGAGTAATGAAATCACTGTGATTTTTTTCTGTAAGGAGGTGGCTTACCACTCCCTGCTTTAGGGGTGGGGGCACTCCATTGCTTAGATCTCTGCATACCCTGAGGCTGTAGTCTGGGTGGTCTGTTTCCCCTGGGTGTGGTTTGAGAAGGCCAGGCTGAAAAGGACCAGTGTTTGGAAGGGCAATGCCTAATGAATCTAGGGGGTTGCACTTACAAGAATTCTTTAACAGTCTCCATAGACTTAGCTTTACCTTCCATCTTTTTAAGAACCTCTTCTGCTTTGGTGCCAAACAAACTGCCCTTGTTCAAAGGTGCATCTAGTAGCTTAGATTTGACATGGTTTGGCAAGGTCTGCTCCTTGAGCCAAGCATGTCTTCTCAGTACAGATTCAGTGACTGCCGTCCGGCAAGATGCTTCTAGGGCGTCAAAGCCACACTGCAAAGTATGCTTACTGCCTTGGTTTCCAGAGTGCATAAGCTCCTGCAATTCTTTATTTTCTGCACAATCTGTAAAGGTTGCCACTTTTTGTTTAATAAGTTCCATAATATGCTGCTGGTACTTCAGCATGTGAAACTGACAATTCAATGCCTTAACAGCAAGAGTTGCAAAGGTATATACCTTCTTACCCCATCTGTCCAAAGCTCTGGAATCCCTGTCCAAGGGTGGGATTCTTATTCTTGAAAACAAATTTGTGAGTGTCAGGTACTCTGTAGTACCTGTCTGGTTTCCTAGGGGCAGGAGGTAAAGTGTCAGGAGAAAGACTGGATTCCATAAAAACTTCATCAACAACATCTAGGACAGGGGGTATTGCTAAAGGCCTGTGCTGAGGCAACTCTAGGAATTCTGAGTCTCTTTTTGGACTGAGGATAGTCTTGGCATTCCCAGTGGAAACACTCTCTTAAGGTATGCAAGGTTTCACCAAAAGAAAAATCCTCTGTGGGGGGAGGCAGAGGGAATGGATTCCTCTGCATCTGAATCCTCATAAGCAGATAAGGGCATGTCTTCATAATCAGAAATCTCAGTCATCAGACTCCTGGTCTGTAGAAGCTGCAGGGGACTGGTCTCTATTTCTCTTGGCAGGGGAAGGCTGAGTTTCCTTAATCAGCGTAATAAGGTCTTCTGCCATTCTAAGCATTTGGTTTTGTGGCATGGGGGCAGGTGCATGAACTTTGATCGTCAGTTTTCTAGGTGTAGTACGTACTCTGGGCCTAAGAAACTCTGTAGTTTTGGTTTGAAAAAGAAGTTGTCATTTTGAGTCGAACATCGACTGAGCGAAGAACTGCCTCAGAAGCTGGTGCCTGCATAGCGACTCTGGACCCATCTAAGGTAGAGACATCCACAAGTTCCATAGTCAAAGATGAGTCTCGTGGCATACCAGACTCCGAATGAGTCTCGGTAGAGGCCTGCGAATCCACTGAAGAGGGCATCGGGGGCTGTGAAAGCGCCTCACTGAGTACCGGCAGACTGGCGACTAGATTAACAGAAGCGTCGTCGACAGCTTTGGACCTATGCTGTCTGCCCCTGTCTTTATCCTTACGTTTTTTTGGAATATCGGTAGTCGGATGGCTTACCAAAGCCATTTCAGAATATGGGGATCGAGAGCGAAAGAATTTAGCGACAAAAAGCCCTACGACGAATGGTTTGGGCATTAAACAAGGCATAAAATTGACAGCGAGGTATGTCATGGTCTGGGCCTAAACAGGTGACGCAGTAAGAATGAAAATCTCTGTGAGGTATTTGCTTTCCACAGACATCAGTTAGAGCAAGAAAAAAGGATCCCCAACAGAGTACTTACCTTTAGAAGACTTCAGGATTATTCAATTTGTAAACGAAAATTCAGGTAGCAGCCGACTGGCACTTGCAAACTGCTTCTGCTTTGGGGCTCCTCGGCAAGAAAGACTGATGTAATGGTGTCGGCTGCCTGTTTTTATACCCCTGACGACCTGACGTCAGTCCTGGAGCGACAGCATCTGACGCAGAAATACTATGTCTCTGGTATTCGAGCCAACTGAGGGCTACCTGCAGGCAGATAACCCAAGTGTGATGACTGCAAGAGTGAAACACGAAGAACATTTGTCCATTGACTACAGACAGCTGCTCATTAACAGCTTAGAACCTTTACCATCTGCAGAACCTGATCTGCTCACAGTAATCTCTGTGGCTGAGTGAATGAAATGTTAGTCTTCCACTGTTTAGATAACTAAGAATGACGGAAATAAAACCTTAGTCTCATTCTGAATGAGAAAGGAGGTCACAATACCCCACCATCGACAAGTGTAGTTAGGGCCTCAGGCAAGAATTTTGCAGAGATGGCTTGGTTCCTCAACAAAAATTTCTTTTAAAAGAGAAGATGAAAGAAAGTACAGTTGTGTACATGTACCATAAATGTAGATGTTCGAGCGTATTCACTGTTGCAGTCATCACACTTGGGTTATCTGCCTGCAGGTAGGCCTCAGTCGGCCCGAATACCAGAGTCTTAGGATTTCTGTGTCAGAGGCTGTCGCCGCTTCCATGACGTCAGGTCGTCAGGGGTATAAAACAGGCAGCCAACGCCATTACATCAGTTTTTCTTGCCCCAAATCTCAGGAGGCCCCCAAACAGGAAGCTAGTATAAGGTGGGGAACACTACCAGTAATAAGTACATACCACTGCCATTAAAAATGGCCATAGAAAGGCGAGGTAGAAAGATAGAGAAAACCAGGGGGCTGGAGGGAGGGAAACCAGGACTGCAACAGTGAATACACTCGAACATCCACATTTATGGCAAGTGTACACAACTGTACTATATTCTTCGTGTTTCACTGTTGCAGTCATCACAATTGGGTTTATTCCCAAAGCTGAGGAAGGGTAGAGGCAAGTCAAGAAGTGTTAGGGCTGGCAAGCAGGCCTTGTAAGACTGCTGTAGCAAATCCAGCTCTGGATTTAGAAAAAATAGATAAGTGGTAATGCTTAGTGAAGGTGTGTACAGAACTCCAGGTTGCAGCTTCCAGAACGCCCCTGGTACGGACTCCCTTGAGAAATGCTGTATAGGTGGAAGTAGCCCTAGTGGAATGTGGTCTGATCCCCTGTGGGGTAGGTTTTCCATGGTGCTTGTAGCAGAAATGGATGCAGTGTGCTATCCATTTGAAAATGGTTTACTTTGAAATGGCCTTGCCCTCTGCCCCTGAAGCAAAGCTGACTAGCACCTGGTCAGATTTTCTGAAAGGTTTAGTCCTATCAAGGTAGAACCTGAGCTGTCTGTGCATGTCCAAGGAGTGCAGGATCCTTTTCCCTTTATTCTGAGGATTAGGGAAGAAGGTTGGCAAATGGATGGATTGGTTTCAAAATATAATTAACCCCCACATCCCTACCAGAGCCTTACAATCTAGTTTTCAGAACCTAATAAGCATTATCAGACACAAAAGTGATGCTGGCAAATCTCTCTTTGCCTGCACTATTGCCAAAATCTGAAACTCACTGCCTAGCTAAATAACCTCCACTACCTCCACTATTCAATTTAAGAAACTCCGGAGAACCCACTTCTCAAACAATTGGCTTTGTTCATGCTACTCCCCAGTTTAATTTGCACCAATACCATGTTCAATGATTCTACTGAAGACCCCCTAATTCCTTTCACTGTAAAGCTTAATAATCACTGGTTATTTCTCTAACAAAATAATGAGAGTACTCAATTTAGAAAGAAAAAAAATGTTTTCTTGTGTGTTTATATTTTATATGCTATATAAACCCTACTACTAGAATGCTGTATGCTGACTTTACTAAGGAATTGTTAAACTATACATAACTTATGTTTCTGTGGAACCTATATCTCTATATGCTATTCTTGTGTAATTTTTTATGACATGCTTTTGGAGCTTTTCTCCCCGGGCCTCTGCTGAAAATGGATGTGTGTCCAGTCAGACTTTCCTGGTTAACAAATGTAAAATAAAATAAATAGAAATAAAATTTAGAGCCACACTGGACACCACCTTAGGCATAAAGGACGGGTTAGTCATGAGGAAACCCGTCAGCATGGAAAATAATGAAGGGTTCCACAGCCATTAGTGCCTGTAACTCAGACACTCTTCTTGCTAAAGTTATGGCTAAAAGCAAAGCTGTTTTCCAAGAGATGAATTTTTACTCTGCTGAAGCAGCAGGTTCAAAAGGGGGAAGCATGACCTTTTCCAGTGCAAAGTTAAGGTCCCAGGCAGGGGTGGGTGCTCTCCTAGGGGGCCTTTAGTTGTTAGCCCCACTCAGGAACTGTTTGATGAGAGGGTGAGAAAACAGAGGTGGCTCAGTATTACAATGAGCTGAGATGGCAGAGGCATGAATCTTAATGGAGAAGGATAGGCCTCTGTGGAATAGCTCTGCTAGGTAATCCAGGATTTGAGGTAAGGAGGGCACTGCTGTGTCCTTTCCTTGAGACTGATTCCAAGAACAGTATCTTTTCCACTTTTCAACATAGGATTTCCTAGTACTAGGCCTTCTGGCTTCAAGAATGATGTCCAGCACCTGTTTGCTGAGGGTTGCTGGTGGTGTATTCAAGGGATAAGCCAGGCTGCAAGGTTTAGGGTTTGTAACTGTGGATGCAAAATCTGTCCCTCCTGCTGGGACAGCAGGGTGGGGGTCTGATAAAGATGCCAGGGTGGCACTGTTGTCAGACTGCGTAAGAGTGGGTACCAGTGCTGGCATGGTCAGACTGGGGCAATAAGAATTGCCCTTGGCCTGTCCTGTTTGATCTTGAGTAGTACTTTTGAGAGGAGGAAAGGCATAAATTGAGAGTTTTTCCCATTGGAAGGATAGGGCATCCACCTTCCAGGCCCTGCTGTGAGGGTTCCTGGTGCAAAATTTCCTCAACTGATGGTTTTCGGGGGAGTCAAAGAGATCCACCTCTGGTGTCCCCCAACTCTGGATTAGAAGGTTGAAGGTGTTGGGCTCCAATTTCCACTCATGTGGGTCTAGGAGATTTCTGCTTAAGTCGTCTACCAGTGAATTTTGTTTACCTGGCAGGAATTGAGCTTGTAGATGCACTTGGTTGCTTAAGGCTGTATTCCACAGGGCCATGGCTAACCTGCAGAGTGGGTAAGAATGGGTTCCCACTTCTTGTTTATGTACCATATAACTGTGGTGTTGTCTGTTTTTATCAGCAGCTGTCCTGGAAGGATTAGGTATTTGAAGGCTGTCAGAGCATTCTGTACAGCTAGCATCTCTTTTTGATTGATGTGCAGGAAAATTTGGCCTGGGCTCCACTTGCCCTGAATGCATTTGCCTGTCATGTGAGCCCCCCATGCATAGTCTGATGCAGCTGTTGTCAGGGTTTGGGCAGCGAGGGGTTGAGTGAAATGCATTCATTCCTTTGTGGTTGCATGCTTCTGCCCACCAAAGGAACTCTGCCCTTAGACAAGGTATGATTGGAATGACTGTTTCCAGGTCCGGAGAACGTTGGCACCAAATACTTTTTAAGTACCACAGAAGTATCCTCATATGTAGTCTTGCATATGGAATTAGCAGAATAAATGAGGCTATGAACCCTACGGCTTGCAGTATTTTCCTTGCAGATATCTGGGTTTTGGTGGCCATTTGTTTGACGTAGTTGGTCAAATAGACCTGTTTTTCTGTAGTGAGAAATGCCATCTGGGAAGTTGTGTTCAAGCTTGCTCCCAGGAATACAATTTTTGGACTGGGCACCAGTTGTGATTTATTTTCGTTGATGGTGTACCCCAATGAAGTGAGGAGGCTTTTTACAAATGCCAGGTACTGAAGTAGCAATTTCTGACTGTCCGCCTGAATCAAGCAATCGTCCATGTATGGGAAAATTTGGATATTTCTCTGCCTGCAGTATGCAATGGCTGGAGCCAGGCACTTTGTGAATACTCTGGGTGCAGTAGATAAGCCAAAGGGAAGTGCAGAGAACTGATAGTGCATAGAGTCTGCCCTGAAGCATAGATATTTCCTGCAAGACTCCGTTATGGGGATGTGCAGATAAGCTTCTTTGAAGTGTAGGTTGACTAACCAGGCATCCTTGGCTAGCATAGGGAGAAGCTGTTGCAGGGTAAGCATTTTGAATTTTGGGACCACCAGAAAGGTGTTGAGAATTGACAGATTCAGGATTGGGCACCAAGAGCCCTCTTTTCTGGGCACCAGGAAAAGTCTGGAGTAGAAACCCTGCCCCCTTTGTTCTACTGGAACAGGTTGAATAGCTCTGATACTGACCAGGGAAAGAACTTGCTTTTGAGCCACTGCCCACTGGTTTGGAGGAAGGTCTGGAAACCTGCTTGGGGTTGGCAGTGAATGGAAGTAGAATCTGTACCCCCGGGATACAATGTTTAGGACCCATCGGTCCCGAGTAATGGACATCCAGTTTTTTGCATGAAGGGCAAGTTTTCCTCCTAGGGGCAGGGCTGGGAAGGATAGTTGAAAAGTCATTGTGAACTCCTTCGATAAGGGGGCAGCTTACCACTCCCTGTTTTTGAGGTGGGAGCACTCCATTGTTTAGATCTCTGCATACCCTGAGACTGTAGTCGGGATGACCTGTTTCCCTATGGTTTGGACTGAGAAGGTTTGAGAGGGGCAGGAAATGACCAAATTTTAGAAGGTCAATGCCTACTGAATCTAGGTGGCTGCACTTGTAAGAATTCTTTAACAGTTTGCATAGATTTAGCTTTTTCTTCCATCTTTTCTAAGAACCTCTTCTGCTTTGGTGCCAAACAAACAGTCCTTATTTAAAGGAGCATCTAGCAATTATGATTTGACATGACCTTCAGTCAAGCATGCCTTCTCAGTACAGACCGAATGACTGCAGCCCTGCAAAATGCTTCTAGGGCATCAAAGCCACAATGCAAAGTATGCTTACTAACTTGGTTTGCAGAATGCATTAACTCTTGTAAACCTTTATTTTTCTGCACAATCTGGGAGTAACACCATTTTTTTTGTTTAATTAGTTCCATATGTTGCTGGTATTTCAACATGTGAAACTGTCAATTCAACGCCCTGATGGCAAGAGTTGCAGAGATATATACCTTCTTACCCCATCTGTCTAAAGCCCTGGAATCCCTGTCTGAAGGGGTAGGGTTTTTGGCTGTAGTAGCCTTAATCCCTTTAGGTCCCAGGGAAATGGTCTCTGGATCCACAGTAGGATTCTTAAAGAGAAATTTGTGAGTATCAGGTACTCCGTAGTACCTGTCAGGTTTTCTAGGGGCCGGGGGTAAAGTGTCTGGAGTAAGAATGGATTCCATGAAGACATCATCTACAACATCCAGGACAGGGGTTATAGCTAGAGGCCTGTGCTGGGGAAACTCTTTAAAGTATGCAAGGTTTCACCAAAAGAAAAATCCTCCAGAGGGGAGGCAGAGGGAATGGATTCCTCTGCATCTGAGTCCTCATAGGTTGATAAGAGCATGTCCTGATAATCAGACGGGTCAGAGTCATCAGCCTCTTGGTCTGTAGAATCAGAATGAAACTCAATTCTTTGTCTCTTAGCAGGGGAAGGCTGGCTTCCCCTGATTAGGGTAATAAGGCCTTCAGCCATTCTAAGCATTTGTTTTTGTGGCATGGGAGCTTGAGCATGTGCTTTGGTCATTGGTTTTCCAGGCGTAGTGCATACTCTGGGCCTGAGAAACTCGGCAGTTTTAGTTAAAAACAAGTTGTCGGCATAATTTGAACATCGGTAGGTCAGAACACACCCATAGAAGCCGGTGCTTGCACAGCGGCTCCAGACCCATCCAAGGTAGAGACATCCGCAGGTTCCATAATCGAAGCATCTCACGGCATACTGAACTCTGAATGGGTCTCAGCAGAGGCGAAGCATCCTCGGCAGTTTTGGACCTATGCAGTCTGTCTCTGTCTTTATCTTTACATTTTATTGGAAGATTGGTAGTCGGATGGCTTATCAAAGCCATTTCGGAATACAGAGAATGAGAGCGAAAGAATTTAGTGACAAAAATAGCCCGACGACGAATGGTCCAGGCGTTGAACAAGGCACAAACCAGACAGTGAGGGACGTCGTTGTCAAGGCCTATGTGACACAGTAAGAATGAAAATACCTGTGAGGTATTTGCTTTCCACAGGCAAGACAATTAATAACTTTTTCTGACATCGGTTAGAGCAAGAAAAAAGGATCCCCAACGGAGTACTTTGCTTTAGAATACTTCAGGTTTGAAACTCGAAAAAATAGAAGTTATGTTCTTACCATAACGTTCCATGTTAGTTGTCTTCTTCTCGCCTTCTTTCTTGCTGGATGGGTTCGGAGCCGATCCTCGGCTCCGACTCGGCCACTCTAAAAGCTCGAGAGTTGGTTCCACCGGCTCGAGGCTCCCCTTATATCCCACAATGCTAGGCGGTAATACCTCAGATCTCGTTTGTAAGCTAGGCCCAGCCAGGAAGAAATCCAGAAACACTGGAAAGGGGAAACCCACCTCTATAAAATGACAGAAGGAAGGTGACCTAAAACCTGATGAAGGAATATATACATAGTACAGTATATACATATATACAAATAGAGGTGGTAGGAAGAAAAGGTCACAATCAAACTCCTCTAGGTCTGTCCAGGCTAGGGGAAGGAGGGTGGGACTTAAGAAAGAAGCGAGAAGAAGACAACTAACATGGAACGTTATGGTAAGAACATAACTTCTATATGTTAAGTTGTCCATCTCGCCTTCATTCTTGCTGGATGGGACCGCGTCCCTAGCACCTTGTCCCGGGTGGCCTATCGGAACAGACTCTTGAGTACAGTGGAACCAAAGTTAGCTCTGTGTCTAGAAGCTAGGTCCAACTTATAATGAGAAATGAAAGTGTGAGGAGTAGCCCATGTAGCTGCTGCACAAATCGTATCAATAGGCAGCCTGTCTTGGAAAGCTATAGAAGTAGCCAATGCTCTAGTTGAATGAGCCTCAGGTTTGTTAGGTAACTTTTGATGCCTAATCTCATACACAAAGGAAATCAAGGATGTAAGCCATCTGGAGAGTGATACTTTCGAAACTGGAAGGCCCTTTCTGCCTTCTGCATAAGAAACAAACAATTGGTCAGTCTTTCTAGTCTGTTTGGTCCTATCCAAATAATACCTTAATTGTCAATGAACATCTAGCCAATGTAATTTTTGTTCAGACCTGTTAGAATAGTTAGGAAAAACACAGGAAGGTCAATGTTTTGATTTAGGTTTGTCGCAGAGGCTACTTTGGGTAAAAAAGGATGGGTTGGTCCGTAAGGATACCCTATCCTTATGAAACAAAAGATATGGAAATCGACTGCAGAGTGCATGAAGCTCCGAGACTCTTCTAGCCGAAGTAATGGCTACCAAAAAGAGTGTTTTCCAGGATAGCAATTTCATTGAACAGGAAGCTGCAGGTTCAAAAGGGGGAAGAATCAAAGATGTGAGAAAGTACAGTTTTGTACCTACCATAAATGTAGATGTCCGAACTGGATAGCATCTGCAGTCATAACAAGTGGGTTGTCCTGTCGTCAGGCAGCCCTGCAGTCGGCCGGATTCCAAAGTCCGGGTCCGGCTTCGGCTGATGTCGCACTCCACCCGACGTCATCTCTGTTGGTCTTCGGGTATAAAAGCATCAGCCGACGCCATTTTCCTCAGTGTTTCTTGCCCCAGATGCCAGTAGCCCTCTTGCAGGCTAAAAATTTGGATAGATGCCAATGTTTCCAAATGGATAGAGGTAAACACATCAATAAGCATATATGTACATATATACAAACAAATACACCATAAAAGACTCCCCCCCAAGCTAGCTATTAGGAGGGTAAACACCCTAGGAGTACCACAGAGGGGAAGGAGGGAGGGTAATCCTGACTGCAGATGCTATCCAGTTCGGACATCTACATTTATGGTAGGTACAAAACTGTACTATGTCCTTCATGGATGCATCTGCAGTCATAACAAGTGGGTAGAATACCATAGCCAACTAGGGGAGGAGGATAAAAGTAGATTATGGTGTGTTTAGGATCCCTTGCAGTACAGCAGTGGCAAACCCTGCTCGGGATCTGGAATATAGAGGCAAATTATAATGCTTGGCAAATGTATGCACGGAGGTCCAAGTAGCCGCCTCAATAATGTCTTTGGTTGCCACTCCTCGTAAGAAGGCTGTGGTAGTGGCTGTTGCCCTTGTAGAATGAGGTCTTATGTTCTGTGGAATTGGTTTTCCATGGAAGGAGTAACAGAATCGAATGCAATTTCCTATCCATTTGGAGATTGTCTGTTTGGAAATAGCTTTTCCTTCCCTTCCTGTTGCATAGGCTACAAAAAGTTGGTCAGTCTTTCTGCTATTTTTTGTTCTGTCCAAGTAGTAGCGTAGCTGTCTATGTACATCCAAGGTATGCAGTATTCTTTCCCCTCTGTTTTGTGGGTTGGGAAAGAAGGTAGGTAGGTGGATTGCCTGGTTTAAAGACACTCTGGATACCACCTTGGGCATAAATGTAGGATTAGTCCTCATGGACACTCTATCTTGGTGGAAGATTAGGAAGGGTTGCACTGCCATTAAGGCCTGTAGTTCTGAAACCCTCCTTGCTGAAGTAATTGCCAGTAGGAAAGCAGTTTTCCATGACAGGTGTTGTAGGTCTGCTGTTGCTGCTGGTTCAAAGGGTGATAGTGTCAACTTTTCTAGCACAAAGTTTAAATCCCAAGCTGGTAATGGTGGTTTCCTTGGAGGTTTTACATTCTTGATTCCTCTGAGGAACTGCCTGAGCAAAGGGTGAAAAACAGGTGGATCAAAGCTGTATTCTGCTGAAATAGCTGATGCATGTATCTTGATGGAGGAGTAGGACAGGCCTGAATGAAGAAGTTCGGCCAAATACTCCAGAATGTTAGGCATATCTATGTTTGACACATCTTTTCCTCTTTCCGTACTCCAAATGACAAACCTTTTCCATTTTCCAGCATAGTTCCTTCTTGTTGAAGGTCTGCGTGCTTCAAGAATAATGTCTTTAACTCTTTGGGAAAGTTCTGGATTAGCTGCTGCTATGTGATGTTCCATGCAGTCAGTTGCAGCGTCTTTAGGTTTGGATGTATGATGCTGTAGTTGTTCTGAGTTAACATCAAAGGCATCAGGGGTATTGGCCACATATTGTTCCGAGACATGCTCTTCAGTAGTGGGTACCAGTGTTGTCTTGGCCAGTTTGGAGCTATCAGGATTATCCTTGGACGTTCTTCCTTGATTTTTAGTAGTACCTTGTGTATCAAAGGAAGAGGTGGGAATGCAAATGCTGTTAGGCCTTTCCAGTTGAAGGAGAGCGAGTACACTTTCCATGCTAGTGGGTGGAATGTCCTTGTGCAGAATTTTTGAGCTGGTGATTGAGAGGTGATGCGAATAGGTCTATCTGTGGCATTCCCCATTTCTTGAGATGGTCTTGAAGATGTCCGGTGCAGCTTCCATTCATGGGCATCCAAGTGGTTCTGCTTAATATGTCTGCTAGAGTATTGTCTTTCCCGGTACAAATATTGCCTGTAACTGAATGTTGTAGCTGAGTGCCAGGGTCCACAGCTCCAAGGTCATTCTGCATAGGGGTATGAATGAGTGCCTCCTGTTTGTTGATGTACCACATGACTGTGGTGTTGTCTGTCCTTATCATCAACTGGCCCTCTTTGAGAAATGGTTTGAACTTTTGGATTGCCAGTTTTACTGCCAGCATTTCTTTTAGATTGATGTGCAGGTGAAGTTGATCCTGTGTCCACAATCCTTGCACGCATTTGTCCAGCATGTGGGCCCCCCATCCTAGGTCTGAAGCGTCTGTTGTGATGGTCTGGCTTGGTTGACATCTGCGAAAGGGTAGGCCTGGGTTTGACTGGCATGCCTGAGCCCACCATAGGAACTCCTGTTTTAAGCATGGAATTAGTGGGATTTCTGTTTCTAGACTGTGTCTGTGTTGGGACCATAAATTCTTTAGGTACCACTGTAGTTTCCTCATATGTAGTCTGGCAAATGGGGCCAAGATTATGCATGATGCCATGAAGCCCAAGGCCTGCAGAACTTTTCTTGCTGTTAACTTGTTTAGTTTTGTTAGTGCCAAGAAGTAAAGAGGAAGTTCTTTTTGTTTTTCTGTAGTCAGAAATGCCATTTGTTGTACTGTGTCCAATTCCGCGCCCAAGAATGTCCTTGTTTGGGATGGTATCAGCCTTGACTTTTGTAAATTGACTGTGTATCCCAGTCCTTGTAGCAAGTAAATGACCCTTTGTAAATCTGTTGTCAGCTTGCTTTTGTTGTCCCCTTGTAGCAGGCAGTCGTCCAGGTATGGGTAAATTTGAATTCCCTGAAGTCTGCAATGGGCGATTACTGATGCCAGGCATTTTGTGAATACTCTGGGCAGTAGATAAGCCAAAGGGCAATGCTGAGAATTGATAGTGCTCTGATCCTGCAAGAAATCTGAGGTATCTTCTGCAGATTGGTCGAATGGGGACGTGCAGGTATGCCTCCTTGAGATCTAGAGTTACCAGCCAAGACTCCTTGCCCAGCATGGGAAGAAGTTGCTGTAGGGTCAGCATTTTGAATTTTGGGACAATGATGTATGTATTTAAGGTGGACAGGTCGAGAATTGGTCTCCAACTTTTTCCTTTCTTGGAACTAGGAATAGTCTGGAGTAGAACCCTTTCCTTGTTCTGCTGTTGGCACTCTTTCCACAGCTCTCATGTTTGCTAACTCCATTATCTGGCGTAGAGCCTCTGTTTTTGATTTGGAGGTAGATTTGGCATTCCTCTTTTGACTGGTAAAGTGTGGAAGTGAAACCGTAACCTTGATCTATGGTTTGTAAAATCCACTTGTCTTTTGTTATGTAGTGCCAGTTCTTTGAAAATAAGGTTAACTTTCCGCCTAGAGGAGCTGCTATTTGTTCCTGGTAGGCGGATTTAGGATTAAGTCACTGTGGTTGTGCTGATGTAGTGGCAGTGGCTGTGTCTGTGCCTCTGTTGTTACCTTGCCACTGTCGTCCTCTGTAGGCACCTCCTCTGGATTGGTTTCTGCCTCTGGAACGTCTATTCCTGCCCCTTTGAAATTTTGTGGAGTCAGGAAAGGACCAATTTTTGGCAGGCCAGTTCCTGCTAAACCTTGGGGATGAACCTGCAAGAAATCTTTAACAGTTTGAACAGATTTTGCCTTTTCTTCCATTTTCTTCATAACCTGCTGGGCAGGTGTACCAAACAAACTTGTCTTGTCCATAGGAGCATCTAGCAACTTAGCTTTAACATGATCCGGTAAAGCTTGTTCCTTTAGCCATGCATGCCTTCTTATCACTGTGCCTGTCATGGCTGATCTAAAGGAAGCCTCCAGTGCATCATAGCCACATTTTAAGGAATGGTTGCTAACCTGTTGTATGTTATTTACCATCTCTAATACATATTTCTTATCAAGAGATTCATCAGTGGTTAGTTTTTAGTTAACTGATCAAGCATAAACTCTTGGTATTGTATCATGTGAAACTGACAGTTTAAAGCTCTAGCTGAGAGAGTAGCTGAAGTGTAGACCTTTTACCCCATCTGTCTAGTGACCTTGCTTCCCTTTCAGAAGGAATAGGGTTTTAGCTGTGGTCGCGGCTACTGCCTTGGGACCCTGGGATATAGTTTCTGGGTCTGCAAGTGGGGCCTTGTAAAGGTGGTGATGAGTGTCTGGCACCCTGTAAAATCTGTCTGGTTTGGCAGGGGCTGGGGGTAAAGAATCTGGAGCGGAGCAAACATCATTGAAAGCATCATCCACCACAGAGAGAACAGGAGGTATAGCTAAGGGCCTGTGCTGTGGGAGGTGCAGAAAGGTCCTAAGTCTTTTTCTGGAGTCTGAAAAATCCTGTTGCTGCCATTTGAACTGTTCTCGCATGGCATGCAAGGTTCCCCAAAGGAGAATTCTTCTGGTGGGGAAGCAGCTGGGATGGATTCTTCAGCATCAGAATCTTCAAAATTGGAGAAGGGAGCCTCAGGCTGGTCAGTTATGTCTGATTCATCAGCAGAATCATCAGAAGACACTGGCTCAGGGGGCTCTGCCCTAGGTCTCTTCTCTGGGGGCTGAGAGGCCCTGTCTGGGTGAGCTTGAGATCCTCTAATTAAAGAAATTAAATCTTCTGCCAAAGAAAGCATTTGAGAACTAGAAGGGGGCCTGGATGTGGGGGGTTTAACAGGCACTGTTTTAGTAGTTTTGGCTGCTTTAGCCCTGGCGAAGGCCTTAATAGACATGGCAGCTGGAGGCCTAGCAGCACCACGTGCTGGGGTAGAGACATCCAAGGGGATGGTGTCTGATAAGTCAACCACCGTAGTGGGTAAAATTTCTGAGGTCGATTCAAGAGTTGTAGCAGGGGCCTCAGTTGTAAGAATAGGTTCAGCTGTACTTTGAGCAGTTCTCGGTTTCGGCCGAAACCGAGACACTCGCAGTTTGTTTTGCCGTGGTTTCGGCGAAACCGGACCGCGAAGTGTCGGTCTTTATCTTTGCGTTTTTGGGGGTAGTCGGAGGATCCGGCGGCATAATGTACGCAAAATCAGAACCGAAAAACTGTTCTGCAAACTCCGACCGGCGCCTAAGCGTTGCCGGTTGAAAGAGGCACAGGCGAACAGGCTGCTACGTCGTGGGCTGGGCCTAAACAAGGTAGACAGTAAGAGTGGAAATGTTTATGAGGTATTTGTTTCCCACAGGTTAAACAATTGTTAACTTTTTCTGACATCGGCTGAGGCAAGAAAGAGTCCCCAACGGGGTACTTAGCTTTAGAAGTCTTCGAAGTAGTATTCGGTAGAAGTAATCTCTGGATCCGACCGACCGGCACTTGCGAACAGCTTCTGCTTCGGGCGCCACGCTGCAAGAAAGACTGAGGAAAATGGCGTCGGCTGATGCTTTTATACCCGAAGACCAACAGAGATGACGTCGGGTGGAGTGCGACATCAGCCGAAGCCGGACCCGGACTTTGGAATCCGGCCGACTGCAGGGCTGCCTGACGACAGGACAACCCACTTGTTATGACTGCAGATGCATCCATGAAGGACATCTAAGTTAAGGTCGCAAGAAGGAGGAGGATTTCTTATAGGAGGCTTGAGAAGAAAAACTCCCTTCAAAAAGGCTTTGCAAAGCTTGTGAGACATGATGGCAGAATCCGAGATTCCCACATGAAAGTTAGATATAGCTGCCAATTGAACCTTAAGAGTAGAAGGAGACGAACCTGCGTGGAATAGTTCAGCTAAAAAATCAAGGACCGATTGAATAGAAGCAGTGAAAGGATCTATGTCCCTTCCTTGTGCCCAATAAGAGAAACGTTTCCACTTACTAAGATAAATCTTCCGAGTGGAGGATTTATGGGAAGCTATTAAAATATCTCGAACTGAGCGAGATATTAGAGGAAGCCTGGCTAGGGTTGGAATTGGAGGAACCAAGCAGTGAGGTTCAGGGAGGGAAGGGAGCGATGTAACTGACCCGACTGATGGGTCAAAAGATCTGGAACTAGGTCCAGATGCCAGTGTTGCTCCAACAGAAAATGGTGCAGAAAGGGGAACCAAACCTGTCGAGGCCAGTAAGGGGCAATGAGGATCAAGGAAGCTTTCTGAGCGATGGCTTTCTGTATCACTTGAGAAATTAGTGGGAAGGGAGGAAATGCATACAGAAGTCCCCGGGGCCAAACTTGGACTAGAGCGTCTCTGCTGGGATGGCCTGGTAGAGGAAAGAGGGTGAAATAATCTCTGCACTTGCTGTTTTGGGGAGTAGCAAAAAGGTCGCAGCAAGGCTGGCCCCACTTCAGAAAAATTTTTTTCAATACTGAATTTTTCAGAGACCACTCGTGAGGCATGAGAATAGCTCTGCTCAATTTGTCCGCAATGACATTGGACTTCCCGGGGATGTGCGTTGCTATCAGAAACCGCTGAGAAGAAATCGCCCATTGCCACAGTCTGAGTGCTTCTCGACATAAGGGGTAGGATCTGGTTCCACCTTGTTTGTTGATATACCACACTACAGACATGTTTGTCCATCTGTATTGCTATCGTTCCCATCGGAAGAGAGTCTTGAAGGGCTTGCAATGCTAAAAGCACTGCTCTCATCTCTAGAACATTTATATGCAAGTGGCGTTCGTAAGGTTGCCATATGCCCTGGACTGTCCTGCCCTGATAATGCCCCCCCACCCGATCAGGGAGGCGTCCGTCGTCAGAGTAGCAACCGGAGGGGGAGGGACAAAGGGTCTTCCTAAGAAGAGCTGGGGGGAAGAAATCCACCAAAGAAGATGATTCCTGCATGCTTGCGTTATCACAATGGTGTGGGACATCGGAAGTTGTTGGTATGACCATTGTGTGAAGAGCATCCATTGTAAGATTCTCATGTGAAATCTGGCTAGTAGAAGTAGAGGGATAGCAGCTGCCATTATCCCCAGTACTTTCAGGACCAGTCTGACTTTGATTCTGTTGCTGTAGAAAAGAAGAGAGACTAGTCTGTGTATGTCTGCTATCCTTTGGTCTGTGAGTCTCGCTGACATGCTGACCGTGTCTAGATTTGCGCCTATGAAGGTAATAACATGACAAGGCAACAAAACAGACTTTTCGCAATTTATTGAGATACCTAGCTTTCGAAATATGCGAAAAGTGTAGTCTCTGGCAAGTAGTAGAAGATGCTTGGTGGGAGCTGTAAGGAGCCAGTCGTCTAAGTATGGAAACACCTGGAATCCTTGACGTCTCAGGTGAGAGGCAACCACTGCCATGCATTTGGTAAACACCCAGGGGGCTGTGGTGAGTCCAAAGGGCAGGACTCTGAATTGAAAGTGACTGGTAAGCAGCCTGAAGCGGAGGAATCTCCTGGAGCATCTGTTCATTTTTATATGATAGTACGCATCCTGGAGGTCTATAGAGCACATCCAGTTTTCCTTCCCCAATAGGGGTAGGATGGATTGCAATGTGACCATCCGAAATCTTGTTTTCTTGACAGACTTGTTCAAGATGCTGAGATCCAAAATGGGCCTCCAGTCCCCTGTTTTCTTTGGAACCAAAAAGAATTTGGAGTAGATTCTGGATCCTTGCTGGTCTGCTGGAACTGGCTGAATGGCTCTTTTTGCAAGCAACTTTGATATTTCTAACGCTGCTTGTTCCCTTTGAGCGGGTGGAACATCTGGAAGGGACTTTTTTGATTGATTTGGAATGCGAAAGAACGGAATGGAATAGCCTTCGGAAATGATGGACTGTACCCACTTGTCTTGAGTTAGAGATTGCCAGGCTTCTGGGTACAGTGAAAGTCTTCCCCCGACTGCCTCCGAAGGTGGACAGTCGGGCAACACCTCAGGGATGCTGAAAGGGCTTATCGGAAAAAGTTTCTCGATTGCCCTGGTTTTGCGGACCCCCCCTGCCTCTAGGGCGGCGTCTACCATTATTGTTCCCCCCTCTGCCTCTAGAGGGGAACCGACTCTGTGCGTCAGGCAAAGCCCCTTGAGATTGCTTACTGAACCACATCTTTCCACTTTTCTGGCCCTTGGGGTAAGGCCTAGAAGGAGTAGAAAAACGGACTCCGACGGCAGAAAGAGTTTTGCCATCAGTCTCGCACCTTGTCAGGGTTTCTTTCACTTGAGGACCAAAAAGGGGCGATCCATCAAACGGGGAATTAGTGAAAGACGTCTTAAAGGGGTCCGCAAAATTGCATAGCTGCATCCAGGCATGCCGGCGTAAGGCCACACCTGTACCTGCGGCTCTGCTCGCTCCATCAGCCGCATATGAAAGAAGGCGCATGCAGGAGTTAGCTATCGAATTGAGGGTAGCCAGCTGAGCGTTCATCTTATCCTGAAAACCCGCAGCTGTTGGATCCTTCAACATCTCACTCACTTCCTTGATCAAGTCTCTTTGAAGACGAGTGAAATGACAGAGGTAGTTCAGCGAACGCATTGAAAAGGTCGCTGACGAAAATATCCGCTTCCCGTACCTGTCCATAGACCTAGATTCCTTGTTAGGGGGATGGACAGGCACTGAAGGATCAGCTAGTTCCTTCGGCAGCAGCTACCACCATAGCATCCACAGAAACTCCTTTAGTCAGAAATTGCTTGTCTGCTGGTGCTGTTATAAACTTTGAAGGTCTCCTGGGGGTGAGGTCCACAGAGTCAGGAGCCGTCCAAGCCTTTTTTGCTACCACCTGCATAAAGGGGTCAAAGGGGGGGGACACCCAGGAGGTGGAAGGGCGAGAGCCATATGCCTCAAGATACACAGATTCATCCTCCGAAAGGTTAAGGGCTGGCCAATTCCCCCTCTGTTTTAAGATCTCCTGGATGTCTGCAAAGGAGACATCTTCAGAGGGGAAACGGGGGGAACCTTCAGAATCCTCTAAATCCGTGTCAGAGGTGACAGACTCAGGTGAGTCTATGTGCTTCCTCTTGCACTTTCTCTTCCTGGGGGGCTCCCCTGCCAATTCAGGAGAGGCCTCGGAAGAGGATGAGATCCCCACAGGGGATTCTTGAGGAGCTGGCTCTCTGCGGCTTGGGATGAGGGAGTGAGTAGAAATTACCTGAGGCACCGAGGAGGGAGGGGCGGACGGAGCCGACTGTGGAGTTGAACCAGGTTCCAACACACTCCGCATGACCTCGAAAGCACCCCTGTCAGGCAGAGCCAGAGGTCCCCGCTCCGAAAAGCTGAAAACCTCCCTCGGCACCAACAGTGATGGCTCCGAGGTCGATGTCGGAGCCGAACTCACTAGCACCGAAGCGCCGAGAGGGAGAGCGGGGTCGGACAAGGGTCCGATGCCACTCACCCCCTCGGAGCCGACGAGGGAAGTCCGGTGCCGAGATTGTTCCAAGGAAGAAATCAGAGCAGACGACGGCGCCGAAGACAATTGTATCGGCTACGACGCTACCACAGTCTCGGGTCCGAAACGCCCCGGCTCCGAACTCAAAGAGTCGGAGGAGGAACATTTTGAGAAATAGGATTAAGCATCGACTGATGAGTCGGGCTCTGAAGCATTTGGGCCAGTGCCTCGGACTTAAGAAGTCGACTCACTACCCTCTGAAGGTCATGATCAGAAAGTCTCGACGACCTAGAGGAGTGAGACCTATGGCTCCGTTCAGACAGCAAGGGAGATGCTGGAGCCGAATGAACGGAGCCAAGAGACGGTGACCTAGACCTCTTCCTAGTTGTCGGTTCCGATAGTCTTATCGGAGCCGACTCAGAGATTTCCAATACCTCGGCTCCAGCCGGAGCCGAGGGAACCAAAGAAATAAGAGTTTGAGTCTCATCGGCTCCAGCCGGAGCCGATGTAGTAGCAGACTTCGCCGTCTTAGGTGTCGACTCAGAAGCTGGAGCCGACGACCTAGAAGCCTTAGAGGGTTTACCCGAAGAAACAGTCGGGGGACCCTCAGGTTTTAATAAGCCTCGTAAAATAAGCTTATTTTTTTCTTTCCTGCAGGACTCTAGGGCTGAAGCCATGGCATACAGCACAAGAGTCCTGCAGGTGTAAAGGTCCCAGGCAGTACACACAAGAAGTATGACCGTCTGTCAGAGACATCTTCTGACAGCACGAGTCACACTTCTTGAAGCCTGAGACCTTCGAATCCTTAGACATTGTAAGGAATAAGTGCAATCACACACAAGCACAAACACACCGATTACACTACTCACTAAATATAAACTAACAACTTTAAACTAATAAGACTAGATAGATTTAAAATCCCTACAAGAACATATACACTCCACTACTAAGAGGGGATGGAAGGGCCCGAAGGCCTAAGGGAAGAACATATAAGTTCTTGTGGTAAAGAAGGTAAAGAACAAGAAGGAAGGGATAAAAAATCCACTAAAACTAAGGGAATTCTGAACAAAAAACTAATTTAAAAAGGGGTTTAATAAACTTTTAAACTGTTTTACTAGACTAACCTGAAGCCGGTTGAAGCAACACACCTCGATCGCTGTAGCGGCAAACGAGATCTGAGGTATTACCGCCTAGCATTGTGGGATATAAGGGGAGCCTTGAGTCGGTGGAACCAACTCTCGAGCTTTTAGAGTGGCCGAGTCGGAGCCGAGGATCGGCTCCGAACCCATCCAGCAAGAATGAAGGCGAGATGGACAACTTAACATCAAAAATTTCAGGAAGCGGCCGACTGGCACTTGCGAACTGCTTCTGCTTCAGCTCTTTCTCAGCAAGAAAGACTGATAAAATGATGTCGGCTGCCTGTTTTATACCCCTGATGACCTGACGTCATGGAAGAGGCGACAGCATCCGATGCAGAAATCCTAAGACTCTGGTATTCGGGCCAACTGAAGGCTACCTGCAGGCAGATAACCCAAGTGTGATGACTGCAACAGTGAAACACAAAGAACATCTAAGAAATGGCTATCCATGACTACAGTGAGAATCCATTTGCCCTTGTTGATGTCTCTCAAATACTCCAGTTTGAGGCACACGTGTAGAACCATCCCAAACACCAAGGAAGTAAGTTAATCTGTGTGGAATTATTAAACAGTTTTTACTGTGGTGTACTTGGACATTTGTTGTCTCATTTGGAACTTTAGACTGGATTACTGTTTTGCGTTTGTCTTGCTGGTTCTCGGTTTATAACCATTATTTATTTGATTCATCTACTTAACTCATTCACAAACAAGACTGTGACTATAATTACTGGATATTGCTGCAGTATTGCATAACTCTCTAGTCACTGCCTAGTTACTCTGATAGAGATAGAAAAGTTTGTTTTGTTATAATGTAAAGCTTTTGTACTGTTTTTTAACTTATGTAACTGCAAGAAGTGGGAAATTGCTTACTGCATGGACCTCCTTTGAGACAGACAGGAACTCAGATGCTTTTTAGGCAAAATCTCAATCCTCAGGAGTAGTGCAGGTTTTTATCAATTGGTTGTTTTTGCTTTCCTTGTTTTTTTTAATTTGTTGCAACCTGTGTGCCTCTGTACTCTACTTGGATGAGCCTCACAGAGCTATGCATCATGCAGCAGTAGGAAATAGTGCACTCCAAAAGTACAAGCCCACTGAAGTAGATTCCAGCTACAGTTTCACTGTACACCTGTTCTTCCCACACAACTGGATTTACCCTCAAACCACTCCCTTTAGCACTAGGGACATGTTTTCTTTGAAACTTTCTTTCTTATACATCACAAGCCTCATTCTGCTCATACTTGCAGCCATACCTCTCAACTGTACTTCATTAGGAGGATCACTCCAATTTAGTCATAACAATTTTATGCTCCACTTTCAAATGGTTTGTTACACATTCACTGTTAAGACTTTTTAACAAAATAGCCATGGTAAATACTGAATTATAACATTTCATCAAAAAAACTCTTTAAACCTGAACAAACAGTTAAATAAGCAAACTATAACAAAATAAGCAAGCTATTTAAAAAAAAAAAAGATACCCCTTTGGCAGGTCATTCAGAAGTGAGAGAGCTATGGGGAGAGGAGGAGGTCTTGTTACTTAACCCCTTCTCAATTACCACAGTCTTATACCTAGAACACTGGGAGAACCTCTCCGAAATGCAGCTCTGGGATAAAGATCCACAGCCAGAAACTAGTACTGAACATGTAATGGGTAAACATTGGGGCTTGGGTGACAAGACCCTTGTGTTGTGGAAAACTCCTTGCTGGTCGCGCAGGGGCAGATAAAGCCTCATCATGTGCTAGCACTGACTTAAGGCCAAGTTCCATAAGGGACTGTTCATACACCCACAAGGACAATGAAATGCCTGGGTCTGTCATCTGCTGGTAAGGGAAGATGAAGTTGATCTCCATTAGTCTAAGCCATCGCGACCTGCTGGACTTTAGGTAGGGAGGGCCTAAACCACTAAATCTTTGCTGGGGAGCTCAAGGAATCACTCCTCAGGTACAGGCCAGACATAAGTATATTATACATTACAGACAGTGAATCAAGAGGAAGGCAGAGCACACATTGCAGGACACACCTCTGAATCAGGCTGCTGGGGTACGCCTTTCACAAGCTCCATCAGCTGACAAGGGGCTATCTTGCCAGCCAAGGAGAACCTGACAGTACACGAAAACAATAAGGTTGCTTCAGAGACAAACTTACCATGGGGAAGGCTTGACCACTGTCTACCCTGCTGATCTTTCAAATCTCTCTCTATACTCTGCCACCAATCTGGTATCATGCAAGAGGTCCCTGACCAAGCCCTGTGCTTGGAATTCGACTGCCACTACTTTGAGTAAAACCATGCAGGACTCAACGTTTCTATTTTGCATTGCTCAATGGCTGGGTGAAACATTAGCATTTATGGTACTTCCTGACAGTGTGTTGTTCTTCGTTCCAGCAAACACTGTGTCAATATGGATCTTAAATTGCTGTCTGCTGGAAGGCTTAAACTTTTTTATATATCAAGCCTATGAAATTTTCTACAGTGAATGTAAGACTTGACAGCCCGGCCATGCAATCAACATTAAAAAAAAGTGAGCACAGAGTGTAAACAGGTTCTCTCACTTAAACTTGTCAGTGCAAATGCATCTACTGCACTTGAGTCACCAAAAAGCAAACTATAAAAACTAATTCCAGGATCAGTATCTTATACATTCTCCGCTAGAACCTGCTAACTCAAATAAGAAATAAACATGTCTTATCTTCTACTCGATCATTTATCGCCAAAATCCACTATAACCCACTCCCTCCCTTTCTAGCCCTCTTGACTCCTATCCCTTTCTCAGAATAAATCTTCCTCCTTTAATATGTACTCTTCTATTCTCTCTCTTCACTACAGCTGCTACAATTATCATCATCTCCCGTCTTCGCATTTTTAACATGGGGTTGGGGTATCACATCGACTGTTGCCACCTCTCTGAATTTCATACCCCTCCCTTACCTTTTTCAACAACCATGGCTGACTGTCACAGGTGCTCTCCAACACAGGCCATCACTTTGCTGAACATGCTTGCTTTCTCTTGCTTTCTTTCTGTCCCTCCTAAATCTTCTCACCAAATCAAGTTCTGCTTTCCTGCACATGCATCAAAATCACTGTAATCTGTTCTCTCCAACCGAAGCTACATTATGTTCTGCTCAAACAATGTCACTTCTTTGTCTGTCCCACAGAGTGAATCCTTCCACCTGTCTCATATACTTCATCTAGATCACCTCTAGCTTCCACAACTGCTCTGCCTTCACTGTCCAGGTTTCTGTACCACACAGAATTACTGGTCACACCACTGTTTTATACACCTTTGTTTTCAGCATCTTTAGCATTCTTCTGTCGCATACTACCCCTGGCACTCTATGCCATTTGGCTGCAGCTCCTCTGATTCTAGCCAAGTTCTTCATTCAGAATTCTCTTTACCTCAACCACCCCTCCACTGATACTTGAAGCTGTTAACCTGTTCCACTACTTCCTTTCTATCTCAGCTTTCAGCTTCTTCGGATCTCTCCCATTTGTAATCATGACAATGGTCTTGTCTGCAATCAGTTTCATCCTGTGTAGCTTCAGTTTTCCATTCCTCTATCATTTGCTGAAGTTGTTGTTCAGCTGCTACAATTCTACATGCTTCAAACAGAATAGTGTTATAATTAGATGGACATACACAATTTGAAATATCTGTGATGTTTACAGTTCAATATTCTGAATCCTAACCAAACAAATCTTAGTAAACTACTATGATTCTAACTTGAATGCTGTAAACTTGGGCTGAATCTGAGACAGGTCTGTTTGGATCAGTTGTCTCAAAAAAGTAAGTAAATAAATATACAGAAAAAAATAGACAAATAAGTAAATACACACACTGGAATGAAGCAAAAAGCCTTAGTACACTGTGAAATGAGACAAGAAAAAAACAGCAACGCTGAGGACATCCAAAAGGAAACTCCAGAAGTTACTTACTGTGGAGGACTCTCCGATATTATATCTTCTGTTTCCAATCAAGTTACACAGGCTTTCCATTACAAACTACTGCTGAAGTGCATATCAGAAAAGAAAGCAAAAACACTTGACTGGATTCCTTGGACTGACTTCATTAAAGACAATAATAGTTCTGGAGTTACTCTGGGAAGATCATCATAGGCACAACTATGCCTTACTGGCATTGAAAGGATTGAAAAAAATAATTAATGAGATCTAAATTAATACTGCAAAACAGAAAAAAGGGCACTGCAGATGCAGCAAGAAGCTAAATTCGACAAGCCACTAAAACATTCTAGTAAATACACAATTGTCACTAATATCACTTACTCAGCTATAGTTTTGTAAGACAGAGTACGCACAACTGTACAATTTGGCAGTAAGGGTTGCAAGTAATAGCAAACTGAGCAGGGAGAGTGTGGACTTCCTTATGTCTAGCAGCAATCTGTATCCATCTCATACTGTGGGGTACACAAGCATTCCCAGGTAACGTGAAGCATGAAATCCTTCCAGAATGTCTTGGGTCTGCCATGGGACCTCCTCCCATGGTGCTATGATTGGCATGCCTCCCATGGAAGACCCAGCAGGGGGGGGTTCTCACAAGGTGCTTAGACCATCTCAACTGATTTCTCCCAACATGAAAGTGGTTCTACTTCAAAATCTTCTCTGACTACTAAGGCTTCTCAAATGGTCATGGATAGTAATCCCAGTTACCCTGTAAAGGAAAATCATTTCAGTCACTGGTACCTACAACCTTATCTCCACCATCAGTATCCAGGTTGCATGACCACAGTTTAGGATCGGGACAAAGAGTGAGTGCTAAACGGCTTATTCTTGGTTGCACATGTGACCGCTATACCCTTGCTGCTGACAAAACTGCAAGAGATGAATCAAGAGATCACAAACCTGAAAAGATATAAAACTGTGATCTAGCCAAGAACTAAATATGAAATATTTGCTTTTATAACTTATTTTAACACTACAGAAAATGCGTCTGCCATGCAATTTGGTAAAGCTAAGTAATAGGCACAAAGACACGCCCAACAGAAAAGATCAAAGTATCTCAACGTCTTACCAGGAATATTAACAAAAAAGAAAAAGAAAGGCAAGAAAAGTACAGTTTGCTAAGAGCTGACCAGAACAGTAAATATCCTACTAATCACTCTTGCAGTACTCCCAACAATCTTGGGTTATCTCACCAAATAACCTGGATGCCTGATTGGGGTACCAGAGCAAAAACATTCCCATACTGCCGCCATATGTCTGATGTATGACCCTAGCCTAATGATGAAAGGGGATATTAGCAGACATACAAGAGTAAATCCTCAATGTACCTCCAAGCTAGTAAGCCTAAAGAGGCCTGAGGGACACAATAAACTGGCCAGCTAAGAGGGTACAGGCAGGAAGACACTGATATCCCTTGGTCTGAGAGAGGAAAAAAGGAAGAAAGATCAGAAAGGGGGAAGGTAAGGAGGGAAGGAATACTGTAACACTGATCAGTAAGACACTTACTGTTACAATATGTTCTAGCACAACTGCACTATGTCCTTCCTTAGATCACTGTTGCAGTATTCTAAACTGTTGGGTGATTCCCAAAGCTCAAGAGGTGTGATAGGGGGATGGAAGAGAGACAGAACAATTGTCCAGGAATCCAGAGAGGACTGACATGGTGAAGAAGGCCTGGTTCTAGAAAAGGTATCCGCTCTGTAATGTTTGGTGAAAGTATGCACTGAAGACCAAACAGCTGCTTCTAAAATTGTTTTAGATTCGATTCCCTTGTAAAAGACTCCTGGTGAAATCCCTGCTTTAGCAGAATGAGCCTTTGCTGGAGAGGGTAAAGATTTTCCATGCAAAGCGTAGCCAAACGAAATGGGTTTAGAAACTGAGTTATCAATAGTCTGCTTTGAAATTGTAAGGAAAGAGACAAACAACTGGTCAGATCTGTGAATTTCCATGGTGTTATCCAGGTAGAATCTGAGCTGTCTATGTACATCCAGGAAATCTAGAATCATTTATCCCTTATTTTATGGACTAGGGAAGAAAGTGGGAAGATTTATGCCTGCTTGAGAGAGAGTTCATTTCCTACTGGCATGAAGGAAGGACTGGCCTTTAAAGACATTGCCCTTATGAAAAATAAGGGATGGAGGAGTTACCAAAAGGGTTTGTATTTCAGAGACTAATCTTGCTGAGGTGAGAGCTATCGGACAAATAGTTTTCTAACTACAGAATTTGAGAAAGGCAGAAGCTGATGTTTCAAAGGAGGGACGGGGAGTCTCTTCAGCACAAAACTGAGATCCCTAGCAAAGGTGATAGCTTTCCTTGGAAGTTTCAGGAGGAATACACCTTTTTTTAACCTCTAGTCTGGCCAGATGTGGAGGGTCCACAGATAGGCAGGCACATACGACAGAAATGTGAGCCTTAATTGATGACTATACTAGGCCAGACTGCAACAGTTCGCACAAGTAAAAAAAGGACCATTGGGGTATTAGCCTGAAGAAGGTCCTGGCATTTAGACTGACACCATATGGTAAATCTTTTCTATTTTGCTGCGCAAGATTTTCTGGTAGCAGGTTTTCTTGCCTCCTGGAGAACTTTAATCACATTCTCAGAAAACAGTGTATAAAATGGATCAAAAGCCCATCATCCAAACTGTCAGGCTGAAGGACAACAGGCTGGGATGAAGTAGTGAGAAGGTCCACTGTGTAGGGAAACTTCTTGTGATGGCCCTTTGCTAGGTGGAAAAGATGTGGGAACCAATGCTGCCTTGGCCAATAATGAGTTACCAGTAAAATATTTCTGAGTATTCCTTTTGGATCATTAAGATCTTGGGAAGCAAAGAGAAAGAATGGCATATAACAAACACCCTCACCAATGGAAGGACATTACGCCCATTTTCCAAGTTTGTGTACTGAAGGTCTTGGCGCAAAAGAGCAGAAGCTGTTTGTTGTGCATGGAGGCAAAAATATAAATCTGTGGCACTCCCCATTTGTGGACTATGTGGAGAAAGCTCTCCCTGTTCAGCATCCATTCATGGGGATCTCCTCATGATCTGCTTGGAAAATCTGGCAGGACATTGTCCTGCAAGAGAATGTAAACTGCTTGGAGGAAGAGGTTTGCTTTTGTGGCCTGCTCCCATGCCAACAGACAGTCTGCACAACTGGTAAGATATGGTGCCACCCTGCCTGTTTATGCACCACATGACCATTGTGATTTCTACAAACACTCATGGGCCTGAATTAGTGCCATAATCTCATTGAGACGGATGTGCTGTGATCTGAGATCTGTAGGCTACTACCCCTGGACTTTCAAGGTCTCCTGTCATTGCTCCCCATGCATTATGTGATGGGTCTTCTGTCATGATGTTTGCAGTTTGAAGGGAAGGCCCAAGTTTAGTTTATCTGCGATATACAACCACAATAACTTGTTCTTTAGGCAATGCATGAGAGGAACCTGTGTATACAGAAAATGAGAATATTGTGACCAGGTATATTTCAGGTAGCAGAAGATTTTCCTCATATGGAGACTGGCAAAGGGGATTATGGGAATAGTTACTACTACTAAGCTTTGCACTTTGTCTGACAGCAGGAAGGCCCCTGCATGTATCTGGTGTCTAATCTATACTCAAGGAAAACTAGGTCTTGAGATGGATCCACAAAGGACTTTTTCAGACCAATTGTGATGCCTGGGACCTGAAGAAGGACCATAGTGAATTTGAGATAAGACAAGATTATCTGCTGTATTAACAGATCATCCAAATAACAGAATATCTGGATTCCCAGAGTCCTGCAGTAAGCTAATACTGCGGCAAGGCACTTTATGAAGACTTTGAAGGTTGTAGAGAGTCAAAAAGGAAAAGCAGAAAGTGTGATGAGCCAGTAAAAAAATATCTGAAATTTCCTGTAGGCTGGGTGAACAAGAATGTGGAGATAAGCATCCTTTAGGTCCAAGCACACCTGGAAGGTTTGTGGAAGGATGAATGGAAGCAGAATTTGTAGAGTCAACATCTTGAAAGATGGAACCAGGAAAAAGGTGTTCACAGTGAAGAGATCCAGAATTGGTCTCTAGTCTTGTCTTTTCCTTGAGATGAAGAATAGTGCAAAACAGACCCTTCCTCCACATATAGTTGAGCCATCAGCTCTACTGTTCTTGCTCTAGCAGGGTTTGAATGATGGGATACAGCAACTGAATCTGATTTTGTGGGGGTGGAAGGATGCCAATGAAAGGAGGGACTTTTTTAAAGTTATTCTGTATCCTTTCTGGATGACTGAAAGCACAGATTTGTCCGAGGTGATAAGAAGCCAACTTTTTACGGATGAGGTGAGCATTTTGGAAAAGGAAAGTGGGATGGAAGATGAGCATGAAGAAATGTGTGGATAAGGAGGCCTCTCAGATCGGAGACCCTGTGAAGTCTGTCCTAGAATATCTTCCTATGCATTTTCTTGGCCTTATGAAAAGGCCTACATTCCCTGCTGGAAAAGAAAAGTACAGTTGTGTACACTTACCATAAATGTAGATGTTAGAGTGTATTCACTGTTGCAGTCATTACATTTGGGTAATCTGCTGGCAGATTGCCCTCAGTCAGCCTGAATAACAAAGTCTTGGGTCCTGCGTTGGTTGGTGTCTCCTCTTCCATGACGTCAGGTCATCAGGGTTATAAAACATGCAGCCGATGCCATTTTAATCAGTTTTTCTTACCCCAGATGTCAGGTGCCCCCCAAATGGGGAGGGAAAAAAAAAAAAAAAAAAAAATATATATATATATATATATATATATATATATATATATATATATATATACACACACACACACACACACACATATGTAAAACTGTAAATATACAAATGCACTTTAGAAAACATAAAATTTACCTTTAACTAAAAGCAAATACACCACAAAGGCTTTTGAGTATAGTGAAGGAAGAAAAGATATAGAAAGGGGTCTGGCGAGTGGGTAACCCAGACTGCAACAGTGAATACACTCGAACATCTACATTTATGGTAAGTGTACACAACTGTACTATGTTCTTCATGTTTCACTGTTGCAGTCATTACATTTGGGTAGAATCCCAAAGCTATGGATGGGAGGATGGAACTAAACAGAATTAGGAGTAGCTACAAGGCCCTGCAGGACTGCAGTGGCAAAGCCTGCCCTGGATTTAGAGAAGAGAGGTAAATGATAATGCTTTGTGAACGTATGAAATGAGCTCCAAGTAGCAGCTTCTAGAATGTCTCTGGTAGGTACCCCTCTGAGAAAAGCTGCTAAAGTAGAGGCAGCCCTGGTGGAATGGGATATGATTCCCTTGGGCACAGGTTTACCATGGTGCAAGTAGCAGAAACGAATGCAATGGCTTATCCATTTAGAAATAGTCTGCTTTGATATCGCCTTCCCCTCTGATCCTGCAGCAAATGCTACCAGTAGTTGCTCAGACTTTTTTTTCGAGATTTTGTCCTGTTTAAGTAGAATCTTAGTTGTCTGTGTACATCCAATGAATGTAGCATTCGCTCCCCCTTGTTCTGCGGATTTGGAAAAAAAGTTGGCAGGTGAATGGTCTGGTTAAGAGCCACACTGGATACCTCCTTAGGCATAAAAGAAGGATTGGTCCTGAGGGCCACCCTGTCCGGGTAAAAAATAATGAAAGGCTCCACTGCCATGAGAGCCTGTAGTTCTGAAACCCTTCTAGCTGAAGTTATTGCCAAAAGTAAAGCTGTCTTCCAAGAAAGAAATTTTATATTCGCAGTAGCTGCTGGTTCAAGCACAAAATTGAGGTCCCATGCAGGAACTGCACGCTTCTGGGAGGCCTTAAATTTTTGGCCCCTCTGAGATACTGTTTTAGTAGTGGATGAGAAAAGAGGGGAGGTTCTGTGTTGTAATGAGCCGAGATGGCAGAGGCATGTATTTTTATTGAAGAAAAAGACAGGCCCTTGTCAAGCATCTCAGTTAAGTATTGTAAAATCTGAGAAATATTGGGCTTTGTTGTGTCTATTCCTTGTGCTTGGTTCTAAGCACAGAATCTCTTCCATTTATCAGCATAAGATTTTCGAGTACTAGGCCTTCTGGCTTCCAAAATGACATCCATCACAGGTTTACTGAGAGGTGTGGTTTGAATACTTAGTTGATTAGCCATGCTGCAAGATTCAGAGTTTGGAGCTAAGTGTGCAGAATTTGATAGTTCTGCTGAGGCAATAGATGAGGTGTTTGAGGGAAGTACCACAGAGGAAGGTGTGACATATTCCTTAGAAGTGGGTACCAGTGTTGGTGAGGCCAGTCCGGAGCAATTAGAATCATTTTTGTTTTTTCCTGTATGACCTTTAGTAAGAACTTGGAGAGTAGAGGCAGAGGGGGAAAGGCATCGACTGATATCCACTTTCCATGCTTTTTTGCGATGAGTTCTTGTGCAAAATTTGTCCAACTGATAGTTTTGGGGAGAGGCAAATAGATCTATGTCTGGGCTTCCCCATTTCTGTGTTAACATGCTGAAGATTTGTGGATCCAGTTTCCATTCGTGTGGGTCCATAAGATTTCTGCTTAGGTCGTCTGCCAGAGGATTTTGCTTTGCTGGCAGGAATTGAGCTTGAAGATGCATTTGCTAAGTCAAGGCTGTGTTCCACAAGGTCATGGCTAGTCTGCAAAGGGTGGAGGAATGGGTAACCCCCTGCTTGTTTATGTCCCACATAACTGTGGTGTTGTCCATCTTTATCAGTAGTTGTCCTGGATGAAGCAAGTCCTTGAAGGCTGTCAGAGCATTCTGAACAGCTAGCATTAATTTTTGGTTGATATGTAGATGCATTTGGTTTGGGCTCCATTTGCCCTGAATGCATCTCCCTGCCAGGTGGGCCCCCCAAGCATAGTCTGATGCGTCTGTAGTTAGGGTTTGGGTGGCAGGGGGTAGAGTGAATGACAGTCCCTTGTTTTGGTGACATGTCTCCGCCCACCAAAGAAACTCCGGCTGTTGGCAGCAAATGAGAGGAATCATTGTTTCCAGGCTGTGACAATGTTGACTCCATAAGCTTTTTAGGTACCACTGAAGTTTCCTCATATGCAGTCTCACATATAGAATCAGTAGAATGCAGGATGCCATGAACTCCAAAGCCTGCAGAATTTGTCTTGCAGATAACTGGGTTTTTGTTGTAATTTGTTTGAAGTATATTGTCAATTGCATTTGTTTGTCTGGCGTGAGGTAAGCCATCTGGGCAGTTGTATTCAAGTTTTCACCCAGGAATGTAATTATCTGAGAGGGTACCAGTTGTGATTTATTTTCGTTTATGGTGTACCCAAGGCATGCTAGAAGCCTTTTTACAAATGCCAGATGCTGAAGAAGAGTGTCCTTGTCCTCTGCCTGAATGAGACAATCGTCCAGATAAGGATAAACGTGAATGTTTCTTTGTCTGCAGAATGCAATTACTGGTGCCAGGCACTTTGTAAAGAGCCTGGGCACAGTAGATAAGCCAAAGGGCAGTGCAGAGAATTGGTAATGCAAAAAGCCTGCTTTGAAGCGGAGGTATCTTCTGCAAGATTCCCTTATTGAGATATGCAGGTATGCCTCTTTTAAGTCTAGAGTTATCAACCAGGCATTCTTGCCTAGCATAGGCAGAAGCTGTTGTAAAGTCAGCATTTTGAATTTTGGAATGTCCAGGGACATGTTCAGAATCGATAAGTAAAGTATTAGATGCCATGATTTGTCTTTTCTGGGTACCAGGAAAAGTCTTAAATAAAAACCTTGTCCTTTTTCCTTTTCTGGTACCGGTAGAATAGCCCCCATATCCATGAGGGACATGATTTGTTTTTGGACCTCTGCCCACTGGTTTTGTGACAGATCTGGCCATCCGTTTGTAATTGGCAAAGTATGGAATTTAAATCTGTACCCCTGGGATACTATGTTTAATACCCACTTGTCCTGGGTAATTAAAGGCCAATTTTGAGCATGAAGTGCTAGTTTGCCCCCCAAGGAGGCTGCCAAAAGATAAGTGCTTGGAGATGGTAGAGGAAAGTCACTGAGACTGCTTACTGTAGGGCTGTGCTTTGTTACCTCCAGATTTGGTGGTGGAGGCACCCCATTGCTATGACCTGCAAGATCCCTGTGATTGATATCTGGAGCCTTTTGAGTGCCTGGGTTTGCCCTGAGTGGCTCTGTTGGACGCAGGAAAGGACCTATCTTTAGTAAGCCAGTGCCCACTGAACCTAGGTGACTGCACTTGCAAGAAATATTTTACAGTTTGCATAGATTTAGCTTTGTCTTCCATTTTCTTTAAAACCTCTTCTGCCTTATTACCAAACAGACTATCATACTGTAAAGGGGCATCCAACAATTTAGCTTTAACATGATCAGGCAGATTTTGCTCCTTGAGCCAGACATGCCTTCTTATCACAGATCCAGTTACGGTGGCCCTGCAAGAGGCCTTCAAGGAATCAAAACCACATTGCAAAGTATGCTTTCCAACCTGCTCTGCTGAAAGCAATAAATCCTGTAACTCTATTTACCACACAATCAGAAAGCAACATAATTTTCTGTTTCAGTAAGCCCATAACATGCTGTTGATATTTAAGCATATGAAATTGGCAGTTTAAAGCCCTGATTGCCAAGGTTGCAGACGTATAAAACTTCTTACCCCATTTATCCAGCGCCCTGGAATCTCTATCAGAAGGGGTAGGATTTTTGGCTGTAGAAACCTTAACACCCTTGGGACCCTGAGAAATAGTCTCCGGATCAGCAGCAGGATTTTTGAAAATAAATTTGTGGGAGTCAGGAACCCTGTAATATCTGTCTGGCTTACTAGGAGCCAGAGGGAGGGAATCAGGAGCCATGCTTGATTCCGAGAAAACATCACCAACAATGTCTAATACAGGAGGTATTGCCAAAGGCCTATGCTGAGGAAGAAGGAGGAAATCCTTAAGCCTCTTTTTTAATTCAGAGAAGTCCTGACTCTCCCAGTGAAAATGTTCCCTTAAAGTATGCAAAGTCTCTCCAAAAGAATAATCCTCAGGAGGAGATGCAGATGGGATGGATTCCTCTGCATCAGAATCCTCATAATATGGAATAGAAAATTCCTGATTAGAAGAGGAATCAGAAAAAATGGAAACCTGATCTGAAGATTCATAACCAGTGCCTTGCCTAGGCCTCTTAGCAGGGGAGGGGGGGTTGGGAACCCCTGATCAAGGTAATTAAATCATCAGCCATTTTGATAATTTGTTTTTCAGGCATAGGGGCCTGAGCACGTGGCTCATGCATCAGTTTATTTAGACAGAGAAGTTGTTTTTGACCTTGTTTTTGCTGATGGCGTCGGTTTAATATAAAAATGTTGAGGCCTGAAAACACGCTCAGAACGGTGCCTGCTCAGCGGCTCTGGACCCATCCAAGGGAGAGACATCTGCAGGTTCAATACTTTGCGAATCTCGCGGCATACCAGACTCCGAATGGGTCTCGGTAGAGGCCTGCAACTCAAAAGTAGCGGATATCAGGGGGTGCGAAAGCACCTCACTGAGTTACCAGCAAACTGGCGACTGGCTTAGGAGAAACTTCGTCATCGGTTTTGGACCTCGGCGGTCTGTCTCTGTCTTTTTCCTTGTGTTTTTTGTGAACTCCGGTAGTTGGACTGCTAACCGTCGACATTTCAAAGTATTTACATCTTGAACCAAAACATTCAGAAGCAAAAATATATAGACACTTAATAGTGCGTTGGTTAAATTTAGCACAAAACCGATTAGCAAGGCACGTTGTGATCAGGGCCTAAGCAAGGAATACAGTACAGATGAAAATCCTTATGAGGTATTTGTTTCCCACAAGTAATGCAATTGTTAACTTTTACTGACATAGGTAAGGAGCAAGAAAAAGTTTCCCCGACAGGGTACTTAGCTTTAGTTTGAAGACCGGCACTTGCAAAAGGCTTCTGCTTCGGGCACCGCGCAGCAAGAAAGACGGATTAAAATGGTGTTGGCTGCATGTTTTATACCCCTGACAACCTGACATCATGGAAGAGGAGACGGCACCGGACGCAGGACCCAAGACTTTGTTATCCAGGCCGACTGAGGGCAACCTGCCAGCAGATTACCCAAATGTAATGACTGCAACAGTGAAACACGAAGAACATATGGGTTTTGCAGAGCAAGTCCTTTTGTATCATGGTACAGGTGAAGATCAGTCTACAGTCCTTCATAATATTACCTTGTTCCTGCAATTGGCTGAAAAGCCTTGTAGCATCCAGACTAAACAAAAGTGCTTTGTTTAAGGGAAATTCTATGAGTTTAGCCTTAATATCTTCTGAAAGAGGCTGAGAACATTACCATGCATTCATCCTGGCAGAACTGTAGTAGCAGCCTTGGAGGAAAAGTACAGTTTTGCACCTACCATAAATGTAGATGTTCGAAGATCCACATTGCTGCAGTCCTTACACTTGGGTAGTCCGCTGTCCTCGGTCGGCCCGAATATCAAAGTATAAGGCTGACGTCGGTCAAGGCGCATTTGACTGACATCAGGACGTCAGGGTACAAATGCGCATGACCGACGTCATATCCTCAGTCTTTTCTTGCCCCAGATGTCAGAAGACCCTAAAAAGAAAGGTCAAAACCAAAAGACAGCAAACAACCAACCAACCACCCTTGCACTAAAAATATGTACAATATATACAATATACACCATATTGACAACCCAACCCACACAACCGCCTCTAACTACAGAGGGAAGGACGGAGGTAAATTGGACTGCAGCAATGTGGATCTTGAACATCTACATTTATGGTAGGTACAAAACTGTACTATGTTCTTCATCTCACATTGCTGCAGTCCTTACACTTGGGTAGAATCCCAAAGCAGAGGTAAGGGAGGATGGCAAAACTATAAGGAAGCAGGAGCTGCCAAAATGCCCTGCAAAATAGCAGTGGCAAAACCAGCCCTAGATTTAGAATAAAGTGGAAGGTGATAATGCTTAGAGAAAGTATGCACTGAACTCCAAGTAGCTGCCTCCAAAATATCTTTAGTTGCCACCCCTTAAAAAGCTGTCAAGTGGCAGTAGCCCTAGTGGAATGAGGCCTAATCCCAGCTGGAATCTCCTTGCCATGATGGGAATAACAGAAAGCAATGCAAAACCCAATCCACTTAGAAATAGTTTGTTTTGACACAGGCTTGCCCTGAGAACTCAAAGCAAAAGAAACAAATAACTGCTGAGACTGCCTGAACCCTTTAGTTCTGTCCAAATAATATCACAACTGCCTGTGTACATCTAGAGTGTGCAAAATCTTTTCCCCTTTATTTTGGGGATTTGCATAAAAAGTAGGCAAATGAATAGTTTGGTTTAAAGCCACACTAGAAACCACTTTAGGCATAAAGGAAGGATTAGTAATAAAGATACCCTATCCTTATGGAAAATTAAGAAAGGCTCAACCGCCATAAGGGCCTGCAATTCAGAAACCCTTCTTGCAGAGGTAATGGCCAACGAAAAAGCAGTCTTCCATGATAAATATTTCAACTCAGTAGTAGCTGCAGGCTCAAAAGGTTGTAGAGTGAGTTTCTCCAACACAAAATTGAGATCCCAAGCAGGAGTAGGAGCTCTATTGGGGTCTTATATTCTTTGCCCCTCTAAGGAATTGCTTGAACAAAGGATGAGAAAACAATGGTGGGTCACAATCATAGTGAGCCGAAATTGCTGCAGCATGAACCTTAATAGAAGAGAAGGACAAACCCTTGTCCAGTAACTCAGTAAGATATTGAAGAGCCACACTTAAATTAGGCTCAGAAACATCAAAATCCTTTGCTGCACTCCAAAATAAAAATCTCTTCCATTTATCTGCGTACACTTTCCTTGTACTCGGCCTTCTAGCTTCCAAAATAACATTCAAAACTTGCTGTGGAAGTTGAGACCCACTATGGTTCAAAACAGAATATGCCAGGCTGTTAGGTGAAGAGAGTGAAGCTTGACATTGAGCAAATGACTGTCCTCCTGAGACAACAGGTGTGGAATCAAGGCAAAGGCCATGGAGGCTCCCTACCAGGCTTCTCAGTAATGGGTACCAATGCTGTCGAGGCCAATCTGGAGCTATCAAAATCATCCTTGGCTTGTCCTGTCTGGCCTTTAGTAGTACCTTTGGGAGGAGAGGCAGAGGTGGAAAGGCATACACATGAAGATTGCTCCAATTGAAAGAAAGAGCATCCACTTTCCAAGCTGTGGGATGAAACCTTTTAGGTGCAAAACTTTGGCAGCTGGTGGTTTAGTGGAGAAGCGAACAGATCTATGTCTGGAGTTCCCCATGACACTGTCAATTTCTGAAATACATGAGGATCCAATTTCCACTCGTGGGGATCCATAATTGCCTGCTCAACACATCTGCTAAGGAGTTCTGTGCTCCCGGCAGAAACCTTGCCTGAAGATTTAGCTGTAAACTGAGAGCAGTCTCCCACAAAATCATTGCTTGCCTGCATAGAGGATAAGAATGTTCCCCTTGCTTGTTGATGTACCACATGACAGTTGTGTTGTCTGTTAGAATCAACACCTGCCCTGGAAGAAGTAAATCCTTGAAAGCTATTAATGCAAACTGGACTGCTAACATCTCCTTCAAGTTGATATGTAGATGTTGTAGTCTGGCAGGCCACTTGTCTTGTATCCACTTTCCATTCAGATGAGCTCCCCAAGCTTTGTCTGAGGCATCTGTCGTTAGAATCTGACTCGCCTCTGGCCGGGTCACAGAGAGTCCCTTGTTTAGGTGACATTCCTGAGCCCACCACAATTCCTTTTGAATGCAAGGTATTATTTGAATGACAGTGTCCAGATCCTGGCAGTGCTGTGTCCATACATTTTTGAGATACCATTGTAGCTTCCTCATATGCAGTTTGGCATTGGGAAGCACCAGAATACAAGATGCCATGAACCCCAAGGCTTGAAGGACTGTCCTTGCAGTCAGCCTGGACTGATGAGACAATTGATGAAAGTAAAGGGAAAGATTCTTTTGTTTGTCCGGGGTCAAAAAGGCCATCTGGGATGCTGTATTCAGTCTTACACCCAGAAAGCACATGTCCTGAGAGGGTACTAGACTGGACTTTATTTCGCTCACAGAATACCCCAGGCATCTTAGCACTGCTATCACATATTCCAAATGATGAAGAAGCTCGTCCTTCCTTGAGCCAGAATCAGGCAATCGTCCAAATAAGGATAGATCTGTATTCCTTTTAGCCTGAGGAAAGCTATCACTGGAGCCAGAACTTTCGTGAACACTCTGGGCGCAGTAGATAAGCCAAAGGGCAATGCAGAGAACTGATAATGAGAAGTCCCAGCCCGAAACGCAGATACTTCCTGCAACTCAGTCTGATAGGAACATGAAGGTAAGCCTCCTTGAGATCCAAAGTTACCATCCAATGATCTTTGCCCAGCAGAGGTAAAAGCTGTTGTAACGTCAACATTTTGAACTTGGGAATGTCCAGATAAGTGTTGAGGATAGATAAATCCAAAATGGGTCTCCACGTGTTCCCTTTCTTTGGTACTAGGAACAGGCGAGAATAAAATCCTAGGCCCACTTCTGGCATAGGGACCGGCTGTATGGCCCCTATTTGAAGTAACAGAGAAATTTGTTTGTGAGCCTCTATTTTTTGCTGAGGAGGAACGTCTGGCATGCCTTTGAAAGGAGGCAAGGTATGGAAATAAAACCTGTAACCGTGGTGTATGATATCCAATACCCATCTGTCTTGGGTAATTAAACTCCAATTTTCCTTGAAAAGTGCCAACCTTCCTCCCAAAGGTGCTGCCAGGCAGAAGGCTCTGGCAGCTGAAAAGGAAGGTCATTGGGTCTGTTTACGAAAGGACTGACCCTGCCCTCACCGAAGACTGTGCAGGTGAACTCCTGTTCTAGGCCTGAAAGAGCCCTGAGCTCTGCCCCTACCACGTCTAGATCTACCCCTAGACTGGGAATCATAAGAAGGATACGTCCACCCCTTGGTAGGCCAATTTCTACTAAACTTCGGAGGCTGAACCTGCAAAAAATCTTTAACAGTCTGCATAGACTTAGCCTAGTCTTCCATTTTCTTTAAGACTGCCTCAACAGGAGAACCAAACAACACATCAGATTGTAAAGGAGCATCTAAAATCCTTGTCTTAACATGGTCAGATAAATTCTGATCCCTCAGCCAGGCGTGCCTGCGAAGAACTGACCCAGTGGCAGCCACCCTAGACGAGGCCTGTACAGCATCAAAACCACATTGCAAAGAATGCTTACCCACCTGTTCAGAAACATGTACTAAATCTTGTAACTCTTTACACTCAATACCTTCCGCCAGAGCATCTACCTTAGACTTCAATTGTGAAAGGAGATAGTTTTGGTATTTCAACATGTGAAAAGTACAGTTTTGTACCTACCATAAATGTAGATGTCCGAACTGGATAGCATCTGCAGTCATAACAACTGGGTTGTCCTGTCGTCAGGCAGCCCTTCAGTCGGCCGGATTCCAAAGTCCGGGTCCGGCTTCGGCTGATGTCGCACTTCACCCGACGTCATCTCTGTTGGTCTTCGGGTATAAAAGCATCAGCCGACGCCATTTTCCTCAGTGTTTCTTGCCCCAGATGCCAGTAGCCCTCTTATAGGCTAAAAATTTTGGATAAATGCCAATGTTTCCAAAAAGATAGTGGTAAACACAAAAAATAAGCATGTATGTACATATATACAACAAATACACCATAAAAGACTCCCCCCACCAGCTAGCTATTAGGAGGGTAAACACCCTAGGAGTACCACAGAGGGGAAGGAGGGAGGGTAATCCTGACTGCAGATGCTATCCAGTTCGGACATCTACATTTATGGTAGGTACAAAACTGTACTATGTCCTTCATGGATGCATCTGCAGTCATAACAACTGGGTAGAATACCATAGCCAACTAGGGGAGGAGGAAGAAACTAGATTATGGTGTGTTTAGGATCCCTTGCAGTACAGCAGTGGCAAACCCTGCTTGGGATCTGGAATACAGAGGCAAATTATAATGCTTGGCAAATGTATGCACAGAGGTCCAAGTAGCCGCCTCAATAATGTCTTTGGTTGCCACTCCTCATAAAAAGGCTGTGGTAGTGGCTGTTGCCCTTGTAGAATGAGGTCTTATGTTCTGTGGAATTGGTTTTCCATGGAAGGAGTAACAGAATCGTATGCAATTTCCTATCCATTTGGAGATTGTCTGTTTGGAAATAGCTTTTCCTTCCCTTCCTGTTGCATAGGCTACAAAAAGCTGATCAGTTTTTCTACTACTTTTTGTTCTGTCCAGGTAGTAGCGTAGCTGTCTATGTACATCCAAGGTATGCAGTATTCTTTCCCCTCTGTTTTGTGGGTTGGGAAAGAAGGTAGGTAGGTGGATTGCCTGGTTTAAAGACACTCTGGATACCACCTTAGGCATAAATGTAGGATTAGTCCTCATGGACACTCTATCTGGATGGAAGATTAGGAAGGGTTGTACTGCCATTAGGGCCTGGAGTTCAGAAACCCTCCTGGCTGAGGTTATTGCCAGTAGGAAGGCGGTTTTCCACGATAGATGCTGTAGGTCTGCTGTTGCTGCTGGCTCAAAGGGTGATAGTGTCAACTTTTCTAGCACAAAGTTCAAGTCCCAAGCTGGTAATGGTGGTTTCCTTGGAGGTTTTACATTCTTGATTCCTCTGAGGAACTGTCTGAGTAATGGGTGTGAAAAAACAGGTGGATCAAAGCTGTATTCTGCTGATATAGCTGATGCATGTATCTTGATGGAGGAGTAGGACAGGCCTGAATGTAGAAGTTCTGCCAGATACTCCAGAATGTTAGGCATATCTATGTTTGACACATCTTTTCCTCTTTCAGTACTCCAAATGACAAACCTTTTCCATTTTCCTGCATAGTTCCTTCTTGTTGAAGGTCTGCGGGCTTCAAGAATAATGTCTTTAACTCTTTGGGAAAGTTCTAGATTAGCTGCTGCTATGTGATGTTCCATGCAGTCAGTTGCAACGTTTTAGGTTTGGATGCATGATGCTGTAGTTGTTCTGAGTTAACATCAAAGGCATCAGGGTATTGGCCACATATTGTTCTGAGACATGCTCCTCAGCAGTGGGTACCAGTGTTGTCTTGGCCAGTTTGGAGCTATTAGGATTATCCTTGGACGTTCTTCCTTGATTTTTAGTAATACCTTGTGTATCAAGGGAAGAGGTGGGAATGCATATGCTGTTAGGCCTTTCCAGCTGAAGGAGAGCGAATCCACTTTCCATGCTAGTGGGTGGAATGTCCTTGTGCAGAACTTTTTGAGCTGGTGATTGAGAGGGGAAGCAAATAGATCTATCTGAGGCATTCCCCATTTCTTTGAGATGGTCTTGAAGATGTCCGGGTGTAGCATCCATTCGTGGGCATCCGATGTGGTTCTGCTTAATATGTCTGCTAGAGTATTTTCTTTTCCCGGTACAAATATTGCCTGTAACTGGATGTTGTAGCTGAGTGCCAGGTTCCACAGCTCCAAAGTCATTCTGCATAAGGGGTATGAATGAGTGCCTCCCTGTTTGTTGATGTACCACATGACTGTGGTGTTGTCTGTTCTTATCATCAACTGGCCCTCTTTGAGAAATGGTCTGAAGTTTTGGATTGCCAGTTTTACTGCCAGCATTTCTTTTAGGTTGATGTGCAGGTGAAGTTGATCCTGCGTCCACAATCCTTGCACGCATTTGTCCAGCATGTGGGCCCCCCATCCTAGGTCTGAAGCGTCTGTTGTGATGGTCTGGCTTGCTTGACATCTGCGAAAGGGTAGCCCTGGGTTTGACTGGCATGCTTGAGCCCACCATAGGAACTCCTGTTTTAAGCATGGAATTAGTGGAATTTCTGTTTCTAGGCTGTGCCTGTGTTGGGACCATAAATTCTTTAGGTACCACTGTAGTTTTCTCATATGTAGTCTGGCAAGTGGAACCAAGATTATGCATGATGCCATGAAGCCCAAGGCCTGCAGTACTTTTCTTGCTGTTAACTTGTTCTGTTTTGTTAGTGCCAAGAACTAAAGAGGGAGTTCTCTTTGTTTTTCTGCAGTTAGGAAAGCCATTTGTTTTACTGTGTCCAATTCTGCGCCCAAGAATGTCCTTGTCTGGGATGGGATCAGCCTTGATTTTTGTAAATTGACTGTGTATCCCAGTGCTTGTAGCAAGTAAATGACCCTTTGTAAATCTGTTGTCAGCTTGCTTTTGTTGTCCCCTTGTAGCAGGCAGTCGTCCAGGTATGGGTAAATTTGAATTCCCTGTAGTCTGCAGTGGGCGATTACTGATGCCAGGCATTTTGTGAATACTCTGGGCAGTAGATAAGCCAAAGGGCAATGCTGAGAATTGATAATGCTCTGATCCTGCAAGAAATCTGAGGTATCTTCTGCAGATTGGTCGAATGGGGACGTGCAGGTATGCCTCCTTGAGATCTAGAGTTACCAGCCAACACTCCTTGCCCAGCATGGGAAGAAGTTGCTGTAGGGTCAGCATTTTGAATTTTGGGACAATGATGTATGTATTTAAGGTGGACAGGTCGAGAATAGGTCTCCAACGTTTTTCCTTTCTTGGAACTAGGAATAGTCTTGAGTAGAATCCCTTTCCTTGTTCTGTTGTTGGCACTCTTTCCACAGCTCTCATGTTTGCTAACTGCATTATCTGTTGTAGAGTCTCTGTTTTTTGATTTGGAGGTAGATTTGGCATTCCTCTTTTGACTGGTAAAGTGTGGAAGTGGAACCGGTAACCTTGATCTATGGTTTGTAAAATCCACTTGTCTTTTGTGATATAGTGCCAGTTCTTTGAAAATAAGGTTAATTTGCCGCCTAATGGAGCTGCTATTTGTTCCCTGGTAGGCGGATTTAGAGTTAAGTCACTGTGGCTGTGTTGTTGTAGTGGCAGTGGTTGTGTCTGTGCCTCTGTTGTTACCTTGCCACTGTCGTCCTCTGTAGGCACCTCCTCTGGATTGGTTTCTGCCTCTGGAACGTCTATTCCTGCCCCTTTGGGATCTTGTGGAGTCAGGAAAGGACCAATTTTGGCAGGCCAGTTCCTGCTAAACCTTGGGGTTGGACCTGCAAGAAATCTTTAACCGTTTGAACAGATGTTGCCTTTTCTTCCATTTTCTTCATTACCTGCTGGGCAGGTGTACCAAACAAGCTGGTCTTATCCATAGGAGCATCTAATAACTTAGCTTTAACATGATCCGGTAAAGCTTGTTCCTTTAGCCATGCATGCCTTCTTATCACTGTGCCAGTCATGGCTGATCTAAATGAAGCCTCCAGTGCATCATAGCCACATTTTAAGGAATGGTTACTAACCTGTTGTATGTTATTTACCATTTCTAATACATATTTCTTATCAATTGATTCATCAGAGGATAGCTCTTTACCAGAACAAGGATAAACACTTGGTATAGTATCATGTGACACAGACAGTTTAAAGCTCTAGCTGAGAGAGTAGCTGAAGTGTAAACCTTTTGCCCCATCTGTCTAAAGACCTGGCTTCCCTTTCAGAAGGAATAGGGTTTTAGCTGTGGTCGCGCTACTGCCTTGGGACCCTGGGATATAGTTTCGGGTCTGCAAGTGGGGCCTTGTAAAGGTGGTGATGAGTGTCTGGTACCCGTAAAATCTGTCTGGTTTGGCAGGGGCTGGAGGTAAAGAATCTGGTGCAGAGCAGACATCATTGAAGGCATCATCCACTACAGAGAGCACAGGAGGTATAGCTAAGGGCCTGTGTTGTGGAAGGTGCAGAAAGGTTCTAAGTCTTTTCTGGAGTCTGAGAAATCCTGCTGCTGCCATTGGAACTGCTCTCGCATGGCATGTAAGGTTTCCCAAAGGAAAATTCTTCTGGTGGGGAGGCAGCTGGAATGGATTCTTCAGCATCTGAGTCTTCAAAATTGGAGAAAGGAGCCTCTGGCTGGTCTGTTATGTCTGATTCATCAGCAGAATCAGAGGACACAGGCTCGGGGGGCTCTGCCCTAGGTCTCTACTCTGGGGCTGAGAGGCCCTGTCTGGGTGAGATTGAGATCCCTAATTAATGAAATTAAATCTTCTGCCAGAGTAAGCATTTGTGAACTAGAAGAGGGCCGGGTTGTAGGGGTTTAGCAGGCACTGTTCTAGTAGTTTTGGCTGCTTTGGCCCTGGCAAAGGCCTTAATGGACATGGCTGCTGGAGGCCTAGCAGCACCACGTGCTGGGGTAGACACATCCAAGGGAATGGTGTCTGATAAGTCAGTGGCAACCACCGTAGTGGATAAAATTTCTGAGGCCGATTCAAGAGAAGTAGCAGGGGCCTCAGTGGTAGTGATAGATTCTGCTGTATTTTGATCAGTTTTCTCGGTTTCGGCGAAACCGAGACACTCATGATTTGCTTAACCATGGTTTCGGCGAAACCGCGGACCAGATGTCGGTCTTTATCTTTGCGTTTTTAGCAGTTTGGGTAGTCGGAGGATCCGACGGCATAATATACGCAAAATCAGAACCGAAAAACTGTTCAGCAAACTCCGACTGACGCCTAAGCATTCGTCGGCTGAAAGAAGCACAGGCCGAACAGGCTGCTACGTCGTGGGCTGGGCCTAAACAAGGCAGACAGTAAGAGTGGAAATCCTTATGAGGTATTTGTTTCCCACAGGTTAAACAATTATTAACTTTTTCTGACATCGGCTGAGGCAAGAAAGAGTCCCCACGGGTACTTAGCTTTAGAAGTCTTGGTAGTATTCGGTAGAAGTAATCTCTGGATCCGACCGACCGGCACTTGCGAACAGCTTCTGCTTCGGGCGCCACGCGGCAAGAAAGACTGAGGAAAATGGCGTCGGCTGATGCTTTTATACCCGAAGACCAACAGAGATGACGTCGGGTGAAGTGCGACATCAGCCGAAGCCGGACCCGGACTTTGGAATCCGGCCGACTGAAGGGCTGCCTGACGACAGGACAACCCAGTTGTTATGACTGCAGATGCATCCATGAAGGACATCTGGCAATTCAAAGCCCTCATAGCCAGGGTGGAAGAAGTATAAACTTTCTTTCCCCATCTATCCAAAGCCCTGGCCTCTTTATCTGGAGGAACCGGATTTTTGACAACAGAAGCCTTAACACCCTTAGGCCCCTGACTAACAGTTTCTGGGTCTGCCCTAGGACTCTTAAAAAGATACTTATGAGCTTCAGGCACCCTGTAATACCTATCCGGTTTAACAGGAGCAGGAGGCAAAGAATCAGGATTAAGAGAAGCCTCTGCAAACACATCTTCCACAACATCCAGAACAGGGGGTATAGCCAAAGGCCTATGCTGGGGTAAAAACAAAAATTCCCTAAGCCTTTTCCTGGAATCAGAGAAGTCCTGACCTTCCCACTTAAAATGCTCCCTCATGGAATGAAGAGTCACTGAAAAAGAAAAATCCTCAGGAGGAGAAGCAGAAGGAGTAGAATCATCCACATCAGAATCAGAATAAGGAGAATACTCCTGCAAATCTTCAGCCGAAGACTCTGAAACATCGAAGCCTGCTCAAAACTCCCTAGCTCAGGTTCCACCCTAGGTCTCTTATCAGGATGGGGCAAAGAACCTCTAATCAAAGTAATCAAATCTTCTGCCATTTTAAGCATATGCTTCTTGGGCACAGATCCTGAAGAACTAGGGGTGACACCAACTGAAGCTAAACCTGGCCTGCCTCTGGGAGAAGCCTTGGAAACAGAAGGAGAGGGCCTAACCACCCTAGGAAGGGAGGGGAGTACAGTAACCTGAGAAGCCCCTTCAGCCTGACCTGCCTCCTGAGAGGCCACATCCTGCAATAACAAAGTCTCCCCCTGGGACTCCAGAGAAACCTCCGGCGGAACCCCCGGCTCCACCGACACCTCTAAAGAACGGCGTCCGTGCAGACGGCTCTTCTAGCCTAGGCTTAGCTGCTTTGTCCTTGCGCTTCTTGAGAAGCGGGCGTGAGCATCCGGCGGCATTTTATAATTGCACCGCTTCGAAGACTAACCTGGCACAATCTAACCTTCTCTTTATAGTGCGCTTATTGAATCTAGCACAAGAGCGACACCCAACAACGTTGTGCTCAGGCCCTAAACAAGGAATACACAAAGTATGATAATCTCTATGCGGTATCTGTTTCCCACAAGAAATGCAGTTATTCACTTTTCTGACATCCGGTAAACCACTGAGGCAAGAAAAACTAAAATATTCTAGCAGTACTTAGCCAACTTTGACTCGGTCTGAAACTCCGAATTGAAAAATTTCAGAACGCGACGGCACTGGCGCTGCTTCTGCATCGGACCATGCGGCAAAAAAGACTGAGGATATGACGTCGGTCATGCGCATTTGTACCCTGACGTCCTGATGTCAGTCAAATGCGCCTTGACCGACGTCAGCCTTATACTTTGATATTCGGGCCGACCGAGGACAACGGACTACCCAAGTGTAAGGACTGCAGCAATGTGAGATGAAGAACATCTGTATCATAGCTGCATTTAATGCTGTGCCTAGCTATTTGGGAAGTGTGAGCCAACAAAGACAAAAGCTGTTTTATATAGTCACATCCTGTTTGCTTGTTGCTTTCTCAAGGGAGGACAAAGTTTTACTTAAATTTCTAAGAACAGACAGTAAGTTTTAGTCATTTGAGTCAGATAATTCAAAGCTCTAAATGCCAGAGTGAAGCATATATAAACCTTTTCCCCCAACCTGTCCATTGCCCTGCTGTCTTTGTCTGAAGGAAGGGCACTGGCAACAAGCAGCAACTTAGAAGCCTGGTTGGTAGACATGGAAAACACCAACATTTCTGCTACAGGGTTTTGTACAGAAATTTCAAGTCACTGGGTAACTTGTAAAACATGTCAGTCCTTTTAGGAACTTGTGGCTCTGAGTCTGGTGCAGTGGAAGGGGGTGTAAAGCATCTAGGAAATCCTCCAAATCAGGAGATACAGGAGCAGAAACATGGGTGCCAACTTTCACGATGTTATAGTATCTCTATAGAACTTCTGATTAGATTCCCATTCAAAATGCTTTATCATATTAACAATATCATTCCCAAAAGAAGCTTCTTCCAAAGGGAAGTCAGGGAAAGTGCAGTGGTGTCACACTTACCATAACTGTAGCTGTTTGAGAAGATCAGTGTTGCAGTACTGATTCCTTGGGTCTTCCTGCCATGCAGAAGCCCATGACTGGCCCTATTTCCACAGTCTTTTCATCATCCCTAACCAAAGCACATCCAAAGGCCAATGGTCTGACATCAGGGGTAAAAGAGGGGTGTCAACTGGCACCATCTTGAGTTCTTTCTAGACAGTGAACAGCAAGCTGATGCCTGAGGACAGCACGATCCTTCTGGACGTCAAAAAGATTTAATACCTTCTCTTTTTGTCCCAAAAATATATGCTAAACATAAAAGAAGGGGGAGGAAGGTGTATAGAAACTATCCATCTGAAATACTTTTCTCCCCTTCCTCCTTACCTCCCCATCTGTAATGAGTGGAAAAGCCAGGAAAGGACAGAAAAAGTACAGTTTTGTACCTACCATAAATGTAGATGTCCGAACTGGATAGCATCTGCAGTCATAACAAATGGGTTGTCCTGTCGTCAGGCAGCCCTTCGGTCGGCCGGATTCCAAAGTCTGGGTCCGGCTTCGGCTGATGTCGCACTTCACCCGACGTCATCTCTGCTGGTCTTCAGGTATAAAGGCATCAGCCGACGCCATTTTCCTCAGTGTTTCTTGCCCCAGATGCCAGTTGCCCTCTTGGAAGGCTAAATTTTGGATAAATGCCAATGTTTCCAAAAAGTAGAAGGCAAACACAAAAATAAGCATGTATGTACATATATACAAACAAATACACCATAAGAGACTCCCCAGCTAGCTATTAGGAGGGTAAATACCTAGGAGTACCACAGAGGGAAGGAGGGTGGGTAATCCTGACTGCAGATGCTATCCAGTTCGGACATCTACATTTATGGTAGGTACAAAACTGTACTATGTCCTTCATGGATGCATCTGCAGTCATAACAAATGGGTAGAATACCATAGCCAAACTAGGGGTGGAGGAAGAAAAATTATGGTGTAGTTAGGATCCCTTGCAGTACAGCAGTGGCAAACCCTGCTCGGGATCTAGAGTATAGAGGTAAATTATAATGCTTGGCAAATGTATGCACGGAGGTCCAAGTAGCCGCCTCAATAATGTCCTTGGTTGCCACTCCTCGTAAGAAAGCTGTGGTAGTGGCTGTAGCCCTTGTAGAATGAGGTCTTATGTTCTGTGGAATTGGTTTTCCATGGAAGGAGTAACAGAATCTTATGCAATGTCCTATCCATTTGGAGATTGTCTGTTTGGAAATTGCTTTTCCTTCCCTTCCTGTTGCATAGGCTACTAAAAGCTGGTCAGTTTTTCTGTTACTTTTGGTTCTGTCCAGGTAGTAGCGTAACTGTCTATGTACATCCAAGGTATGCAGCAGTCTTTCCCCCCTGTTTTGTGGACTGGGAAAGAAGGTAGGTAGGTGGATTGCCTGGTTTAAAGACACTCTGGATACCACCTTAGGCATAAATGTAGGATTAGTTCTCATGGACACCCTATCTTGACGGAAGATTAGGAAGGGTTGCACTGCCATTAAGGCCTGTAGTTCCGAAACCCTCCTTGCTGAGGTAATTGCCAGTAGGAAAGCAGTTTTCCATGACAGGTGTTGTAGATCTGCTGTTGCTGCTGGTTCAAACGGAGGGAGTGGCAACTTTTCTAGCACAAAGTTCAAGTCCCATGCTGGTAATGGTGGTTTCCTAGGAGGTTTTACATTCTTGATCCCTCTGAGGAACTGCCTGAGTAGAGGATGCGAAAAGACAGGTGGATCGAAGCTGTATTCTGCTGAAATAGCTGATGCATGTATCTTGATGGAGGAATAGGACAGGCCTGTATGTAGAAGCTCTGCCAAGTACTCCAGAATGTTAGCAATATCTATGTTCGACACATCTTTTCCTCTTTCAGTACTCCAAATGACAAACCTTTTCCATTTTCCTGCATAGTTCCTTCTTGTTGAAGGTCTGCGGGCTTCAAGGATAATGTCTTTAACCCTTTGCGAAAGGTCTGGGTTGGTTGCTGCTATGTGATGTTCCAGGCCGTCAGTTGCAAGGTTTTTAGGTTTGGATGCATGATGTTGTAGTTGTTCTGAGTTAACATCAAAGGCATCAGGGGTATTGACCACATTCTCTTCCGAGACATGCTCCTCAGCAATGGGTACCAGTGTTGTCTTGGCCAATTCGGAGCTATCAGGATTATCCTTGGACGTTCCTCTTTGATTTTCAGTAGTACCTTGTGCATCAAGGGAAGAGGTGGAAATGCATATGCTGTCAGGCCTTTCCAGCTGAAGGATAGAGAGTCCACCTTCCATGCAAGTGGGTGGAATGTCCTTGTGCAGAATTTTTGAGCTGGTGATTGAGTGGGGATGCGAATAGGTCTATTTGTGGCATTCCCCATTTCTTTGTGATGGCCTTGAAGATGTCCGGGTGTAGCATCCATTCGTGAGCATCCGAGGTGGTTCTGCTTAACATGTCTGCTAGGGTGTTCTCTTTTCCCGGCACAAATATTGCCTGTAACTGGATGTTGTAGCTGAGAGCCAGATTCCAAAGGTCCAAAGTCATTCTGCATAGGGGTATGAATGAGTGCCTCCCTGTTTGTTGATGTACCACATGACTGTGGTGTTGTCTGTCCTTATCATCAAATGGCCTTCTTTGAGGAATGGTCTGAATTTTTGGATTGCCAGTTTTACTGCCAGCATTTCTTTTTGGTTTATGTGCAGGTGCAGCTGGTCTTGAGTCCACAATCCTTGTATGCATTTGTCCAGCATGTGCGCCCCCCATCCTAGGTCTGAGGCGTCCGTTGTGATGGTTTGGCTTGCTCGAAAGTTGTGGCAGGGTAAGCCTGGGTTTGCCTGGCATGCTTGAGCCCACCATAGGAACTCCTGTTTTAGGCATGGGATTAGTGGGATTTCTGTTTCTAAGCTGTGCCTGTGCTGAGACCATAAATTCTTTAGGTACCACTGTAGCTTTCTCATATGCAGTCTGGCATGTGGGACCAAGATTATGCATGATGCCATGAAGCCCAAGGCCTGCAGAACTTTTCTTGCTGCTAGTTTGTTCTGCTTTGTTAATGTCAGGAAGTAAAGAGGGAGTTCTTTTTGTTTTTCTGCAGTTAGGAATGCCATTTGTTTTACTGTGTCCAATTCCGCCCAAGAATGTTCTTGTTTGGGATGGTATCAGCCTTGACTTTTGTAAATTGACTGTGTATCCCAGGGCTTGTAGCAAGTAAATGACCCTTTGTAAATCTGTTGTCAGCTTGCTTTTGTTGTCCGCTTGTAACAGGCAGTCGTCCAGGTATGGATAAATTTGGATTCCCTGTAGTCTGCAGTGAGCGATTACTGATGCCAGGCATTTTGTGAATACTCTGGGCGCAGTAGATAAGCCAAAGGGCAATGCTGAGAATTGATAATGCTCTGATCCTGCAAGAAATCTGAGGTATCTTCTGCAATTTGGTCGAATGGGGACGTGCAGGTATGCCTCCTTGAGATCTAGAGTTACCAGCCAACACTCCTTGCCCAGCATGGGAAGAAGTTGCTGTAGGGTCAGCATTTTGAATTTCGGGACAATGATGTATGTGTTTAAGACGGACAGGTCGAGAATAGGTCTCCAACTTTTCTCTTTTCTTGGTACTAGGAAGAGTCTGGAGTAGAATCCTTTGCCCTGTTCTGTTATTGGAACTCTTTCCACAGCTCTCATCTTTGTTAATTCCGCTATCTGCTGTAGAGCTTCTATTTTTTGATTTGGAGGTAGGTTTGGCATTCCTCTTTGTACTGGTAAGGTGTGGAAGTGGAACCGGTAGCCTTGGTCTATGGTTTGCAAAATCCACTTGTCTTTTGTGATATAGTGCCAATTTTTCGAAAATAAGGCTAACTTTCCGCCTAAAGGTGCTGCTATTTGCTCCCTGGTAGGTGGTGTCAGAGCCAAGTCACTGTGATTGTCCTGTTGCAGTGGAAGTGGTTGTGTCTGTGCCTCGGTTATTGCCTTGCCACTGTCGTCCTCTGTAGGCACCTCCTCTGGATTGATTTCTGCCTCTAGAGCGTCTATTCCTGCCCCTTTGGGATCTTGTGGAGTCAGGAAAGGACCAATTTTTGGCAGGCCAGTTCCTGCTAAACCTTGGGGGCTGAACCTGTAAGAAATCTTTAACTGTTTGTACAGATTTTGCCTTGTCTTCCATTTTCTTCATTACTTGCTGGGCAGGTGTACCAAATAGACTGGCCTTATCCATAGGAGCATCTAATAGCTTTGCTTTAACATGATCCGGTAAGACCTGTTCTTTCAACCATGCATGCCTTCTTATCACTGTGCCAGTCATGGCTGATCTAAATGAAGCCTCCAGTGCATCATAGCCACATTTTAAGGAATGGTTACTAACCTGTTGGATGTTATTCACCATTTCTAATACATATTTCTTATCTAAGGATTCATCAGAGGACAGTTTTTAGTTAACTGATCAAGCATAAACTCTTGGTATTGGATCATATGAAACTGACAGTTTAAAGCTCTAGCTGAGAGAGTAGCAGAGGTGTAAACTTTTTTCCCCCATCTCTCTAAGGACCTGGATTCCCTTTCAGAAGGAATAGGGTTTTTTGCTGTGGTCGAGGCTACTGCCTTAGGCCCCTGGGATATAGTTTCGGGATCTGCAAGTGGGGCCTTGTATAGGTGGTGATGAGTGTCTGGCACCCTGTAAAATCTATCTGGTTTGGCAGGGGCTGGAGGTAAAGAATCAGGAGCAGTGCAAACGTCATTAAATGCATCATCCACAACAGGCAGTACAGGAGGTATAGCTAAGGGCCTACGTTGTGGTAAGTGCAGAAAAGTCCTAAGCCTTTTTCTTGAATCTGAGAAATCTTGGCCCTGCCATTGGAATTGTTCTCTCATGGCATGTAAGGTTTCCCCAAAGGAAAATTCCTCTGGTGGAGAGGCAGCTGGAATGGATTCTTCAGCATCGGAATCTTCATAAGTAGAAAAAGGAGCCTCTGGCTGGTCTGTAATGTCTGAGTCATCCGCAGAATCATCAGAGGACACTGGCTCAGGGGGCTCTGCTCTAGGTCTCTTTTCTGGGGGCTGAGAGGCCCTGTCTGGGTGAGATTGGGATCCCCTAATTTAGGATATTAGATCTTCTGCCAGAGTAAGCATTTGTGAACTTGAAGTGGGCCTGTGTGAGGGGGGCTTAACAGGCACTGATTTAGCAGATTTGGCTGCTTTAGCCCTGGCAAAGGCCTTAATAGACATGGCTGCAGGAGGCCTAGCAGCACCACGTGCTGGGGTAGAGACATCCAAAGGGATGGTGTCTGATAAATCACTAGGAACCACAGTTGTAGGCAAAATTTCTGAGGCCGATTCAACTAAGGTAGCAGGAGCCTCAGTAGTAGTCATGGGTTCGGCTGAAGATTGACCGGTTTTCTCGGTTTCGGACGAAACCGAGACACTTGCGGCTTGCTTTACCGTGGTTTCGGCCGAAACCGCGGACCGCGAGTGTCGGTCTTTTTCTTTGCGTTTTTTAACAATTTGGGTAGTCGGAGGATCCGACGGCATAATGTACGCAAAATCTGAGCCGAAAAACTGTTCAGCAAACTCCGACCGGCGCCTGGCGTTCGTCGGTTGAAGGAAGCACAGGCCGAACAGGCTGCTACGTTGTGGTCTGGGCCTAAGCAAGGCAGACAGTAAGAGTGGAAATCTTTATGAGGTATTTGTTTCCCACAAGTTAAACAGTTATTGACTTTTTCTGACATCGGCTGAGGCAAGAAAGAGTCCCCAACGGGTACTTAGCTTTTAGAAGTCTTGAGTAGTATTCGGTAGTAGTAATCTCTGGATCTGACCGACCGGCACTTGCGAACAGCTTCTGCTTCGGGCGCCACGCGGCAAGAAAGACTGGGAAAAATGGCGTCGGCTGATGCCTTTATACCTGAAGACCAGCAGAGATGACGTCGGGTGAAGTGCGACATCAGCCGAAGCCGGACCCAGACTTTGGAATCCGGCCGACCGAAGGGCTGCCTGACGACAGGACAACCCATTTGTTATGACTGCAGATGCATCCATGAAGGACATCAGAGGAATGGGCAGTTGGGAATGTGTACTGCAACACGTATTCACTCCATTAATTATGCTAAGTGTGACATAACTGTGCTATGTTCTTCCTAGTCAATGTTGCAGTATTGATCCTTGCAAGGACTCCCAAAGCCAGTAGTTTGAGGGCAGGCTGTCTTGGTGGCCCTTGGAGAAGCAGGTTTTGTTGTATGGCAAAAGTAAACACTGCCACAGTCCTGGTGGCAGTGGCTAAATGCCAATGTTTAATAAATGTGAAAATAGGGTGAAACAGGAAAGGGAAATCTGCCAGTGAAGGGTTAAAGCCTTTGTCCTAGCACCAAAGAGAAAACTTTCCATCAGAATAAGGATGACTATCTGGTATTCAGTTTTCTTGGATCTCTCAGGACTGACAGCACTTCTGCAGAATAGGCTGCAATATCTGGAGTCAGAAAGCAATCCTCTAAGCTGTAAACATGAGTATACTCAGGTAAGGATGCATGATAACCCCTTTATCTGGTGAAGAACAAATGTTGCCTTGACTGAGAGGGGGCTAGGAGTATCATGATTGGCCTGTCTGATCTCACTTTTACCTGTACCCTGGGAATCAGGGGAAATGGTGAAAAGAAAGAGTACTGTCCATCTGAATAAGACAGCTTCCACTCTCCATGTCTTTTGTCTACTGGGTTCTTGAGCAGATTCTTTGAAGTTATCTGCTTTGGTGAGAGACAAAAAGGTCTATATTGGGATGTCCTTATTCATGGGTGAGGTCCAAGAACGTTTCCCTTTTTAGCATCTATTTACTGGAATCCAGAATCTCCCTGCTCAAAGAATCTGCCGAGATGTTGTTCTGGTCTGGGATGTAAGATGATATCAATATTAAGTGCAATTGTTGTGTCAAGATCCAAAACTTTACTGCTAGACTGCACAGGGGGTAGGAATGAGTTCCCCCTTCCTTGTTTATATAACATATAGTTGTGGTATTAGCTGTCCAAATTTGTAAAGTTCCTGGGGATAGGTTGCTTTGAAAAGCTTTCATAGCAAGAAAAAAAAAAGAATGGCAGCAACTCCTGTTTATGTGAAGTTTTCTTTGCTCTGGGATCCAGACATCATGCACCTTCTTGGGTCCTAACTGTGATCCCCAGGCCACTTCAGAGCAGTCTATGGTTATAAGTCTTGCCTGTCTCTGGTACAGAGAAATTTGCACCTGAATTCAGCTTGATGGCATCTTCTCACCAAAGAATTTCCTTTTTAAGCAAGGCAGAAGAGGCAGCAGAGTATCCAGGGGTTGGAATGGTTGTTTGCAAGTGTTTTTTCAAGAACCACTGAAGTTTCCTTATGTAATTTTGCCAGGGGATTAATAAGGATGCCTGATGCCATGAACCCCAAGGCCCTTAGGTACTCCTTCACTGTGACTGTCATCCTTGGCTGGAAGCACATAAGGTAGTCTGTTAAGAAGGATGCCTTGTCTTGGGGTAAGAAGACTTTTGTTGTAGAGTCTATCACTGCACCCAAAAGAGAATTCTTGCCTGGGGCTGAAGCTGGGACTTGCAGAAATTGAGGGCGAGTCCAGCCTCTGAATGTAGTTCATGGCAGTTTGTAAGGTTGTTTGAAGTTCCAGATGTTCTTTCCCTGGATGAAGCAATCTTCCAGGTAGGGGTAAAATGTATACTCCTAGTATTCTGCAATGCACTATAACTGGGGCTAGACATATGGTGAAAACTCTGGGTGGAGTGGATAAACCAAAGCACAGCAGTGTAGTGCAAACCGCTGCTATGCATCAAAGGCTTCTCTTATGTTCTTTTGCTATAGGCACATGAAGACAGGAGTCCTTCAAATCTGTCGGAACCACAAGAAAAGTTCCTTGCAAAATCATAGGTAGCAGTTTTTGAAGAGTTAACATTTTGAATTTGGGAATATCTAGGAACTGGTTTAATTTTGAGAGGTCTAAAAGTGGACTCCAAGTTCCTTCCTTTCTTGTGACTAGAAAAACCCTGGAGCAGAACCCGACTGCTTCTTCTCCAGAAGGGTACGGTTGACTGCATCCCTGTTGCAAGACTTCTTGCAAGATGGGGAGAAGGACAGCGTCTTGATTTTTTGGTGGCTTTAGTATACCTAAAAAGGAAAAGATCTTTCTTGGAACTGAATAAAGTACCTTTTATCTGTGATGTTTAGTAACCACTGACCTAGCTGATGCGTTTCCACTGGTTTAAAAAGGAACAGACTTTTCCTATTACTGGGACATGGAGTTGGATGTTGTTGGGGGGGGGTGCATTATCACAGCTGTTCCCTTGGGAGGAGATGCTTTGGAACCCCGAGGTCTAGGTTGTTGTTCAGGTTGCCATCTCCTGGACTGTCTAGGCCTTTCCAATTGGGGAGGCCTTCCCTTATCTTGCTTAGGAGGCAGAGGCTTAGAAGGGTCATCTGTACTATATCTAGGGGGTTGGACAAAAATAAAATTCTTTCCCAGTTTTTTTACTTGCTTCAAACCTTCTCTGTAGGAGGCTCAAAGAGGATTTTTTCATCCAACAGGGCATCCAAGAGTTTGGTCTTAACTTCTTCAGAAAGTGGTTAGGTCTTCAGTCAAACATGCCTGCGGACAAAAGAGGCAGTAGCAGCTACCCTGCATGATGCATCTAAAGTGTCACAACCACACTTCAAAGAATCTCTGGAAACCTGGAGTATGGCTCTTGCTGTGTTCTATATGTCCCTTAGTAACCATAACTGCAATGCAAGGGTCCTCAGAGAGGGTAGCAGATGTGCAAGCCTTTTCTCTAAACCCGTCTAGTAGTCTGCTTTCCCTGTCATTAGGCAGAAGGGTGCCTAGCAGCAGGCTTAGGTGCACCATTAGTGGATTCAGTAGAAAATACAGATGGATCTAAATTGCAGATTCTTGTAGAGGTGTTTGAGAGTACCAAGCACTCTATAAAATCGGTCTGGCTTCCTTGGAGTGGGTGGAAGAGAGTCTGGGAGTGAAAATATGTCTTTAAAGACATCTAATACCACAAGGAGTGGTGGGATAGCTAGTGGTGTGAGGAGGGAAAGCTTAGGAACAGCCTGTAACGGGTTCGGGCCTGAGAGAATTCCTTGCTTTCCCACTGAAAAAGGCCTCTTCATTTTTTATAATGTATACCCAAAGGATGAAATCTCTGGGGGAGAAGCACAGGAAACAGGAAAGGGCATCAGGATAGGACTGAAGAAGGTGTTCAGAATAAGATAACTCTTCCTCATCTTCTGATCTTGAAATATCAGTTTTCTTGAAAATACATACCTTGTGGCCTTTTACTGGGAAAGGCTACAGGGGAGTCTGTAGTATCTAGCTGGTCTCCTTAGATTTCATGTATGAAAAGAATTACTGGGCAATCTTAAGGAGGTCCTGAGTTTGGCCTGGGGAACAGGCTGAAGTAGGCTGACTGGTCTCTCCGGTTTAGGAATCCATTTAGCAAGACAGGATGCAGTCTCTGGTTCGGTGACCATGGCTTCAGTACAGGTTAAAGGCATATGTTCCTGCATAATAACCACAGAAGATGAACCATCTCCCTCACTAACCTATGCTTGCACATCAGAAGCTGAGGCCTGCTGAGCGACCAGAGTCCCAACTGATGTAGGAGCCACAGATAGAGTTGATTGCCCTGCTGCCATGGTGACATTCCAAGGGGTCATTCCAAGGGGTTATGCCAGAGAGCTTGGGCATAGAAGCTATTGGACACGGGGGCTGCAAAAGCACCTCAGATTCATTGATTAACTTAGGCACAGATGCAGACGTATTGCCACTGTACGTAGAGTCCTTTGATTTTGGCTTTTCGTTTCTTTGGCAAAGTAGCAGTAGAAGCAGAGGAGTGTCACAAATCGGGTCAAGAAACACTGTGGATGCTGCAAGGACTTTGGCCCTTATGCTCAAGGGTCTTAGCTTCAAACTTAGCACAATCCTGACAACTAGAAACATTGTTCTGAAGCCCAGACAAAAAAGGCAAAAAAGAATGAAACTATGCAGGATTCGCTTCCCCATTTCAAGCAGTTACTAACTTTTCTGAACTTTAATCAGAAGAAGGAATTCCCCAAAGGAGAACTTATCTGAAATCTGTTTGTAGAAACTATGGAGAAAAATGAACCTGATGACTGACAATGTCTGGTACACACAGAAGCACATTAGATTGCACTGCAAGAAAGAAATGGGGATGGAGTGATCTAAGGAAATACACTGATGCCTTCAAGCTTCTAATACTGCCATTACTACAAAAACAATAAATGTTTAATTTAGCTTACCTCTATCCAAGTACTGCATAACATGCTGTGAAAATATTCTGCAAAGGAGAAAAAAAATCACTGTAAATGCTTGATAACATAAAATGCGCTTTATGAAGTAAAAGGCAACAAGATACACATACATACCCATCCTGGCACAGAGCACACATTTATGGCAAGCAAACTCCTTTCCATCTTTTGATCTCAGTGTTACATCGCACAAGTTCACACTACACAAAAATAAACAGATAAAAGTTTATACTTGTACTTTACAAAACTTGTCCCAGTTAGGGAAGAGTACAAATGCTTACAGCAGATAATAAATGCACAAATTAAAATCAGTTACTAATCTCAGTCTCACAGATTTAAGAGAAATCTGTGCTCTTCCTCTGTGATTTACCACAGTAGGCTCTTCAAGTTGTGACTAAACAATTACATCAATGGGGCAAAAGCAAGTACAGTCATTATTTTATCATCATCAGTGGGAAAAGTCCCAAGGCAGACAACTGATAAGAAACAATAACATACTTTTCTAGGGGAATAAGTCTCAAAACTGAGCAGATGAAATAAGATCTAAGACTAAAACTGTGTTTCTCACATCTAGAGAGGAATGACATATTTTAGCAAAACGTTTCCACGTCTTAAAAAAATATTACAGATCAACACATCAGATGCCATGCTGTAAGATGAAGACTGTAAAAGAAACAGTAAACCACAAGTACAAACACTGGATCTTTTTTGGGGGGGGGGTGAATCCACTGGGATGCACATTCTTGAAGGGACAACCACTTTCTGAACAATTTTATGACAAGTATCTGGCCCAAGGCATAATGGATTTGGTCTACACTATGTCCCAGATGACATGGGCTTGATCAGCACGCTAGGCCCTGGACAGGATAGCCAGGGAGGAATGGGAGTAAGTAAAGAAAGACTGCTTGCAAACTCAGACAGATTGTCTCAGCAAAGCCAGAACTAGTCCTGGAAAAACAATCTAGTTATGTAATATTTTGTAGAATATGGAGGACAACACAGTTGCCTCTTTCATGCTTTTAGAGTCTACCCCTTTCCAATAAGCCATCAAAGAAAACAAGGTTGTATTAGAATGTGCCTTAATCCTGCCTGAAAATCTTTTACCATGATGGGAATAAGAAAAAAAGATGTAGTAAGGATCAGACAAGTAGAATTGTCTGACCTAACACAGGTTGTCCTTTCCCAATCCCATACTAGAAATTCCACAGCTGTACAGCTCTCCCAAAGGACTCAGTACAAATAAGATAATACCTGATGATAAGAGTACATAAAATCTATTCTCCCTGTCATTCAAATTCTGAAAGAAATGAGGGAGATAGACGGCTAGCTTCAATGAATACTTTGAAAGTAGGAAGGATACATATGACAGATTTCTTTCCTGCAGATAACCCTATAAAAACAGAAAAGCAGAAAGCTTAACTCACCATGAATGGTGGCAACCTAGATTCTCTCTTGCAGACTTGCAGATGTCAGAGCCATGAAGTAATAAACCAGTTAGTCTGCATACATGTACATATACATTATATGCATCTAGATACATCTATGTACACACATGCACGCTACATACCCAAAACCAGTCCAAACAGCTGTTGTGAAATGTAGAAAGAAATAACTTTGATCTTTACTTTTTGGTGGGAAAGTTAAGTGTCACCCAAATAACAGCTGACCTTACATATTAACAGAAAAAACTTCTTTGTAGGACAGCTTGACCAAAGTCTGAAATGTAGAAGATGATCCTCGAACAGACAGGCTGAAATGGCCAATAAATATCCTTCGTCAAACAAATAAATAGGGCACAGGAGAGCAACTCACACAAATGTTGGAGAATCAGAGATGATATAATCCTGGAAAGGACCCTGGTTACAGGTGAAGCACCAAGTAGAAAAATCTTTTCTACTGGTTAACATAAGACTTCCAAGTAGGAAGACTTACTGCCTCATTTAGTACTGATGAAAAAGATGTGTAAAAGGTATTAGAACTGAATCATTCAGGCAGTCATCTGAAGCTCTTTGAGACTGGGATGTGTATTAAATTCCCCATCTTGTGCGAGTAAAAAGTATTAGAAATGAATCATTCAGGCAGTCATCTGAAGTTCTTTGAGACTGGGATGTGTATTAAATTCCCCATCTTGTGTGAGTAAACCATGTCCAAAAGGAAGCTTGTGGTAACTGTCACTGGCAAATTCTTTAAGAGGGGAGAAAAGAAAAGTTATTTACTTATCATAATGCTAGAAAAGTACAGTTTTGTACCTACCATAAATGTAGATGTCCGAGAGGTATGCATATGCAGTCCAAACAAATGGGGTTGTCCTGGCCTCAGACAGCCCTTCGGTCGGCCGGATTCCAAAGTCTGGGTCTGGCCTCGGCTGATGTCGCACTTCACCCGACGTCATAGCTGCAGTTCAGCGGGTATAAAGGCATCAGCCGACGCCATTTTCCTCAGTGTTTCTTGCCCCAGATGCCAGGTGCCCTCTAGGAAGGCTAAATTTGGATAAATGCAAATGTTTCCAAACAATAGAGAGCAAATAGAAATAAACATGTATATACATATATACAAACAAATATACCATAATAGATTCCCCCAGCTAGCTACAAGATGGGCAAATACCCTAGGAGTACCACAGAGGGGAAGGAGGGTGGGTAATCCTGACTGCAGATGCATACCTCTCGGACATCTACATTTATGGTAGGTACAAAACTGTACTATGTCCTTCAAGGATGCATCTGCAGTCCTAACAAATGGGTAGAATACCATAGCCAAACTGGGGAGGAGGCACTAAGGATTTATGGTGTAGTTAAGATCCCTTGCAAAACAGCAGTGGCAAAACCTGCTCGGGATCTGGAGTATAAAGGCAGATTATAATGCTTGGCAAATGTATGCACGGAGCTCCAAGTAGCAGCCTCTAAAATGTCTTTGGTAGCCACTCCTCGTAAGAAAGCTGTAGTAGTGGCTGTAGCCCTTGTGGAGTGAGGTCTGATGTTTTCTGGAGTTGCCTTTCCATGAAAAGAGTAACAAAATCTAATGCAATTTCCTATCCATTTTGAGATTGTTTGTTTTGAAATTACTTTTCCTTCCATTCCTGTTGCATATGCTACCAGAAGCTGGTCAGTTTTTCTATTGTTCTTGGTTCTGTCCAGGTAGTAGCGCAATTGTCTGTGTACATCCAAGGTATGCAGCAATCTTTCCCCCCTGTTCTGCGGGCTGGGGAAGAATGTTGGTAGGTGTATTGCTTGGTTTAATGATACCCTGGAGACCACCTTTGGCATAAAGGTAGGATTAGTTCTCATGGACACTCTATCCTGATGGAAGATAAGGAAGGGCTGTACTGCCATTAAAGCCTGTAATTCAGAAACCCGTCTACCTGAAGTGATTGCAAGCAGGAATGCAGTCTTCCAAGATAAGTACTGTAATTCTGCTGTTGCTGCTGGTTCAAAAGGGGGAAGTGTCAACTTTTCTAACACAAAGTTCAAGTCCCATGTAGGCAATGGTGGTTTCCTTGGTGGCTTTACATTTTTAATTCCTCTGAGAAACTGTCTGAGTAGAGGTTGAGAAAAGACTGGAGGATCCATGTTGTATTCTGCTGAAATTGCTGATGCATGAATCTTAATGGAGGAGTAAGACAGACCATTGTGGAAAAGCTCTGCTAAGTATTCCAGGATGTTAGCTATGTTTGCCAGTGATGCATCCACTCCTTTTGTTGCACTCCAAATGAGATATCTTTTCCATTTTGCTGAATAAGTTTTCCTTGTTGAGGGTCTGCGAGCCTCCAGGATAATGTCTTTAACCCTTTGAGATAAATCTGGGTTATTTTGCCTTATGTAATGTTCCAAGCAGCTAGCTGCAGTGTTTTCAAGTTTGGATGCAGGATTTTGAAGTTGTTCTGTGTTAGCAGAAGAGGTAGTAGGGGTAGAGGCCATGCATGTTCCCGGGACATACTCCTCAGAAGCGGGTACCAATGTTGCCTCGGCCAGTCTGGAGCTTTCAAGATGATCCTCGGGTGATCTTCTTTGATCTTCAGTAGCACTTTGTGCATCAAAGGAAGAGGTGGGAATGCATATGCTGTCAGGTTTTCCCAACTGAAGGATAGGGAGTCCACCTTCCAAGCAAGTGGGTGGTATGTCCTTGTGCAGAATTTTTTCAATTGGTGGTTGTGTGGGGATGCGAACAGGTCTATTTCTGGCAGTCCCCATTTCCTTGTGATGGTTTTGAAGATATCTGGATGCAGCATCCATTCGTGGGCATCCGTGGTGGTTCTGCTTAAGATGTCTGCTAGTATATTTTCTTTTCCTGGCACAAATATGGCCTGGAGCTGAATGTTGAGGCTCAGGGCCACATTCCAGAGGTCCATTGCCATCCGGCATAGAGGATATGAATGTGTGCCTCCTGTTTGTTGATATACCACATAACTGTGGTGTTGTCCGTCCTTATCAGCAATTGACCCTGTTGAAGAAATGGTCTGAATGTCTGAATTGCCTGTTTTACTGCCAGCATCTCTTTTTGATTTATGTGTAGGTTCATCTGGTCTTGAGTCCATAAGCCTTGTATGCACTTGTCCACCATGTGTGCCCCCCAACCTAGGTCTGAGGCATCCGTGGTGATAGTCTGGCTTGGGTGAGGCCTGTGGAAGGGCAGTCCTTTGTTCAATTGACAGGCCTGGGCCCACCACTGGAATTCTTGCTTCAGGCATGGAATTATTGGAATTTGGGTTTCTAGGCTGTGTTTGTGCTGAGACCATAAATTCCTCAGGTACCATTGTAACTTCCTCATATGTAGTCTGGCATTCGGAACTAATATTATGCAGGATGCCATGTAACCCAGGGCTTGCAGGATTTTCCTTGCTGTAAGCTGGTTCTGCGTTAACGCCATGAAATAAAGTGGTAGCTGCCTCTGTTTTTCTGCTGTGAGGAATGCCATCTGGTTTGATGTGTCCAGTTCTGCACCCAAGAAGGTTATCCTTTGGGATGGTATCAGCCTTGACTTTTTTGTGTTGACTGTGTATCCCAGGGCTTGCAGCAGGTGAATAACCTTTTCAAATCTTTTGTTATTTTGTCTTTGCTGTCCGCTTGTAACAGGCAGTCGTCCAGGTATGGATAAATTTGAATTCCCTGAAGCCTGCAATGAGCAATTACTGATGCCAGGCATTTCGTGAATACTCTGGGCGCAGTAGATAAGCCAAAAGGCAATGCTGAGAATTGATAATGCTCTGATCCTGCAAGAAATCTGAGGTATCTTCTGCAATTTGGTCGTATGGGGACGTGCAGGTATGCCTCCTTGAGATCCAGAGTCACCAGCCAAGACTCCTTGCCCAGCATGGGAAGAATTTGCTGTAGGGTCAGCATTTTGAATTTTGGAACAATGAGATATGTGCTTAGAGCGGACAGGTCGAGGCTAGGTCTCCATTGGTTTTCCTTTCTTGGTACCAGGAAAAGCCTTGAATAAAATCCTTGTCCTTGTTCCATAGCCGGTACCTTTTCTATAGCTCTCATCCTTAGTAAGTGGTCTATTTGCTGTAGAGCGTTTGTCCTTTGGTTTGGAGGTAGGTTTGGCATTCCTCTCTTCCTTGGAAGAGTATGGAAGTGAAACCTGTAGCCTTTGTCTATTGTCTGTAAAATCCATTTGTCTCCTGTAATGCAATGCCAATTTGCTGAAAATAAGGCTAACTTTCCGCCTAAGGGTGCTCCCAGTTGTTCCCTGGTAGGCGGTTTCAGAGCCAAGTCACTGTGATTGTCCTGTGGAAGTGGTAGTGGCTGGATCTGTGGCAGTACTTCTCTGGTTGTTAGGCTGCCACTGACGTCCCCTGTAGGCACCTCTGGATTGGCCTCTGCCTCTAGGGCGTCTATTTCTGCTTCTCTGTGCTCTGGTGGTGTCTGGAAAGGACCAATTCTTGGAAGGCCAGTTCCTACTAAACCTCGGAGGCTGGACCTGTAAGAAATCCTTGACTGTCTGGACAGATTTAGCTTTTTCTTCCACCTTCTTCAACACTTGCTGTGCAGGGGAACCAAACAAACTGTGCTTTTCCATGGGAGCATCTAGAAGCTTTGCCTTTACATGGTCTGGTAAGGATTGCTCTTTTAACCATGCATGCCTTCTGATCACTGTACCAGTCATAGCTGATCTAAAGGAAGCCTCCAGTGCATCATAGCCGCATTTTAAGGAATGATTACTGACCTGCTGAGTGTTATGCACCAAATCCTGAAGGGACTTACGGTCTAAAGGCTCAGGCGAGGAAAGTTTTTTAGTGAGCTGATCTAACAGAAATTCCTGATATTGAATCATGTGGAATTGACAGTTTAAGACCCTAGCCGAAAGAGTAGCAGAAGTATAAACTTTTTTAACCCATCTCTCCAATGCCCTAGATTCTCTTTCAGAGGGGAGGGGGTTTTTGGCAGAGGCAGCTGCTACAGCTTTGGGGCCCTGTGAAATAGTTTCAGGATCTGCAATAGGAGCCTTATACAAATGATAATGTGTGTCCGGAACCCTGTAGTATCTGTCGGGCTTAGCAGGGGCCGGAGGTAGTGAGTCAGGGGCAGTACAAGCATCATTAAATGCATCATCCACAACTGTAAGTACTGGAGGAATAGCTAAAGGCCTATGCTGTGGTAAATGCAAAAAGGTCCTAAGCCTCTTCCTAGAGTCTGAAAAATCCTGGCCCTGCCATTGAAATTGTTCCCTCATAGCATGCAAGGTTTCCCCAAAAGAAAATTCCTCAGGAGGAGAGGCAGAAGGTATGGAATCCTCATAAGGAGAATAAGAGCCTTCTGGAGGATTTGTATTTTGTGAATCATCAGAGGAGTAATCTGAAGAAACTGGCTCAGGGGGCTCTGCTCTAGGCCTCTTCTCTGGAGGTGGGTGAGAGGCCCTGTCAGGGTGAGACTGGGTTCCCCTGATCAAAGAAATGAGATCCTCTGCTAGACTAAGCATTTGGGTACTAGAGCTAGGCCTGTGAGAGCGGGGTTTAGCAGGCATGGCCTTTGAAGATTTAGCTGCTTTGGCCCTGGCAAAAGCCTTAATTGACATGGATGCAGGGGGCCTAGCAGCTCCACGTGCAGGAGTAGATACATCTAAGGGGATAGTATCTGACAAATCCTGAGAAACTGTAAGAGCAGGTGGATTTTCCGTAGCAGATTCAGCCATGCTGGAAGAGGCCTCGGTAGAAGCCGAAACCGAGACACTCGCGGTTGGCTTAACCGCGGTTTCGGCCGAAACCGCGGACCGCGAGTGTCGGTCCTTTTCCTTACGCTTTTAGCTAACTGTGAAGTCGGAGTCTCCGACGGCATGATATAAGCAAAAGCGGAGCCGAAAAACTCCTCTGCAAACTCCGACCGACGTCTAAGTGTCCGTCGGTTGAAGGAAGCACAGGCTAGACAAGCTGCTACGTCGTGGTCTGGGCCTAAACAAGGTAGGCAGTAAGAGTGGAAATCTTTATGAGGTATTTGTTTCCCACAAGTTAAACAGTTATTCACTTTTTCTGACATCGGCTGAGGCAAGAAAGAGTCCCCAACGGGGTACTTAGCTTTTTAGAAGTCTTCGGTAGTAGCAATCTCTGGTTCTGACCGACCGGCACTTGCGAACAGCTTCTGCTTCGGGCGCCACGCGGCAAGAAAGACTGGGGAAAATGGCGTCGGCTGATGCCTTTATACCCGCTGAACTGCAGCTATGACGTCGGGTGAAGTGCGACATCAGCCGAGGCCAGACCCAGACTTTGGAATCCGGCCGACCGAAGGGCTGCCTGAGGCCAGGACAACCCCATCTGTTAGGACTGCAGATGCATCCTTGAAGGACATCGTGTTGTCTTCTTCCATCCATCTCAACCCATGGGTTATCACATCCGATCATATCAGAGACCAAAATATCATAATCTTCGGCTCCAAAGCCCCATCTCTTCTCCCACAATGCACTGCATACTGAACTCGCCCTACTCTACCTGATCTGTACCTGGAAATTCCCTTAACAATACCTGAAAAATAGACAGAAGTCCAAAGTCAGACCTTGAGGTAATCTACAAGCTCCTCCAAGAGCCACAAATTTACCAATGACAATATGGACAGGGAAAGGAGAGAGGGATGGTTGATATGGACAGAAGACAACACATATGAGGTTATGCTAAATACAAAACTTTCGTAACCAATGTTGTCTCTTCCATCCACCTCAACCTATGGGACACAGTTCCCTGTTATACAACGGTAGTATTTGAAAGAATACTCCACAAAATGGTGGAGCCAATGGATGCCAGGGATCTAAACTAAATATTCAGTTTGCAATGGTCTACAAAGGTATGACTGGTAAGCAAGGCGGATGCTGCACATACATCATCCAGGAAAGCTTGGTCAAAAATCCCAATAGGGGTAGCAACTGCACTGGTGGAATGGACTTTTGGATTACTGAACAAAGGCATGCCTTTCACAGAATAAATAAAAGACATGCACTCAAAAAGCCCTCTGGACACGGAGACCTTAAACAGATTCATCCAATTTAGTTCTAGAAAAGGACAAGGAAAGCTGGTCTGATCTCTTGATTTGTTTAGTCCTATCCAAATAAAATGTCCATTGGCGGCGAACATCCAGGCAATGGAGCATGTATCCTTCCTTTGTTAAAGAAATTTGGGAAGAAAACTGGTAAATGAATTGATTGGTTCAAATTAGACACAAAGGTCATCTTAGGTAAAAGGGATGGACTTCTCTGCAGAGAGACCCAATTTTTGTGAAAGATAAAGTTAGGAGGTTTATATGACAATGCTTGGAGCTCTGAAACTCTTCTAGCAAAAGTAATGGTGATTAAAAGAGTTTTTTCCAAGTCGGGAACTTCAAAGCTACTGTGGCCACTGGCTTGAAAAGAGCCCTTTTCAAATCTTGAAGAAATGGCAAGTCCCAAAGAGGAATAGGATCCTTTATACATGGTCTGAGTATGTGAAAGTGCTCTTCAAAATGGCCTTAGACTGTCAGAGATGCAACTGGTATATAGTCATTGACCCATGTGAAAATTCAAAATGTCTGCCATCTGAACCTTAATTGTGCAGTAGAGTGAAAAAGTCCTGCACAGAAATCAAAAATTACCTCTAAATGAGCAGAAAATGGATCCAGACCCTTAGAAGAGGCCCAAATAGAAAACATTTTCCATTTAATAGCATAAATATTTCTGATCGTGAGTTTCTAAGAAAAGGGAAGAACATGCAGAGCCCTTTTGAAAAGCTTGGAATTTCTGGCCATCATTTGAAATGGAAGAATGAAGCAGCCAACTTGAGGGACTTCAGACTTTGGTGTGGTTGGCCCAAAGGATGGGAAATCAAATTTGGAACAACATTCAGGAACCCAAGTTGGGTGTAACAGCTGAGGCCTCAAAAAGCAGAACAAGATCTGTCGGGGCTGGTTTACAGGGGATAGGCTCCACCATATAAGTTCTCTCCAAAGCCCTCCAGGGCACAAGGCTGACAAGCACCTCTGAAGGGGGTACCACCAAAGACATGGATAGGACCATGCCAAAGGCTTCAAGAAAGATAGACTCCTCCAGGAAAGGAGCTTTGGTAGTCCAACCCCTGCTATCTTATCAATTGCAGGAGAACAATGAAAGAGGCATCCTCACGGGGGATTTATTTGATTCTTCCCCTTCAATGAAGTCAGAGTCCTTGGTGAGAGATTCTTCAGGAGAATCTATGTGCTTTCTCTTTCAAAGAATCTTCCTGTGCACGTCCTGTGGTGAAGAGGCCAGGGGACACAAGGAAGCAGCATGGGAGCCCCGGTTCTGGGTCTGCTCAAAGCCTGTTGGTGTGGGCTGTCCTTAAGGTAGCTTATATGAAATGGAAACCCTAGAAGAATAATAGGTTGATAGACCAGGCACAAAAAGAGAGGCATCCATCTGGGATAGAGACAAAATCCATTTTATGATTAAAAAAAACACACACACAGAGAATAGATGACCAAAAATTGAACCTGCACAATTCAAGCATCCAAGAAAAGCTCCAGTTACAAATGCCAACTCAGATGGGTCAGATATAAACACTGGAGTCAAACTGTCCACAGGCCAATTACCCAAGGTCATAGATGGTTTTGATAACCTGAGAGTTTTGATGGTTTTGATAACCTGAGAGTTGACCATGACCCAGGATCCTCGTTCTCCAGCCCCATGGCTCAAGGACAAACTCTACTCCCAGGAGACCAGAGTCGAAAGCATCAAGGCAAAAGTTTTTGCAGTGAAAAGCCAAACTGTCTGCACAACAGACTCCAAACTGCTGGCTCTAACAAATGGCACTGACAAAAAGGTGACACAGGACAGCGTGGGAAAGTACAGTTGTGTACACTTACCATAAATGTAGATGTTCAAGTGCATTCACTGTTGCAGTCATCACACTTGGGTTACCTAACTGGAGGTAGCCCTCAGTCAGCCCAAATACCAGAGTCTTGGGATTTCTGCGTTGGATGCTGTCGCTTCTTCCATGATGTCAGGTCGTTAGGGGTATAAACCAGGCAGCCAACGCCATTACATCAGTTTTTCTTGCCCAAGATGTCAGGAGCCCCCCCAAATAGTAAGCTAGTATATGATGTGGACCACGACCAGTAAAAAGTAAATACCACTGCCATAAAAAATAGCCATATAGAGGATAGGTAGAAAGAATAGAGAAAAACAGGGGGCTGGAGGGACAGAAACCAGGACTGCAACAGTGAATACACTCAAACATCTACATTTATGGTAAGTGTACACAACTGTACTATGTTCTTCACGTTTCACTGTTGCAGTCATCACACTTGGGTTGATTCCCAACGCTGAGGAAGGGTGGAGGCAGTCAAGAAGTGTTAGGGCTGGCTAGCAGGCCTTGTAAGACATCTGTAGCAAATCCAGCTCTGGATTTAGAAAAAATAGGTAAGTGGTAATGCTTGGTGAAGGTGTGTACAGAACTCCAGGTTGCAGCTTCCAGAATGTCCCTGGTAGGGACTCCCGTGAGAAATGCTGCAGAGGTGGAAGTAGCCCTAGCGGAATGTGCTCTGATCTCCTGTGGGGTAGGTTTCCCATGGTGCTTGTAGCAGAAATGGATGCAGTGTGCTATCCATTTGGAAATGGTATGCTTTGAAATGGCTTTGCCCTCTGCCCCTGTAGCAAAGCTGACTAGCAGCTGATCAGATTTTCTGAAAGGTTTAATCCTGTCAAGGTAGAACCTGATCTGTCTGTGCACGTCCAAGGAGTGCAGGATCCTTTCCCCTTTATTCTGAGGATTAGGGAAGAAGGTTGGCAAATGGATGGCTTGGTTTAGAGCCACACTGGAGGTGACCTTAGGCATAAAGGACGGGTTAGTCCTGAGGGAGACCCCGTCAGCATGGAAAATAATGAAGGGTTCCACAGCCATTAGTGCCTGTAACTCCGGCACTCTTCTAGCTGAAGTTATGGCTAAAAGCAATGCTGTTTTCCAAGAAAGGAATTTTAACTCTGCTGAAGCCGCAGGTTCAAAAGGGGGAAGCGTAACCTTTTCCAGTACAGAGTTAAGGTCCCAGGCAGGGGTGGGTGGTCTCCAAGGGGGCCTTAAGTTGTTAGCCCCTCTCAGGAACTGTTTGATGAGAGGGTGCGAGAATAGAGATGGCTCAGTACTATAATGAGCTGAGACGGCAGAGGCATGAATCTTAATGGAGGAGAAAGATGGGCCTCTGAGGAGTAGCTCTGCTAGGTAATCAAGGATTTGAGGTAAGGAGGGCATAGCTGTGTCCTTTCCTTGACAGTAATTCCAAGAACACTATCTTTTCCACCTTTCAGCATAGGATTTCCTAGTACTAGGCCTTCTGTCCTCAAGAATGACTTCCAGCACCTATTTGCTGAGGGTTGCTGGTGGTATTCAGGGGATAAGCCAGGTTGTAAGGTTTAGGGTTTGCAGCTGTGGATGCAAAATCTGTCCCTCCTGCTGAGATAGCAGGGAAGGTGTCTGATGAAGGTGCAGGGATGGCACTGTTGTCAGACTGTGTAAGAGTGGGTACCAGTGCTATCGTGGCCAGTCTGGGGCAATAAGAATTGCCATTGGGCTGTCATGTCTGATCTTGAGTAGTATATTTGAGAGGAGGGGCAGAGGTGGAAAGGCATAAGTTGAGAGGTTTTCCCATTTTCCCATTTGAAGGATAAGGCATCCACCTTCCAGGCCCTGCTGTGAGGGTTCCTGGTGCAAAACTGGTGGTTCTCAGGGGAGGCAAAGAGATCCACCTCCAGTGTCCCCCAACACTGGATTAGAAGGTTGAAGGTGTTGGGCTCCAATTTCCACTCGTGTGGGTCTAGGAGATTTCTGCTTAAGTCATCTGCCAGTGAGTTCTGTTTGCCTGGCAGGAACTGAGTTTGTACATGCACTTGGTTTCTCAAGGCTGTGTTCCACAGGGCCATGGCTAACCTGCAGAGTGGGTAAGAATGGGTTCCCCCTGCTTGTTTATGTACCACATAACTGTGGTGTTGTTTGTTTTTATCAGCAGCTGCCCTGGAAGAATTAGGTATTTGAAGGCTGTCAGAGCATACTGTACAGCTAACATCTCTTTTTGATTGATGTGCAGGAGGATTTGTCCTGGGCTCCACTAGCCCTGATTGCATTTGCCTGCCATGTGATCCCCCAGGCATAGTCTGATGGGTCTGTAGTGAGGATTTGGATGGCGAGGGGTTAAGTGAAAGGCAGTCCCTTGTTGTGGTTGCATGCTTCTTGCCCACCAAAGGAATTCTGCCCTTAGACAAGGTATGAGGAATGACTGTTTCCAGGTCCCGAGAATGTTGGCACCAAAGACTTTTTAAATACTACTGAAGTTTCCTCATATGTAGTTTTGCATATGGAATTAGCAGAATGCATGAGGCCATGAACCCTACGGCTTGCAGTATTTTCCTTGCAGATAGCTGGGTTTTGGTGGCCATTTGTTTGAAGTAGTTGTTCAAATAGACCTGTTTTTCTGGAGTGAGAAATGCCATCAGGGATGTTATGTTCAAGCTTGCTCCCAGGAATACAATTTTTCGACTGGGCACCAGTTGTGATTTACTTTCGTTAATGGTGTACACCAGTGAAGACAGGAGTCCCTTTACAAATGCCAGGTGCTGAAGTAGCAATTCCTGACTGTCTGCCTGAATCAGGCAATAGTCCAAGTATGGGAAAATTTGGATATTTCTCTGCCTGCACTATGCAATGGCTGGAGCCAGGCACTTTGTGAATACTCTGGGCGCAGTAGATAAGTCAAAGGGAAGTGCAGAGAAAGTACAGTTTTGTACCTACCATAAATGTAGATGTTCCAAGTGTTCACACTGCTGCAGTCATCACTCTTGGGTTATCCTGCCGTCAGGCGGTCCCGCAGTCGGCCCGAGTTCCAAAGTCTTGGTCCGGCGTCAGTTGCTGTCGCTTCTTCCCTGACGTCAGTGCACCAGGGGTATATACGATGCATCTGACGCCATTGTCTTCAGTTTTTCTTGCCCCAGATGTCAGATGCCCCCAATAGGTAGGCAATACATATTGCTATATAAAAATATACATATAAAAATAAAACAATACCTTCATTCACAAGCAAATACACCACAGAGGTTGTATAGGATAGAAAGGAATAGATAAGTCCAGCTAGGTCAGAGGGGATGGAGGGAGGGTTACCTGGACTGCAGCAGTGTGAACACTCGAACATCTACATTTATGGTGGGTACAAAACTGTACTATGTTCGTGTTACACTGCTGCAGTCATCACTCTTGGGTTGAATCCCAAAGCTAAGGATGGGTGGTGGAACTAAACAGGGTTTGGAGAGGCTAGTAGGCCCTGCAGAACTGCAGTGGCAAAGCCAGCTCTGGTTTTAGAGTATAGAGGTAAGTGATAGTGCTTGGTGAAGGTGTGCACTGAACTCCAAGTTGCAGCCTCCAAAATATCCTTGGTTAGTACCCCTCTGAGGAAGGCTGTTGATGTTGCTGTAGCCCTGGTGGAATGGGGCCTGATGTTACCAGGCACAGATTTCTCATGGTGTGTGTAGCAGAAACGGATACAATGTCCTATCCATTTTGAAATGGTCTGTTTTGAGATAGCTTTTCCTTGAGATCCTGCAGCATAGGATACAAAGAGCTGGTCAGATTTTCTGAAAGCCTTAGTTTTATCCAAGTAGTAACGTAATTGCCTGTGAATGTCCAAAGAATGTAGGAGCATTTCCCCTTTGTTCTGGGGGTTTGGATAAAAGGTGGGCAAATGAATGGTTTGGTTTAGGGCCACAATGGATACCACCTTTGGCATAAAGGAAGGGTTAGTTCGTAAAGAGACTCTGTCTTGATGAAAAATGATGAAGGGCTCCACTGCCGTTAGGGCCTGTAGTTCTGAGACTCTTCGCGCTGAAGTTATTGCTAGCAGCAGGGCAGTTTTCCATGATAGAAACTGTAGATCAGCAGTGAAAGCTGGTTCAAAGGGCGGAAGTGTAAGCTTTTCCAAAACAAAGTTGAGATCCCAAGTTGGTGTTAGTGCTCTCTGGGGCGGTCTTATGTTCTTAGCCCCTCTGAGGAACTGTCTTAGTAATGGATGTGAAAATATAGGAGGATCCGTGTTGTATTGAGCTGAAATAGCTGAGGCGTGGATCTTAATAGATGAGAAGGAAAGTCCTTTGTGCAACATCTCAGTTAAATATTGAAGAATCTGAGGAATATTTGGGACAAGGGGATTTTGGCCTTTAGCCTGGTCCCAGGTGCAGAATCTTTTCCATTTGTCTGAATAGACTTTCCTGGTGCTGGGCCTCCTGGCCTCCAGAATGACGTCCATCACAGCTTTAGAGAGAAGTGTTGACTGGTTATTTAGGCAATCTGCCATGCAGCCAGATTTAAAGTCTTGAGCTGGCTGTGTAGAATCTGATTGTTTTGCTGAGTGAGCAGGTGAAGAATTGTAGGCAAAATCCATGGTGGGCCTTGAGCCATGTTCCTTAGTATTGGATACCAGTGTTGGCGTGGCCAGTCTGGAGCAATGAGTATCATTTGTGGCCTCTCTAATCTGGCTTTCAGCAGCACCTTTGCCAGAAGAGGCAGTGGTGGAAAGGCATACACTGTCAATGTTTTCCAACTGAATGAGAGGGCGTCCACTTTCCAAGCTAGTGTGTGGTATGTCCTTGTGCAGAATTTCCATAGTTGGTAGTTTTGGGGGGAAGCAAACAGATCTATGTCTGGGCTCCCCCATTTTTGAGTTATCATTGTGAATACTTGTGGATCTGGTTTCCACTCGTGAGGATCTGTCATGTTTCTGCTTAGATCGTCTGCCAGTGTGTATTTCTTTCTTGGCAGGATTTGTGCTTGTAGTTGAACTTGGTAGGTCAGTGCTGTTTTCCACAAGGTCATTGCTTGTCTTCATAGGGGGTAGGAGTGTGCGCCCCCTTGCTTGTTTATGTACCACATCACTGTAGTGTTGTCCGTCTTTATTAGGAGTTGTCCTGGATGTAGGAGGTCCTTGAAAGCTGTTAGGGCATTTTGTACAGCTAGCATCTCTTTTTAATTGATATGTAGATGCCTTTGGTTTGCAAACCATTTGCCCTGAATACCCTGTCCTGCCATGTGTGCTCCCCAGGCATAATCCGATGCATCTGTTGTTATAGTTTGCCTGGCTGTGGGTAAGGAGAAAGGCTGACCCTTGTTGAGGTAACATGCCTGAGCCCACCATAAAAACTCCCGTTGAAGGCAGGTAATTAGTGGAATTAATGTTTCCAAGCTGTCACTGTGTTGAGACCATACGCTTTTCAGATACCATTGTAATTTCCTCATATGCAGTTTTGCAAATGGTATTAGTAGTATGCAAGATGCCATGAATCCCAAGGCCTGCAGAATCTTTCTTGCAGGGAGTTGGGTCTTTGTTGCCATCATTTTGAAGTATTGAGTCAGCTGTCTGCTTGTCTGGCGTGAGGTAAGCCATCTGGGCCGTTGTATTTAAGCTGGCACCCAGGAATATTATGTCTTGAGAGGGCACTAGTTTTGACTTCTTTTCGTTTACTGCGTACCCTGGATAACTTAACAGGTTTTTGACAAACGCCAGATGCTTTAATAGAATGTCCTTGCTTTCTGCTTGAATAAGGCAGTTGTCCAGGTATGGATATATTTGAATCCCTCTTTGTCTGCAGTATGCAATTACTGGTGCCAGGCATTTTATGAAGACCCTGGGCGCAGTAGATAAGCCAAAGCGCAGTGCAGAGAATTGGTAATGGGTTGAACCTGCAATAAATCGGAGGTATCTTCTGCAATTTTGTCTGATAGGGACATGCAGGTATGCCTCCTTGAGGTCCAACGTTACTAGCCAAGCCTTCTTGCCCAGCATGGGAAGAAGTTGCTGTAGTGTTAGCATCTTGAATTTGGGTACTTCCAGGTATGTGTTTAGAATTGAGAGGTCTAGAATGGGTCTCCAGGCTTTGTCCTTTCGGGGAACTAGAAACAGTCTTGAGTAAAATCCTTGTCCTTGCTCCTGTGTAGGAACCTGATGAATGGCTCTCATGTCCATGAGAGCTGAAATTTGCTTTTGAGCCTCTGCCCATTGATTTGGTGGCAGGTTTGGCATTCCTTTTATCCTTGGTAAGGTGTGAAAGTGGAATCTGTATCCTTGAGATACAATATTTAGGACCCATTGGTCTTTTGTGATGATGTGCCAATTGTCTGCAAAAAGTGCTAGTTTCCCCCCCAAGGGAGCTGCCAAGAGGGTTTTGCTTGGTAGTCTGAGGGGTAAGTCATTGTGTTTGTCTTCTGGTAGTTTGAGACCTGCCTTCTCCTCCTTTTTGTGTTGTGGCACTCCATTGTCGAGGCTGGTAAGAGCCTTGTGGCTGGCCTCTGCCTCTTGGGCGTCTGTATCTGCCCCTCTGTGGTCTAGCAGAAGCTGGAAAGGACCAGTTTTTGGTTGGCCAATTTCTGCTGAAACGAGGAGGTTGAACCTGTAAAAAATCCTTGACCGTCTGCATAGATTTTGCCTTATCTTCCATTTTCTTTAAAACTTCTTCTGCTTCTACACCAAATAAAACATCCTGCTGTAAGGGTGCATCCAATAACTTTGCTTTAACATGATCAGATAAAGTTTGTTCTTTTAACCAAGCATGCCTACGTATGACAGACCCTGTCACTGCTGCTCTACAAGAAGCTTCCAATAAATCAAATCCACATTGCAAAGTATGTTTTCCCACTTGTTCAGCTGAATGCAACAAATCTTGCATTTCCTTGTAATCTGGCTGGTCTGTATGTGCGAGCATTTTTTGTTTTAATTGAGACATCAGATATTGTTGATATTTCAGCATGTGAAACTGACAATTTAAGGCCCTCATAGCTAGAGTGGCTGAGGTATATACTTTCTTTCCCCATCTGTCTAGTGCTCTAGAATCCCTTTCAGAGGGCACAGGATTTTTAGCAGTAGAGGCTTTAACCCCTTTGGGACCCTGGGAAATGGTTTCTGGGTCAGCAATAGGGCTTTTATACAGGAATTTGTGTGAGTCAGGGACTCTGTGGTATCTGTCAGGTTTGGCTGGTGCAGGAGGTAGAGAATCTGGGTTAAGGCTAGATTCTGAATAAACATCATCCACAATGTGTAACACAGGTGGAATTGCAAGTGGTCTGTGCTGGGGTAGTAAAAGGAACTCTTGGAGCCTTTTCTTAAAATCAGAGTAATCCTGGCCTTCCCTGTGGAAGTGTTCCCTCATAGTATGTAAGGTTTCCCCAAAAGAGTAGTCTTCTGGGGGAGATGCAGAAGGGATAGACTCTTCAGCATCAGAATCTTCATAAGGGGGAAAGGAATATTCCTGTTCCTCAGGAGAGTCTGAGGAAATTGAAACCTGGTCAGAGGAAGCGTAGTCCTCCTCCTGCCTTAGCCTTTTATCAGGAGGGGGATGGGAACCTCTGATTAGGGTAATTAAGCCTTCAGCCATCTTAAGCATCTGTTTCCTAGGCATGGGGCCTTGTACTGGAGACTGCTGTGCAGTCTTCTTTGTTTTTAAAGGAGTTTTCAGTTTTGCATAGGATTTAATAGTGAGTGTAGTCGGTCTGAGGACACCTTCAGCAACTGAAGGCGTTTCAACTGCACCGGAATCTCCTTCAGGTAAGGAGTCGGAAGGGCCTAAAGGTTGTGGAGGCCTAGTAATTTCCGCTTGTGAATCGGATGTCGCCTTAAATCAGCGGTCGTCAGGGGCTGCGTAGGTGCCTCACTGAAAACCGGAGAACTGGCGACTGGTCTAGCAGAGGCCTCGGAGTCCGGTTTGGATTTCGGCTGCCTGTCCTTATCTTTGCATTTTTATGTATTCCTGTCATCGGTTGCTCTGACGGCATGGTATAATTAAATTTCCTATCAAAATAATGTTGAGCGAAATCAAACCGACATTTAATAGTTTGTTTATTAAACCTAGCACAAAACCGACAACCTGTGACGTCGTGGTCTGGGCCTAGGTAAGGAATACAATAAGAATGAAAGTCCTTATGAGGTATTTGCTTCCCACAAGAAATGCAATTGTTAAGTTTTTCTGACATCGGACTGAGGCAAGAAAAGGTTCCCCAATGGGGTACTTAGCTTTATGAAGACTTCGGTCTGAAATTCGATTTGAAAATCTCAGGAGTTGGCCGACTGGCACTTACGAACTGCTTCTGCTTCGGGCACCGCGCGGCAAGAAAGACTGGAGAAAATGGCGTCAGATGCATCTTATATACCCTTGGCACACTGACGTCAGGGAAGAAGCGACAGCAACCGATGCCGGACCAAGACTTTGGAACTCGGGCCGACTGCGGGACCGCCTGATGGCAGGATAACCCAAGAGTGATGACTGCAGCAGTGTAACACGATGAACATCTGATAGTGCATAGAGCCTGCCCTGAAGCATAGATATTTCCTGCAAGACTCCCTTATGGGGATGTGCAGATAAGCTTCTTAAGTTTAGGGTGACTAACCAGGCATCCTTGGCTAGCATAGGGAGAAGCTGTTGCTGGGTAAACATTTTAAATTTTGGGACCACCAGAAAAGTGTTCAGAATTGATAGATCCAGGATAGGGCACCAAGAGAACTATTTTCTGGGCACCAGGAACAGTCTGGAGTAGAAACCCTGTCCCCTTTGTTGTAGTGGAACAGGTTGAATGGCCCTGATATTGAGCAGGGAAACTACTTGCTTTTGAGCCTCTTCTCACTGGTTTGGAGGAAGGTCTGAAAACCCACTTGGGGTTGGCAGTGAACGGAAGTAGAATCTGTACTCCTGGGATACAATGTTTAGAACCCATCGGTCCTGAGTAATGGACATCCAGTTTTTGGCATGAAGGGCACGTTTTCCTCCTAGGGGCAGGGCTGGGAAGGATAACTGAAAAGTCATTGTGAAATTTTTCCATAAGGGGTGGCTTACCACTCCCTGTTTTTGAGGTGGGAGCACTCCATTGTTTAGATCTCTACATACCCTGAGACTGTAATCTTGGTGATCTGGTTCTCCTGATTTTGGACTGAGAAGGGCTGGAAGGGCTGGAAAGGACCAATTTTTAGAAGGCCAATGTCTACTGAATCTAGGTGACTACACTTGTAAGAATTCTTTAACAGTTTGCATAGATTTAGCTTTTTCTTCCATCTGTTTAAGAACCTCTTCTGCTTTAGTGCCAAACAAATGGTCCTGATTTAAAGGAGCATCTAGTAGTTTTGATTTGACATGGTCTGGCAAGGTTTGTTCCTTCAGCCAAGCATGCCTTCTCAGTACAGACCTAGTGATTGCAGCCCTGCAAGATGCTTCTAAGGCATCAAAGCCACACTGCAACGTATGCTTACTGACTTGGTTTGCAGAATGTATTAACTCTTGTAAAAAAGAAATTATGTACTCACCATAACATTCCATGTGAGTTGTTCCATCTCGCCTTCATTCTTCACAGATGGGTTCGGAGCCGATCCTCGGCTCCGACACAGCCGACTAGCAAGCTCAAAGTACTCCAGTAGCTTGAGACCCAACCCCTTATCCCACAATGCACTGCTGGAATTACCTCAGATCTTGTTTGCTGAGTACCATATAGAAGTACAATAATTATTCTGCCTAGGAATGACTACACGCTGAAAAACCAGGATGAAGACAGCTTCCAGGTCAACTGCCAGCCAGGAGGGGGAAGGAGGGAGGGACGTGAGAATGAAGGCGAGATGGAACACCTCACATGGAACATTATGGTGAGTACAGAACTTCTTTATGTGAAGTTGTTCAATCTCGCCATTCATTCTTCACTGATGGGTAGCGTCCCTAGCACCGTGATCTTGGGTGGCTCACGGAAGTACACTCTTCAGAACCGTAGAACCAAATGAAACCCTGTCCCTGGAGGCCTTATCCACTTTGTAATGAGTTATAAAAGTGTGAGGTTTAGACCATGTGGCTGCTGCACAGATGTTGTCCAAAGGTAATTTGGCTTGAAAGACTAAAGAGGTAGAAACTGCTCTGGTTGAACGAGCCTTCACCTTACTAGACAAGGGCATGTTATGACAAGAATATGTGTAGGTGATACAATCCGACAGCCACTTAGACAGGGTTGTTTTGGCGACTGGTTTACCTTTCCTAGCCTCAGAAAAAGACACAAAGAGCTGATCTGATTTCCTAATGTCTTTTGTTCTGTCTAAATAAAATCCAAGTTGTCTATGAACATCGAGTTTGTGCAACATATATTCCAATTTGTTGGTATGATTAGGGAAGAAAACGGGCAACTCAATGACTTGATTAATGTTAATCTCAGAACATACTTTGGGCAAAAAGGATAGATTTTTCCTGAGAGACACTCTAGCAGCATGGAAGACCATATAAGGGGGCTTGATGGATAGGGCTTGGAGCTCTGACACTCTACGGGCTGAAGTGATGGCTACTAAGAAGATAGTTTTCCATGACAGAAATTTTAGTTCAAAAAGATGATGCAAACTCAAAAGGAGGAAGAATGATGTGAGATAACATAAAATTCAAATTCCAGGGGGAGTAAGGTGTCTTCACTGGAGGCCTCATGTGAAAAGAACTTTTTAGAAAAGCCTTAGACAATTGGCGAGCCATTATATTCAAACCATCGATTCCTAGATGGAAATTAGATATAGCAGCTAATTGCACTCGCACCGTAGCAGCTGCTGCTCCTTTGTTTAAAATTTCTATCAAGAATTGTAAGATAGAAGACAATGGCGCTTGGTAAGGGTCAATGTTGTGGGAAGAAGCCCAAGTGGAAAATCTCTTCCACTTACTACGATACAATTTTCTAGTGGAAGGTTTATTGGAAGCCAACAAAATGTGACTAGTATCACGGGAAAGATTATAAAGTCTGGCTATGCGGGGATTTGGAACAGCCAAGCAGTTAGCTTCAGTGTCTGCAAGGATGGATGAAGATCCGCTGACGGATGTGTCAACAAGTCCAGGACTGGATCTAGGATCCATGGATCTTCCAGAATGTGATGGTAAAGAAACGGAAACCAAATCTGCCAAGGCCAATGAGGGGCTATAAGGATGATCGTCCATCCCAGCGACTTTGCTTTCTGTAAGAATTTGGGTATCAGGGGAATTGGTGGAAATGCGTAGAGGAGACCCGGGGGCCAATCATGGACAAGACCATCCCTCGGGGAGTGATCTGGCATGGGAATCAGGGCAAAATAGCTTCTGCATTTGTTGTTATGACTGGCAAACAGGCCACAGGAAGGCTGGCCCCATTTGCAGAAGATCCTGTCCGCAATCTCTTGTTTGAGGGACCGTTCGTAGGGCAATAAAATTGCTCTGCTCAGTCTGTCCGCTATGATGTTGGATTGCCCGAGATGTGCATTGCTAACAGAAAGCGCTGGGATGACACTCTCCACTGCCATACTCTGAGGGCATCTTGGCAAAGGGGATAAGACTTGGTCCCGCCTTGCTTGTTCAGGTACCAGACCACTGACATGTTGTCTGTCTGTATTGCAATTGTCCCTAGAGGAAGAGAGTCCTGAAAGTATTGCAACACTAGAAGTACTGCTCTCATCTCCAGGACACTGATATGCAGGTGTGATTCTTGATATATCCATGTGCCTTGGGCAGCCTTTCCCTGAAAGCGCCCCCCCCCCCCCCATCAGGGAAGTGTCCGTGGTCACAGTGGCAACTGGAGGGGGGAGCATGAAGGGACGTCCTATTGTGACATGAAGAGACGTCAACTACCACTAAAAATCCTTCTTGCAGGAATTCGTTATCAGGATCATGTGACTCATTGGAAGTTCTTGGTAAGACCATTGCATGAATAGAAGCCATTGAAGGATTCTCATATGCATCCTTGCTAATGGGATTGCTAAAATAGCTGTCGCCATCAATCCTAGAACTTTCAATACCTCTGCAGCTGGTGCTCTGTTCTTTGATATCAGGGACATGATGTCTTGGCGAAAATACAAATTCTTTCTGGTGGAAGACAAAGAGTGGTGGTTGATGTGTCTAGTTCTGTCCCTGTAAAAACGATATGCTGCGATGGCAACAAGGCAGACTTTTCGAAGTTGACTGTAATGCCTAGCTGATTGCAGAGTGTCAGAGTAGCCTCTCTCGCTTGAAGAAGTTGATGCCTGGTGATGGAGGTAAGGAGCCAATCATCCAAATACGGATACACCTGGAATCCTAGATGCCTCAGATGAGCCATGACTACAGCCATGCACCTGGTGAACACTCTGGGGGCTGTAGTGAGACCAAAGGGCAGAGCTCGGTATTGATAATGATTGGCTCCCAGATGGAAATGCTGGTGATCTCTGGATGGCCTGGCCATCTTTATGTGGTAGTAAGCATTCTTGAGATCGATCAAGCACATCCAATTGTCCTTCCCTAGAAAAGTACAGTTTTGTACCTACCATAAATGTAGATGTCCGATAGGTATGCATCTGCAGTCATCACATATGGGTTTATCCTGCCTCAGGCAGCCCTTCGGTCGGCTGGATTCCAAAGTCTGGGTCCGGCCTCGGCTGATGTCGCACTTTCCCCGACGTCAGAGCGTCTGGGGTATAAAAGCATCAGCCGACGCCATTTTCCTTTCTTGCCCCAGATGCCAGGTGCCCTCTAAGGAAGGCTAAAATTTGGAGAGATGCATTTTAAAAAACAAATCCAAACATGTACAGTACTATAAAAACAAATACACCATAATAGATCCCCCCAGCTAGCTATAAGAGGGGTAAGTACCCAAGAAATACCACTATAAAAGGGGTAAGCACCCAAAAAATACCACAGAGGGGAAGGAGGGAGGGTAAACCTGACTGCAGATGCATACCTATCGGACATCTACATTTATGGTAGGTACAAAACTGTACTATGTCCTTCAAGGATGCATCTGCAGTCATCACATATGAGTAGAATACCATAGCCAATCTGGGGGTGGAGGTACTAAGTAAAGGATGGTGTAGCTAAAATACCCTGCAGGACTGCCATAGCAAAGCCTGCTCTGGATCTGGAATATAAAGGTAAATTGTAATGCTTGGTAAATGTATGCACGGAGCTCCATGTAGCAGCTTCTAAAATGTCCTTGGTAGCCACCCCTCTTAGGAAGGCTGTGGAGGTGGCTGTGGCTCTCGTGGAATGAGGTCTAATGTTAGCTGGCACAGTTTTTCCATGAAAGGAGTAACAAAAACGAATGCAATTTCCTATCCATTTTGAAATTGTCTGTTTGGAAATTGCTTTTCCTTGTGCCCCAGCAGCATATGCTACAAACAGCTGGTCAGTCTTTCTGTAACTTTTAGTTCTGTCCAAGTAGTAGCGCAACTGTCTGTGTATGTCCAAGGTGTGCAGAAGTTTTTCCCCTTTATTTTGTGGTTGTGGGAAGAATGTAGGCAAGTGAATAGCTTGGTTCAAAGATACCCTGGATACCACCTTTGGCATAAATGTAGGACTGGTTCTCAATGAAACTCTGTCCTGATGAAAAATAAGAAATGGCTGTACTGCCATTAGAGCTTGCAACTCAGATACTCTTCTTGCTGAGGTTATGGCCAGAAGGAAGGCAGTTTTCCAAGACAGAAACTGTAGATCTGCAGATGCTGCTGGTTCAAAGGGAGGAAGTGTTAGTTTTTCCAACACGAAGTTAAGGTCCCAAGTAGGTAGAGGTGGTTTCCTTGGAGGATTGATGTTTTTGATTCCTCTTAGAAACTGTCTCAGGAGAGGATGAGAGAGGACAGGTGGATCAACATTGTATTCTGCTGAAATTGCTGAGGCATGTATCTTAATGGAAGAGTAAGACAGGCCGTTGTGGAACAATTCTACCAAATATTCCAGTATATGTGCCATGTTCATCACTGTCGCATCTAGGCCCTTTGTTGTGTTCCAAGTGTGAAATCTTTTCCATTTTGCTGAATATGCCTTCCTTGTGGAAGGCAGTGAGCTTCCATAATAATATCCTTCACTCTCTGGGATAGCTTATCCTGAGGAGGAGTCAAAGTATTTTCCAGGCAGTTAGTTGCAAGGTTTTCAGGTTGGAATGCAGAGTCTTGAAATTGTGCTGTGTCAGTAGAAGTGGCCATAGGGGGAGAGGCCACGGTTTCGTATGTGACATGCTCTTTAACAGTGGGTACCAGTGCTGTCTTGGCCAGTTTGGAGCTATCAGAATCACTCTGGGCTGCTCTGTTCTGATCTTCAGTAAGACCTTGGTCATTAATGGGAGAGGTGGAAAAGCATACAATGTTAGAGCTTTCCAGCTGAAAGAGAGAGCGTCCACTTTCCATGCTTGTGGGTGGTATGTCCTTGAGCAGAATTTCTTCAGTTGATGATTGTGGGGGGAGGCGAACAGATCTATTTCCGGCCTTCCCCATGATTGTGTTATGAGTAAGAAGATGTCTGGGTGCAGCATCCATTCGTGTGCATCCATGATATTTCTGCTTAAGCTGTCTGCCAGTATATTGTCTTTCCCTGGCACGAACTGGGACTGCAGCTGTATATTGAGTTTCAAGGAAAGTTCCCATAGATTCACTGCCAGTCTGCAAAGAGGGTATGAATGGGTGCCTCCTTGCTTGTTTATGTACCACATAACTGTGGTGTTGTCTGTCCTTATGAGTAGGTGGCCTTGATGAAGAAAAAGTTTGAAGGCCTCGATTGCATGTATCACTGCCAGTATTTCCTTTTGGATTATGTGCATGCGTAGCTCCCTTTGTGACCATAGCCCTTGGATACATCTGCCCTCCATGTGTGCTCCCCAACCTTGGTCTGAAGCGTCCGTAGTGATGGTTTGGTTGGCTCTTGGCTTGCTGAAGGGCAACCCACTGTTCGACTGGCGGGCTTGAGCCCACCACAGAAATTCCTTTTGGAGGCATGGCATGAGTGGGATCAAAGTTTCTAAACTGTGACTGTGCTGAGTCCATAAACTCCTTAGGTACCATTGTAATTTTCTCATATGCAGCCTTGCTTGTGGAATCAGAAGAATGCAAGATGCCATGTAACCCAGGGCCTGCAGGATTTTCCTTGCAGTCAGCTGAGTTTGTCTTGTCAGATTCTTGTTGTTTTTGTTTTTCTTCTGTGAGAAAGGCCATCTGGGTGGTTGTGTCTAGATCCACACCCAGAAAAGTTATTCTTTGGGATGGAACAAGTCTTGATTTGTGGATGTTGACTGTATATCCCAAGGCCTGCAGTAGGTGGATGGCATAATCCAAGTCCTTTAACAAAGTTTGCTTGCTGTCCACTTGTATAAGGCAGTCGTCCAGATATGGGTAAATTTGAATCCCCTGAAGTCTGCAATGTGCAATTACTGATGCCAGGCATTTCATGAATACTCTGGGCGCAGTAGATAAGCCAAAGGGCAATGCTGAGAATTGATAATGCTCTGACCCTGCAAGAAATCTGAGGTGTCTTCTGCAACCTTGTCTGACAGGGACATGCAGGTATGCCTCCTTGAGGTCTAGAGTCACCAGCCAAGACTCCTTGCCCAGCATGGGAAGGAGTTGCTGTAGTCAGCATTTCGAATTTTGGCACAATGAGGTAAGTATTCAGTGTGGACAAGTCGAGAATAGGCCTCCATTGATTTTCTTTTCTTGGAACAAGGAATAATCTGGAGTAAAATCCTTGGCCTTGTTCTGAAAGAGGAACCTTTTCTATAGCTTTCATTTGTATTAAGTTGGAAATTTGGTTCAAAGCCTCTGCCCTCTGATTTGGTGGCAGGTCTGGCATGCCTTTTCTTTTTGGCAATGTGTGGAAATGGAACCTGTATCCTTTGTCTATTATTTGCAGTGTCCATGTGTCCCTTGTAATGCTGTGCCAATTTTTTGAAAATAAAGAAAGCTTTCTGCCCAAAGGTGCTTCTAATTGAGCCCTGGTCGGCGGAGTCAACACAAAGTCATTGAGTCTGTCCTGGTGTAGCAGTTGTAGTTCCTGCACTACCTCTCTGGTTGGGAGGCTGCCATTGAAACCTCTGTAGGAGCCTCTAGCTTGCCCTCTACCTCTGGCACGCCTATTCCTGCCTCTCTGAGATCTGTCTGAGTCCGGAAAGGCCAATTTCTGCTGAATCTCGGTGGTTGGACTTGCAGAAAGTCTTTGACTGTTTGCACAGATTTTGCCTTTTCTTCAAATTTCTTTAAGACCTCTTGAGCCGTGGAACCAAATAATTTTTGCTTTTCCATAAGAGCATCCAAAAGCTTAGCTTTAACATGGTCTGGCAGAGATTGTTCCTTCAGCCAGGCATGCCTACGTATGACTGCACCTGTCATAGCTGACCTACATGAAGCTTCCAATGCATCATAACCACACTGCAAGAAATAGTTACTAACCTGCTGGGAGTTATGTACCAGATCCTGAAGGGATTTGCGATCAAGGGGTTCAGATGAAGACAGTTTCTTATGCAATTCATCTAACAAATACTCTTGGTACTGTATCATATGAAATTGACAATTTAATGCCCTCATGGAAAGAGTTGCAGAAGTATACACATTTTTACCCCATCTCTCTAAAGCTCTGGACTCCCTTTCAGAGGGTAGAGGATTTCCAGCAGTGGCAGCTGCAACCCTTTTTGGGCCCTGGGAAATAGTTTCTGGATCAGCAGAGTGGGCCTTGTACAGGTGAAGATGTGAGTCCGGGACCCTGTAGTACCTATCAGGTTTGGCAGGAGCCGGAGGGAGAGAGTCAGGGGTTGTACTAGCATCAGAGTACACATCATCAATGACATTCAAAACAGGAGGTATAGCTAAAGGCCTATGCTGAGGTAAATGTAAAAACATCCTTAATCTCTTTCTAGAATCAGAGAATTCCTGACCCTGCCATTGAAAATGTTCTCTCATAGAGTGTAATGTCTCTCCAAAGGAAAACTCTTCAGGAGGGGAGGCCGAGGGAATAGATTCTTCAGCATCAGAATCCTCGTAGGCCGAATAAGGAAAACTCTTCAGGAGGGGAGGCCGAGGGAATAGATTCTTCAGCATCAGAATCCTCGTAGGCCGAATAAGCCTCCTCCTGGTGGTCTGACAGAGTAGAGCCATCAGAGGACTCATCTGAGGAGTGGGGGTCAGAGGGCTCAACCCTGGGCCTTTTGTCAGGAGGTGGTTGCGAGCCCCTGTCCGGATGAGGTTGAGAACCTCTAATTAAGGAGATAAGATCCTCTGCTAAGCTAAGAATCTGTGAGCCAGTAGAGGGTCTCTGAGAGGTAACCTTGGGAGGCAAAGCTTTAGAAAGTTTAGCAGCTTTAGCCCTAGAGAAAGCCTTAATGGACATGGATGCAGGAGGTCTGGCTGCACCACGTGCAGGAGTAGATTTGTCTAAAGGAATGGTGTCGGAAGGTTCCTGGACACCAGTTTCAGTAGGTAATTCAACAACCGACTCGGCCGGGGCCTCCGGGGCCGAGGTAGCCGGTTGCGCGGTTTTGGTAATCGGAAGTACCAAGGACTCGTTTCAGCTGAGACCGAGACACTCGCGGTAGGCCTGACCGTGGTTTCAGCCGAAACCACGGCCCGCGTGTGTCGGTCCTTGTCCTTCCGTTTCTTAACTAAATGCGGTCGAGTCTCCGGCGGCATCTTGTAAGCAAAACTAGCCCCAAAGAATTCCTCTGCAAACTCCGACCGACGTCTAAGAGTTCGTTGGTTGAAGGAAGCACAGGCTGAACAGGCCGAGACGTCGTGGTCTGGGCCTAGGCAGGGGAGGCAGTAAGAGTGGAAATCCTTATGAGGTATTTGTTTCCCACAAGTTAAACAATTATTAACTTTATCTGACATCGGCTGAGGCAAGAAAGAGTCCCCAACGGGGTACTTAGCTTTTTCGAAGTCTTCGGTAGCTGAATCACAGGAGCTGGCCGACCGGCACTTGCGAACTGCTTCTGCTTCGGGCACCACGCGGCAAGAAAGACTGAGGAAAATGGCGTCGGCTGATGCTTTTATACCCCAGATGCTCTGACGTCGGGGAAAGTGCGACATCAGCCGAGGCCAGACCCAGACTTTGGAATCCGGCCGACCGAAGGGCTGCCTGAGGCAGGACAACCCATATGTGATGACTGCAGATGCATCCTTGAGGACATCGGGAGTATGAACTGTAGTTTGACCATTCGGAAAGCACAGTTTTGTACCTACCATAAATGTAGATGTCCGATAGGTATGCATCTGCAGTCCTAACATATGGGTTATCCTGCCTCAGGCAGCCCTTCGGTCGGCCGGATTCCAAAGTCTGGGTCTGGCCTCGGCTGATGTCGCACTTCACCCGACGTCATAGCTGCTGGGGTATAAAAGCATCAGCCGACGCCATTTTCCTCAGTGTTTCTTGCCCCAGATTCCAGGTGCCCTCTAGGAAGGCTAAATTTGGATAAATGCAGATAATTCCAAACAGTAGAGAGCAAAATATATATACATATATACATACAAACAAATACACCATAATAGATTCCCCCAGCTAGCTAAAAGTGGGGTAAGTACCCTAGGAATACCACAGAGGGGAAGGAGGGTGGGTAATCCTGACTGCAGATGCATACCTATCGGACATCTACATTTATGGTAGGTACAAAACTGTACTATGTCCTTCAAGGATGCAACTGCAGTCCTAACATATGGGTAGAATACCATAGCCAAACTGGGGGAGGAGGCACTAAGATAATGATGGTGTAGTTAAGATCCCTTGCAAAACAGCAGTTGCAAACCCTGCTCGGGATCTGGACTATAAAGGAAGATTATAATGCTTGGCAAATGTATGCACGGAGCTCCAAGTAGCAGCTTCTAAAATGTCTTTGGTAGCCACTCCTCGTAGGAAAGCTGTAGTGGTGGCTGTAGTTCTTGTGGAGTGAGGCTTGATATTTTCAGGAGTTGACTTTCCATGAAAAGAGTAGCAGAATCTAATGCAATTTCCTATCCATTTTGAGATTGTCTGTTTTGAAATTGCTTTTCCTTGCACTCCTGTTGCATATGCTACCAGAAGCTGGTCAGTTTTTCTGCTGGCCTTAGTTCTGTCCAGATAGTAGCATAGTTGTCTGTGCACATCCAAGGTGTGTAGTAGTTTTTCCCCCCTGTTCTGTGGGTTGGGGAAGAATGTAGGTAAATGTATGGCTTGGTTCAAGGATACCCTGGAGACCACCTTTGGCATAAAAGTAGGATTGGTTCTCAGAGACACTCTATCCTGATGGAAGATAAGGAAAGGCTGTACTGCCATTAATGCCTGTAACTCAGATACCCTTCTTGCTGAAGTGATTGCTAGCAGGAATGCAGTTTTCCAAGATAAGAACTGTAAGTCTGCTGTTGCTGCTGGTTCAAAAGGGGGAAGTGTTAATTTTTCCAGCAAAAAGTTGAGATCCCATGCAGGCAGAGGTGGCTTCCTTGGAGGCTTTACGTTTTTGATTCCTCTCAAGAACTGCCTGAGTAGAGAATGAGAGAAGACAGGAGGATCCATGTTGTACTCTGCTGAAATTGCTGATGCATGAATCTTAATGGAGGAGTAGGACAGGCCATTGTGGAATAGTTCAGCTAAGTATTCCAGGATGTGTGCTATGTTTGCCAATGATACATTTTCTCCCTTTGCTGCACTCCAAATGAGGAATCTTTTCCATTTGGCTGAATATGTTTTCCTTGTGGAGGGTCTGCGAGCCTCCAGGATAATGTCCTTAACCCTCTGAGATAAATCTGGTTGATTTTGTTTTATGCAATATTCCAAGCGGTTAGCTGCAGTGTTTTCAAGTTTGGATGCAGGGTCTTGTAGTTGTTCTGAGTTAGAAGTAAGGGACACAGAGGTAGAGGCCATGAGTGTGCCAGAGACATGCTTCTCAGTAGCGGGTACCAGTGTTGTCTTGGCCAGTCTGGAGCTATCAGAATTACCTTTGGCTGTTCCTCTCTGATCTTCAGTAGGACTTTGTACATCAAAGGAAGAGGTGGAAATGCATATGCTGTCACGTTCTTCCAGCTGAAAGAAAGAGAGTCCACCCTCCAGGCAAGTGGGTGGAATACTCTTGAGCAGAATTTCTTCAATTGGTGGTTGTGTGGGGAGGCGAACAGGTCTATCTCTGGCATTCCCCATTTCTTTGTTATGATTTTGAAGATATCTGGATGCAGCATCCATTCGTGGGCATCCGTGGTAGTTCTGCTTAAGGCGTCTGCTAGTGAATTTTCTTTTCCTGGTACAAATCTGGCCTGCAGTTGAATGTTGAGATTCAGGGCGAAATTCCACAGGTCCATTGCCATCCGGCATAGAGGGTATGAGTGTGTACCTCCCTGTTTGTTGATGTACCACATGACTGTGGTATTGTCCGTCCTTATCAGCAGGTGTCCTTGTTGGAGGAAGGGTCTGAATGCCTCGATTGCATGTTTCACTGCCAGCATCTCCTTTAGATTTATGTGTAGATTCAGCTGGTCTTGGGACCATAGGCCTTGTATACACTTGTCTTCCATGTGTGCCCCCCAGCCTAGGTCTGAGGCGTCCGTGGTGATGGTCTGGCTTGGATGTGGTTTGTGGAAAGGCAATCCTCTGTTTATCTGACAGGCCTGAGCCCACCACAGGAATTCTTTTTTCAGGCATGGAATAATTGGTATCTGGGCTTCTAAACTGTGCTTGTGTTGAGACCATACATTCCTTAGGTACCATTGTAACTTTCTCATATGCAGCCTGGCATGCGGGATCAATATTATGCAGGATGCCATGTAACCCAGGGCTTGCAGGACTTTCCTTGCAGTAAGCTGAGTTTGTGGTGTTAATGCCATGAAATAGACTGGTAGTTGCTTTTGTTTTTTCCTCTGTGAGAAAAGCCATCTGAGTTGTTGTATCCAGTTCTGAACCCAAAAATGTTATCCTTTGGGATGGCACTAGCCTTGACTTTTGAATGTTGACCGTGTATCCCAAGGCTTGTAACAGTTGTATGACATGGGCCAAATCTTTTATTAATTTTGTCTTGTTGTCCGCTTCTATTAGGCAGTCGTCCAGGTATGGGTAAATTTGAATTCCCTGAAGCCTGCAATGAGCAATTACTGATGCCAGGCATTTCTTGAATACTCTGGGCGCAGTAGATAAGCCAAAGGGCAATGCTGAGAATTGATAATGCTCTGATCCTGCAAGAAATCTGAGGTGTCTTCTGCAATCTGGTCGTATAGGGACGTGCAGGTATGCCTCCTTGAGATCTAGAGTCACCAGCCAAGACTCCTTGCCCAACATGGGAAGAAGTTGCTGGAGGGTCAGCATTTTGAATTTTGGAACAATGAGGTATGTGTTCAGTGCGGACAAGTCGAGAATAGGTCTCCATTGATTTTTTTTTCTTGGTACAAGGAATAGTCTGGAGTAAAATCCTTGGCCTTGTTCCATAGATGGTACCTTTTCTATTGCTCTCATCCTTAGTAAGCTGATGATTTGTTTTAGAGCCTCTGTTTTTTGGCTTGGTGGAAGGTTTGGCATTCCTCTCTTTTTTGGTACAGTGTGGAAGTGAAACCTGTAGCCCTTGTCTATTGTTTGTAAAGTCCATTTGTCTCCTGTAATGCAATGCCAGTTTTCTGAAAATAAAGCCAGCTTTCCGCCCAAGGGTGCTTCTAGTTGTTCCCTGGTAGGCGGAATCAGAGCCAAGTCATTGTGTCTGTCCTGTGGAAGTGGTTGTAGTCGCAGCTGTGGCAGCACTTCTCTGGTTGGCAGGTTGCCATTGACGACCCCTGTAGGCACCTCTTGATTGACTTCTGCCTCTTGGGCGTCTATTTCTGCCTCTCTGTGCTCTGGAGGTGTCTGGAAAGGACCAATTCTTTGAGGGCCAATTTCTGCTAAACCTCAGAGGTTGGACCTGCAAAAAATCCTTGACTGTTTGGACAGATTTTGCTTTTTCTTCCACTTTCTTTAGAACCTCCTGTGCAGGGGAGCCAAACAAACTTTGTTTCTCCATAGGAGCATCTAGGAGTTTTGACTTAACATGGTCTGGTAAGGATTGCTCTTTTAACCAGGCATGCCTTCGAATCACTGCTCCAGTCATAGCTGATCTAAAAGAAGCCTCCAGTGCATCATAGCCACATTTTAATGAATGATTACTGACCTGCTGAGAGTTATGTACCAAATCCTGAAGGGACTTACGGTCTATAGGTTCAGGAGAGGACAGTTTTTTATTTAGCTCGTCTAACAAAAATTCCTGGTACTGTATCATGTGAAATTGACAGTTTAAGGCCCTGGCAGAAAGAGTAGCAGATGTATAAACCTTTTTACCCCATCTCTCTAATGCTCTAGATTCCCTTTCATAGGGAAGAGGGTTTTTGGCAGAGGCAGCTGCAACACCTTTAGGGCCCTGAGAAATGGTTTCTGGGTCTGCAACACGGGCCTTATACAAGTGGTAGTGAGAGTCCGGGACCCTGTAATATCTGTCAGGCTTGGCAGGGGCTGGAGGAAGAGAATCAGGGGCAGTACTGGCATCATTATATGCATCATCAACAACTGAAAGTACAGGAGGTATGGCTAAAGGCCTATGCTGTGGTAAGTGTAAAAAAGTCCTTAGCCTTTTCCTTGAATCTGAAAAATCCTGGCCCTGCCATTGGAAGTGTTCCCTCATCGAGTGTAGGGTTTCCCCAAAAGAAAATTCTTCAGGAGGAGAAGCAGAAGGAATGGAGTCTTCTGCATCAGAATCCTCATAAGGTGAATATGGGCCTTCCTGATGGTCAGATAAATCTGAGCCATCCGAGGAATAGTCTGAAGAGAGAGGTTCAGGGGGTTCAGTCCTAGGCCTCTTATCTGGAGGGGGTTGAGAGGCCCTGTCTGAGTGAGGTTGGGATCCCCTGATCAAAGAAATAAGGTCCTCAGCAAGGCTGAGTATCTGGGAACTAGAAGTAGGCCTGTGAGAGGGAGCTTTTGTAGGTAAGGTCTTGGAAATTTTGGCTGCTTTAGCCCTGGAAAAGGCCTTGATAGACATAGAAGCAGGGGGGTCTAGCAGCCCCACGTGCAGGAGTAGAGATGCCTAAAGGAATAGTGTCTGACAAATCCTGGGAGCCTGCTTCTGCAGCAGTAATTTCTGTAGCCGATTCAGCCATGGCCTGTGTGGCCTCGGTTATCGGAGGCATGCTTTCGGCCGAAGGGAGTGTCGGTCCTTTTCCTTGCGCTTTTTAGCTAATTGTGTAGTCGGAGTCTGACGGCATTTTATATGCAAAAGCAGGACCAAAAAACTCTTCTGCAAACTCCGACCGACGTCTAAGTGTCCGTCGGTTGAAGGAAACACAGGCTAAACAAGCTGATACGTCGTGGTCTGGGCCTAAGCAAGGAAGGCAGTAAGAGTGGAAATCCTTATGAGGTATTTGTTTCCCACAAGTTAAACAATTATTTACTTTGTCTGACATCGGCTGAGGCAAGAAAGAGTCCCCAACGGGGTACTTAGCTTTTTTAGAAGTCTTCGGTAGTAGAAATCTCTGGATCTGACCGACCGGCACTTGCGAACAGCTTCTGCTTCGGGCACCGCGCGGCAAGAAAGACTGGGGAAAATGGCATCGGCTGATGCCTTTATACCCCAGCAGCTATGACGTCGGGTGAAGTGCGACATCAGCCGAGGCCAAACCCAGACTTTGGAATCCGGCCGACCGAAGGGCTGCCTGAGGCAGGACAACCCATATGTTAGGACTGCAGATGCATCCTTGAAGGACATCTTCTCTTTTCTCACAAATTGGTTGAGTCTGCTGAGATCCAAAATGGGTCTCCAGTCCCCTGTTTTCTTTGGAATCAAAAAGAATCTTGAGTAAGTTCCGAATCCTGTTTGGTCTGTTGGGACTGGCTGGATAACTTTTTTTCTAGCAATCGGCATACCTCTATTTCTACTTGTCCCATGTGACTAGGTGGAACGTCTGGGATTTTTTTAACAGGAAGGGGCTGGGTGGAGAACAGTATGAAATACCCTCTGGAAATGATACTTTGTACCCAACTGTTGTTTGTTATATTTAGCCAGGCTTTTGGGTACAATGACAAGCGACCCCCAACTGCCTCCTGAGTAGGGCAGCCGGGTCTCCCTTCAGGAGCACTGGTAGGACTGACCAGAGAAGTGATCTCCGTCACCCTGGTGTTGCGGACCCCCTCTCCCGCGAGGGCGGCGTCTTCTATTGAAACACCCTCCTCTGCCTCTGGATGGGGGCTCTCCACATGTCTTGAAAGGCTCCTTGGGCTTTCCGTTACCACATCTTTCCTCCCCTCTGACCTTTAGGAAAGGGTTGAGTGGGGGTGGAAAAATGGACTCCGACAGCAGACAGAGTCTTTCCTTCTTGCTCACTGTCAAAGTCTCCTTCACATTTGGTCCAAACAAAGATGAGCCGTCAAATGGGGTATTAGTAAAGGAAGACTTGAAGGGTTCCGCAAAGGAACAGAGTCGTATCCAAGCATGCCTACGAAGAGTGATTCCTGTACCTGTAGCTTTACTCGAACCATCAGCTGCGTAAGATACGAGACGCATGGACAAGTTGACTATCGAATTGAGGGTAGAGAGCTGAGTGGCAATCTTGTCGGATACACTCGTAGCTACAGCACCCTGAAGAGCATCTCCCAACTCCTTAAGGAGATCTCTCTGCAGTCTGGTAAAATGCGTCAAGTAGTTCAGTGATCTGAGTGAGAAAATTGCTGAACTGAACATGCGTTTCCCATATCTATCCATGATCCTAGATTCTCTGTTAGGAGGATGGATAGACGAGGAAGTCTCAGACATTTCCTTTTTGGTGGCTGCTGCCACCACCATGGCATCAACAGGGACTTCCTTGGTCAAAAAGGACTTATCCACGGGTGCAGAAATAAACTTATTAGGCCTCCTAGGAAAGGGTTCCATAAATTCTGGTGACTCCCATGCCCTATGAGAGAAAAGATCCATAAGGTCATCATAGGGTGGAGATACCCAAGAGGTGGAAGGCTGAGACCCGAACGCCTTCAGTAGGACTCTTGGACTGCAAATCACCCCTCTGCCTAAGAATTTCAAGAATCTCCGCAAAGGAGATGTCCTCAGTGTGGGATCTTGGGGACCCTTCTGATTCATCCAAGTCAGTGTCCGACGTGAAAAACTCCAGGGGGGAGTCCAAATGCCTCCTCTTGCATAATCTCTTCCTGGGAACCTCTTCAGGGGAAACTTCTTGAGAGGTCTCAGAAGAGCAGGGAGCGCCCTATGGGGCTACTTGAGGCTCAGGATCTCTACGCTTGGGATGACCGGAGGAGACAAAAACTGACACAGGAACTTTAGGGGAAGAAGAGGCCAGACCTTGAGATGAGGAAGTCTTAGGCGACAACACTCGACTCATGGCTTCGAATGCACCTCGGCTCCGATGAAAAGGAGTCAAAGGGATCCGACGGAGCCATGACCTCCTCCCGCACTGAAGCCGTGGGTTCTGAGCCCGAGGTAGGAGCCGAGCCCCGAGAGGAAGAGTCGGCACTGACAAGTCGGTGCAGCTATCGTCCACGGACCCGACCGGAGAATGTCAGCTCCTAGAGTCCCCGGTCAGCGCCGAGAATGTCCAAGCAGATGAAGCCGATGACACTGGAGCAGGTGTCGGCTCCAAGGGATCCAAAATCATCAGGTCGGCCACCTCCAGCTCCGAAGATCCGGTATGGCTCGGAGGAGGAGCAGACAATTCAAGAGTAGTGGTCTTCGGCTCCAACGGTTGTGTCTGAGCCGACAGCAATTTATCTAGGCCTGGTGCCTTTAAGAGTTTCTGAACCAGCCGGTCGATATCCAGATCAGAAAGGCTGACAGACGACATGGAAGAGTGAACAGATGCAGCCAACTGGAGCAATATGGATGGAGGTTTTTCGCAACCGGTTCCAGAGCAGTGTCCCAGTTCCGAAAAGTACAGACTGTCGGGCTCCAAAGGCAGTGGAGCCGAAGTCACCACACTTTGACCTTTTTTCCTTTTTTTAGACCTGGATTCAGTGGAAGAGTTGGATGATTTGCTGGCTCCATCCTGGTCGGACAATGCCTCAGAAAAAGGGTGTTTAATAATACCCCTATCAATTAACTTCCTCTTCCTCTCTGCAAGCACTCTGGTGGAAAACGAGTGACAGATACTGCATGACTCTTGCAGGTGCACCTCACCCAAACAGTAAACACACTGCACATGGGCATCCATGACGGACATTTTCTGTCCGCAGTCTGGGCATTTTTTAAACCCAGACTTTGGATGTTTATCTTTTTCTTCAGACATTTCACAATATCCAATAAAATGGAACACACTGTTTAACTATGAACTATTTAAGAAATCTAACTAACTGACACAAAACACACAGCCCAAAAGGGCAACTAATAACTGCATCAATATAAACAGGATTAAGTAATCCAATAACAAGAGTCCCAAACAGAAAACACTGACTTACAACTGTAAGAAGAGATCCTAAGGCCAAAGGGCTGAAGGCAAAGAAAGATTTTACTGAGGAAAGGGGGTTGAATACAGAAAAAAACTATTTATTAGCTAGTAATATCTAGTATTATATAGTAATCAAAGATATACAAAAAACTGAAATATATAACTTGCTGAAAGTTGAAAACTCCCAATAATAGTCTCGAGCAACACTGGAAACCATGATATCTGTGCCACAGCAAACTAGATCCGAGGTAATTCCAGCAGTGCATTTTGGGGATAAGGGGTTGGGTCTCGAGCTACTGGAGAACTTTGAGCTTGCTAGTCGGCCGTATCGGAGCAGAGTGAATAATGAATGGTGAGATTGAACAACTTCACATTCTTTATTTTCAGCACAATCTGGAAAGAACACCATTTTTTTTTTGTTTAATTAGTTCCATAATATGTTGCTGGTACTTCAACATGTGAAACTGGCAATTCAATTCTTTGATAGAGTTGCAGAGATATATACCTTCTTACCCCATCTGTCTAAAGCTCTGGAATCCCTGTCTGAAGGTGTAGCATTTTTGGCTGTAGTAGCCTTAACACCTTTAGGTCTCTGGGAAATGGTCTCTGGATCCACAGTAGGATTCTTAGAGAAATTTGTGAAAATCAGGTACTCTGTAGTTACCTGTCAGATTTTCTAGGGGCCGGTGGTAAAGTGTCTACAGTAAGGCTGGATTCCATGAAAACATCATCCACAACATCCAGGAGATGGGGTATAGCTAGAAGCCTGTGCTGAGACAACTCTACAAATTCTCTGAGTCTCTTTTTGGACTGAGGATAGTCCTGGCATTCCCAGCGGAAATGCTCTCTTAAAGTATGCAAGGTTTCACCAAAAGAAAAATCCTCGAGGGAGGGAGAGGGAATGGATTCCTCTGCATCTGCATCCTCAAAGGTTGATAAGGGTATGTCCTGGTAATCAGAAGGGTCAGAGTCATTGAACTCCTGTTCTGCAGAATCAGAAAGAAACTCAATCCTTTGTCTCTTAGCAGGGGAAGGCTGGCTTCCCCTAATTAGGGTGATAAGGTCTTCAGCCATTCTAAGCATTTGTTTTTGTGGCATGGGAGCTTGAGCATGCGCTTTGGTTGTCAGTTTTCTAGGTGTAGTGCATACTCTGGGCCTGAAAAACTCAGCAGTTTTAGCTGAAAATGATGCTGTCAGTTTAATGCGAACATTGGTAGGTCAGAATACATCCTCAGAAGCTGGTGCCTGCACAGCGACTCCGGACCCATTCAAGGCAGAGACATCCGCAGGTTCCACAGTCGAAGAAGCATTTTGCTGCATACCAGACTCTGAATGGGTCTCAGTAGAGGCCTGCAAATCTGTAGAAGCAGGCAACAGGGGCTGCAAAGGCGCCTCACTGAGTACCGGCAGACTGACGACTAGCTTAATGGAAGCGTGATCATCAGTTTTGGACCTATGCGGTCTGTCTCTATCTTTATGCTTTTTTGGAAGATCGGTAGTTGGATGGCTTATCAAAGCCATTTCAGAATAAGGAGAATGAGAGCAAAAGGATTTAGTGACAAAAATAGCCTGACGATGAATGGTTTGGGCGTTAAACAAGGCACAAAACCGACAGATAGGGATGTCGTGGTCTTGGCCTAAACAGGTGACACAGTAAGAATGAAAATCTCTGTGAAGTAATTTGCTTTACACAGGCAAGACAATTGTTAACTTTTTCTGGCATCAGTTAGAGCAAGAAAAAAGAATCCCCAAACTGGGTACTTAGCTTTAGAAGACTTCAGGTTTGAAACTCGAAAAATGAAAATTTCAGGTAGAAGCCTACTGGCACTTGCGAACTGCTTCTGCTTCTGGCTCCTTCTCGGCAAGAAAGACTGATGTAATGATGTCGTCTGCCTGTTTTATACCTCTGATGACCTGACATCATGGAAGAAGCGACAGCTTCCGACACAGAAATCCCAAGACTCTGGTATTCAGGCTACCTGCAGGCAGATAACCCAAGTGTGATGACTGCAACAGTGAAACACGAAGAACATCTATGGTTACAGATGCCACAGGATGGGCAGGAAGAGGAGCTTGGACCATGAGAATAAATCACTCCACTGTCTGGAGTGAGAACAAAGAGATGATCTCCAGGTCCATCTAGGCCTTAAAGAAAGCTTCCCATGAGCTGATCCCAGTCTGATTCCTTGATCCTCCTAGAGGACCTCAGAGACCTCAAGGAAGCCATAGAAGAAGGCTTGCTGGGCTAAGGCAAGGGCTAAACAGTCATGGATTTGAAAGGGAAAAGGCTGGACCCACAAAGGGGAGGACCGTGGAGAAAACTTTGGCTCCGGGTGTAACAGTCACAAAAGAAGAACAGATCTGACTGGATTCTGGAGCCGCCAACAGCAGACTCAGGATGTCCAAATATGGCAACTTGCATGAATCTGAAATTTGAGCAAGCAACAATGGAAACAGATACCACCAAGTACACCGATGTCTGATCTAGAGAAGAAGCTGAAGGTGCTGAGGGCCTAGATCTTTTACTGTTTACATCTTTTTGTTTAGAAATGTTTTTTTTTTTTATTATTATTTTCCTTATTGTTTATCTTTTCCATCCTGTCTTTCCTTACCCATGTCCTTTTCCTTTTTCTTGCCAGCAGACCACTTGGAAGGAGAAGGGGACACAGCAACCAGAACAGGCCCAACAGAAGATGGAAACAGCAAACCCTTCAGAACTAAATTTACCTAATGGTCACCCACAGCCCCAGCTCCAAAGGCTGCCCAAGCCTAGCAAATGGTGTCCAAATGAGTGACATCCAAACAATAAATGCATTTTACATGCCTATCTAGCAAGTCAAGTTGCGTCCCAACCCCAAGCACTTCTTAAAACTCAAGGTCTTAGCCACAGTAACAGCACTCACATTAGCACAAGCAAATAAAATGGCAACAGCAGACAAAATTTGTAAAAGCCAATAAATTAGTGCAACACAAAGTAGAGAAAGAAATTATTCTACAAGAAGAAAATACATATACTATATTACTTTTTTGAGGAGCAGGAGGTATTCAAGATATCAGAAATTAAAAGTACAGTTGTGTACCTACCATAAATGTAGATGTTCGAGTGTATTCACTGTTGCAGTCATTACACTTGGGTTATCTTGCTGGCAGGCTACCCGCAGTCGGCCTGAATTCCAAAGTCCTGGTCCGGCGTCGGTTGCTGTTGCCTCTTCCTGATGTCAGTGCGCCAGGGGTATAAAAGATGCAGCCGACACCATTTTCTTCAGTTTTTCTTGCCCCAGATGTCAGGTGCCCCCAAAAGGGTAGGCTGTAAAAATTCTGATCATAAAAAAGCATGCACATAATCTTCATCTACAAGCAAAGGTTGTATAGAATAGATAGGTACATATAAGTCCCAGGAAAGGAAAAAGGGGAGTGGTGGGAGGGTAACCTGGACTGCAACAGTGAATACACTCGAACATCTAAATTTATGGTAGGTGCACAACTGTACTATGTTCATCGTGTTTCACTGTTGCAGTCATTACACTTGGGTTGAATCACAAAGCTGAGGTTGGGTGGCTGGTCTATAAAGAGTTAGGATTGGCTATGAGGCCCTGCAGAACTGCAGTGGCAAAGCCTGCTCTGGATTTAGAGTAGAGAGGTAAATTGTAGTGCTTTGTAAAAGTGTGCACTGAAGTCCATGTTGCAGCCTCCAAAATATCCTTGGTTGGTACTCCTCTGAGGAAGGCTGCTGAAGTGGCTGCTGCTCTGGTAGAATGTGGCCTAATGCCCTTGGGCACTGATTTGCCATGTTGTGAATAGCAGAAACGAATGCAGTGGCCTATCCATTTTGAAATAGTCTGCTCTGAAATGGCTTTTCCTTGGGAACCTACAGCATATGCCACTAAGAGTTGCTCAGTCTTTCTGAAGGCTTTAGTCTTGTCCAAGTAAAAGCGTAGCTGTCTGTGAATGTCCAAAGTATGCAGAAGTCTTTCCCCCTTATTCTGTGGGTTTGGATAAAAGGTAGGCAAATGAATGGTTTGGTTAAGAGCCACGCTGGACACTACCTTAGGCATAAATGTCGGGTTTGTCCTTAGAGAAACCCTGTCCTGATGGAAAATAATAAAAGGTTCCACAGCCATTAGTGCCTGTAACTCTGAGACTCTTCTTGCTGAAGTTACTGCTAGGAGAAGAGCGGTTTTCCATGACAAATATTTTATCTCTGCTGTATTGGCAGGCTCAAAAGGAGGCAGTGTGAGTTTTTCCAAGACAAAATTGAGGTCCCATGTAGGCATTGGAGCTCTCCTTGGAGGTCTTATGTTTTTAGCCCCTCTGAGAAACTGTCTTAGCAGTGGATGAGAAAAAGTAGGTGGTTCCGTATTGTAGTGAGCTGAAATGGCAGAGGCATGGATCTTAACTGATGAGTAGGCTAGGCCTTTGTCCAGCATCTCAGTTAGGTATTGCAAAATCTGAGGTATATTTGGTTCAAGCGAGTCAATCCCATGCGCTTGGTTCCAAGCACAGAATCTCTTCCATTTGTCTGCATAAGATTTTCTGGTGCTGGGCCTCCTGGCCTCCAAAATAACATCCATAACTGCTTTAGAGAGAGGTGTGTTTTGAATGACTACATTATCCACCATGCAGCCAGGTTTAGGGTTCTGAGTTGGCTGTGCAGGATCTGATTGTTCTGTTGGGTCAGCAAATGAGGAATTAGAGGCAATGTCCAGGCTGGGCCTTGAGACAAGCTCTTTAGGATCGGGTACCAGTGCTGGCATGGCCAGTCTGGGGCAATCAGTATCATTTTTGGCTTCTCTTGTCTGACCTTTAGGAGTACCTTGGAGAGGAGAGGCAGAGGAGGGAAGGCATATACTGTAAGGGCTTTCCAGCTGAATGAGAGGGCGTCCACTTTCCATGCTTGCTTGTGATGAGTCCGAGTACAGAATCTTTGTAGCTGGCAGCTGTGAGGGGAAGCAAATAGATCTATGTCTGGGCATCCCCATTTCCGTGTTATCATGTTGAAAATTTGTGGGTCCAGTTTCCACTCGTGAGGCTCCATGAGGCTTCTGCTTAGTTGGTCTGCCAAAGTATTAGCCTTTCCTGGCAGGAATTGTGCTTGCAGATGTACTTGATAAGTCAATGCTGTGTTCCACAAAGTCATGGCATGCCTGCAGAGGGGGTAGGAATGTGTGCCCCCTTGCTTGTTTATGTACCACATGACTGTAGTATCGTCGGTCTTGATCAGTAGTTGTCCTGGATGAAGTAGGTCCTTGAAAGCTGTCAGGGCATTTTGTACAGCTAGCATCTCTTTTTGATTGATATGAAGATGCATTTGGTTTGTGGGCCATGTGCCCTGAATAAATTTTCCTGCCATGTGCGGCCCCCAGGCATAATCTGATGCATCTGTTGTTAGTGCTTGGCTGGCAGTGGGTAAGGTGAATGGCTGTCCCTTGTTGTGGTGACAGGCCTGTGCCCACCATTGAAATTCCTGTTGCAGGCAGGGAATGAGAGTAATTACTGTTTCCAGGCTGTGGCAATGTTGAGTCCAAACACTTTTTAGATACCATTGTAGTTTCCACATATGCGGCCTTGCATATGGAATTAGTAGAATGCAGGATGCCATGTAGCCCAAAGCCTGCAGAATTTTTCTTGCAGATAACTGGGTCTTTGTTGCCATGTCTTTGAAGGAAGAAGTCAGATGCCTTTGTTTGTCTGGCGTGAGATAAGCCATCTGGGCAGTTGTATTTAAGCTTGCACCCAGGAATATTATCTCTTGAGAGGGTACTAGTTTTGATTTATTTTCATTTACTGTGTACCCTAGGCAAATTAGTAATCTTTTTACAAACGCCAGATGCTGTAGTAGAATATCTTTGTCCTTTGCTTGAATAAGTCAGTCGTCCAAATAGGGATACATCTGAATTCCTCTTTGTCTGCAAAATGCAATTACTGGTGCCAGGCATTTTGTGAAGACCCTGGGTGCAGTAGATAAGCCAAAGGGCAGTGCAGAGAATTGGTAGTGCAGTGAGCCAGCTATGAATCTGAGGTATCTTCTGCAAGATTGTCTGATTGGGACATACAGGTATGCCTCTTTGAGGTCCAAAGTTACAAGCCAAGCCTTCTTGTCCAGAATGGGCAGACGCTGTTGTAGAGTCAACATTTTGAATTTTGGGACGTCCAGAAAAGTATTTAGAATAGACAGGTCCAGAATTGGTCTCCAGGCTTTGTCCTTTCTAGGTACTAAGAAAAGTCTTGAGTAAAATCCTTGTCCCTGCTCTTGGTGTGGTACTGGCTGAATAGCCCCCATGTCCATGAGAGATGAAACTTGTTTTTGTGCCTCTTGCCATTGATTGCGTGGCATGTCTGGCATACCTTTTGCCTTTGGAAGGTTGTGAAAGTGGAACCTGTAACCCTGAGAGACTATATTTAAGACCCATTTGTCCTGGGTGATCTTGTGCCAGTTTTGTGAAAAAAGTGCTAGCTTTCCCCCCAAGGGTGCTGCCAAAAAATAAGTGCTTGGCATTGGCAGAGGGAAGTCATTGGGACTGTTTTCTATAAGGCTGTGATTTGTCTTCTCCACTTTTGGAGGTAGAAGCACCCCATTGTTTGGGCCTGTATGAGCCCTGGGGCTGTTGCCTGCCTCTAGGGCATCTGAATCTGCCTCTTTGTGGTCTGTCCGACGCTGGAAAGGACCAATTCTTAGAGGGCCAGTTCCTGCTAAATCTGGGTGGCTGTACCTGTAAGAAATCCTTTACGGTCTGCATTGATTTAGCCTTATCCTCCATTTTCTTTAACACCTCCTCTGCCTTAACACCAAACAAAGTATCATGCTGTAATGGAGCATCCAATAATTTTGCTTTAACATGATCAGGCAGATTCTGTTCCTTTAACCAAGCATGCCTTCTAATAACAGAACCTGTAACTGCGGCCCTGCATGAGGCCTCCAGTGAATCATAGCCACATTGCAAAGTATGTTTTCCCACTTGTTCAGCTGCATGTAATAAATCCTGCAAAATCTTTGTTCTCAGAACATTCAGAATTTGTCAACAAATCTCTGTCTGAGGGGACAGGGTTTTTGGCAGAAGCAGCCTTGACCCCTTTGGGACCCTGTGAGATAGTTGGGTTTTTGTAAAGAAATTTATGGGAGTCTGGGACCCTGTAGTATCTGTCCGATTTAACAGGGGCAGGAGGTAGAGAGTCTGGAGACAGGTCAGACTCTGAAAAAATATCATCCACTATGTCTAGAACAGGGGGAATTGCAAGAGGTCTGTGCCGAGGAAGTAAAAAAAAAGTCTCTAAGCCTTTTCTTAGAATCGGAATAATCCTGGCTCTCCCAATGGAAATGCTCCCTCATGGTACTCAGGGTTTCCCCAAAAGAATAGTCCTCACGAGGAAAAGCTGACGGAATAGAATCTTCAGCATCAGAATCCTCATAGGGAGGAAAAGAATATCCCTGATCAGAAGAGGATACATACACATACATTTCCTGGATGTATGTGGGGCTGCTACTACATTTTAGACTCAGTGAGTCAAATCTCTTAAACAGAATCTCTGAATAAATCGTTGAGATACGTTTTATGGTGTGGTGCATCGCTCATCTCTTAGTTATTGTTGTGATTTTGCTGAGCAAGCTTAAACGGAACGTTCTTCTGCCTTTTTGATCAGAAGAGGAATCAGAGGAAATGGAAACCTGATCAGAGGAATCATATTCAGTGTCTTGCCTAGGCCTCTTATCAGGAGGGGGATGGGAATCCCTGATCAAAGTAATTAGGTCTTCGGCCATTTTGAGCATCTGTTTCTTAGGCATAGAAGCCTGTCCTGGTGAATGCTGTACTGGTTTCCTTGTCTTTAAAACTGTCTTAGACTTTGTCTTGGATACTGAAGTAGGCTTTATATAAAGTTGTGTAGGTCTGAAGACACCCTCAGAAGCCGATGCCTGCTCAGCGACTCCGGACCCATCTGAGGGATTAATTTCCGAAGGGCCAATACCTTGAGTATCCAGAGGCCTAGCTGTCTCCATGTGGGAATCGGAGGTGGCCTGTGGCTCAGAGGTAGCGGGAGTCAGGGGCTGTGAAAGTGCCTCACTGAGCACCAGCGAACTGGCGACTGGCCTAGAAGAGGCTTTGTCATCGGTTTTGGACCTCGGATGCTTGTCCTTGTCTTTATCCTTGCGCTTTTTATGAATTCTGGTCGTCGGTTGTTCTGATGGCATTATATAGTTAAACCTTCTGCCACAATAATGAAAAGTAAAATCGTACCGACACTTAAAAGTGCGTTGGTTAAATCTAGCACAAAACCGACAACTAGCAACGTTGTGGTCAGGGCCTAGGCAAGGAATACAGTAAGAGTGGAAATCCTTATGAGGTATTTGCTTCCCACAAGAAATACAATTGTTAACTTTTTCTGACATCGGTCTGGAGCAAGAAAAAAGTTTCCCCAACGGGGTACTTAGCTTTATTGAAGACTTCTAATTTGAAATTAGATTTCGAAAATCTCAGGAGTCAGCCGACAGGTACTTGCGAACTGCTTTTGCTTCGGGCACCAAGTGGCAAGAAAGACTAAAGACAATGGCATCGGCTGCATCTTTTATACCCCTGGCGCACTGACGTCAGGGAAGAGGCGACGGCAACCGACGCCAGACCAGGACTTTGGAATTCAGGTCAACTGCGGGTAGCCTGCCAGCAGGATAACCCAAGTGTAATGACTGCAACAGAGAAACACGATGAACATCCTAGGTCTGTCTACCAAAAATGGTGATAACAAGCTCAAAGACCACACTCTAGAAACCCACTAACTAAAAGAAGAGAGATTGAATGTATAACTACTCACAGCAAAAAATAAGAATGGCCATTAAACTACAGGAGAAGAGGTAATAAACAAACAAAACAAGACCTGGTATTTCCCTGTTTATGTATCACATCTCTGTGGTACTGTGTCTGTTATCACTTGTAATCTTCCAGGGGACCACAAGTCAAGAAAAGATTCTATAGCATGGATCACTCACAGCTAACATCTCTGACACATGTGCTTTGGTCTCTGTGAGCTGTGCTACAGGGCTCGCATCTTCATCCTCTCACAGAAACTGCTCCCCAAGGAAAAACTGAGGCATCTTACTGCACATCCATCCATACAGTTCTTTCTTGATAAAACCCAAAATTATAATCTTAACATCTCAGAAGACAAGAATGCTGATTCCACATGTTTTTTAACCACTGAAATGTTCTCATGTATAAACCTGGCAAAAGGAATCATAAGACTCACAGAAGCCACAAACATTAAAATCTTGAAATATTCTCTGACTGAAGTCCCACACTGATTGGAGAAGATCAGGAAAGTTTCCAGGTGGAAAGTCACATTTTCCTGTGTTCGTAATGCCTTTGTAGAAATATATCTACAAGATGGTCTAAAAAAGCACAATCCCATGTGACAGAGTCAAGAAGGACTTCTGAACATTCACCTGAAAGCTAAGATTGGCAAGGAGTGAAAAAAAACATGTTAAGGACACCTGACATCTGGCAAAAGATTTTGCAAACATCAGCAAGTCATTTAAACATGGAAAATGTGAATGATCTGCAGCCTGCAATGAGCAATCCCTAGACTAAGACATTTTGTAAACACTGTTATTCATATCCTGTTTCTGAATTAAGGTTTGTAGTTCCTGTAGAAGTATCATTAACTTACTACATCTCAAAAAGCACTACCAATCACCTGTCTGCACTTCTATACAACTACGACATATACGGCTCACCCCAGAATCTGGCTTGTAAAAAGTTTTGTGAAAGTACATTCATGTTACTCTCTCTCATACTTTTGCCATATATGTATTTCCTCACCCCTAAAATTTCCTTCCTATCTGTTATTGCTGAATGTATTCTACTTACTAATCTATTACTTGCCTCTTCCGTTCTAGCTTCCAACAACTAAACTATCTTCAGCATATCCAACAGATTTTTCTCTACTTCAGTGTCATATTCTTCCAGAATTCTATAAAATTGCCTATATTTCATTAAGCCCCTATAGCTTGGCTTGTAATTAACTAAGAATAAGCCCCTATAGCTTGGCTTGTAATTAACTAAGAATTCACCCTACTCTATTCATCTACCAGCTCTCAAATGCTCCCAGCAGTAAAGTTTTCTCTCATCTTTTCTCCATATTTTTATCAGGGAAATATCAATTCAGAAAGTACAGTTTTGTACCTACCATAAATGTAGATGTTCGAGTGCTAATACAGCTGCAGTCATAACAGATGGGTTCTCCTGCCATCAGGCGGGTCCTCGGTTGGCCGAATTCCAAAGTCTAGGTCCGGCGTTGGTTGTCGTCGCTTCTTCCCTGACGTCAGTGCGCCAGGGGTATAAAAGAACCAGCTGATGCCATTTTCTTCAGTTTTTCTTGCCCCAGATGTCAGGTGCCCCCAGGAGGAAGGCAATACATAAATTTGTGTAATAAAGCAATGCAATATAATCAAAATACAGTAGTTGCAAGCAAATACACCATAAAAGAATACCCCAATCAGGTTGTATGAGGAGGTGCTAGCCAATAGGCCTGTCCCAAGAGGGGAAGGAGGGAGGGAAACCTGGACTGCAGCTGTATTAGCACTCGAACATGTACATTTATGGTAGGTACAAAACTGTACTATGTTCATCGTGCATACAGCTGTAGTCATAACAGATGGGTAGAATCCCAAAGCTAAGAAAGGGGTGGTAGGCACTAGGTGGAACTAGGAGGAGCCAGGATGCCCTGCAAGATTGCAGTGGCAAAGCCTGCTCTAGTTTTGGAGTATAATGGTAGGTAGTAGTGCTTGGAGAAGGTATGCACAGAACTCCAAGTGGCTGCTTCTAAAATATCTTTGGTAGGAACTCCTCTGAGGAAAGCTGCAGAGGTAGCTGTGGCCCTTGTGGAGTGAGTTCTGATGCCTGCAGGTACAGTTTTACCATGAAAAGAGTAACAAAAGCGTATGCAGTGGGCTATCCATTTTGAGATTGTCTGTTTGGAAATTGGCTTCCCTTGAGCTCCTATAGCATAGGACACAAAGAGCTGTTCTGATTTTCTGAAAGGCTTTGTTCTGTCCAAATAATAACGCAGCTGTCTGTGGATGTCCAAGGAATGTAGTAGTCTCTCCCCTTTGTTTTGAGGATTAGGGTAAAAGGTAGGTAAGTGTATAGCCTGATTCAAAGCTACCCTGGATACCACCTTTGGCATAAAGGACGGGTTGGTTCGTAAGGAAACTCTGTCCTGATGGAAGATGATAAAAGGCTGCACAGCCATGAGGGCTTGTAGTTCCGATACCCTACGAGCTGAGGTGATAGCCAGAAGGAAAGCTGTTTTCCAGGACAAATATTTCAAATCTGTTGAGGCAGCTGGCTCAAAATGGGGCAAGGTCAGCTTTTCTAGAATGAAATTGAGATCCCAAGCAGGTATTGGTTGTTTCCTTGGGGGTTTTATATTCTTTGCCTCTCTGAGGAACTGTCTTAAGAGGGGGTGAGAGAATAAAGGTGGATCAGTGTTGTATTCTGCAGAAATGGCTGAGGCATGGATTTTGATGGAGGAGAATGAAAGTCCACTGCTTAGCAGCTCAGCTAGATACTGTAATATTTGAGTTAAATTCAGTTTTCCAGGATTCTGGCCCTTTTTCTCATTCCAGGCACAAAACCATTTCCATTGTGCGGAGTAAGCTTTTCTAGTAGATGGCCTTCTGGCCTCCAAAATGACATCCTGCACCTCCTTGGAGAGTAGGGTCTGTTGTGATGTTAAGGAATCTTCCATGCGGCCAGATTGAGTGTTTTCAGCTGACTGTGAAGAGTTTTGAAGCTGTGCTGAGTCAGAAGAAAAGGCATTAGAGGTAGGGTCCATGGAGGGGAATGCGTCAGGCTCCTCAGGAGTGGGTACCAGTGCTGTCTTGGCCAGTCTGGAGCAATGAGAATCATCTTTGGTTTGTCTGCTCTGGTCTTTAATAGAACTTTGGGCAGCAGAGGAAGAGGTGGAAAGGCATAAACTGTCATTGTTGTCCAACTGAAAGAGAGAGCGTTCACTCTCCAGGCCTGTGGATGGAAAGTCCTTGAGCAGAATTTTGTCAATTGGTGATTTTTGTGGGAAGCAAAGAGATCTATGTCTGGTCTTCCCCATGCTTGAATTATCTCTGTAAAAACTTGAGGATGCAACTTCCATTCATGTGGATCTGTCATATTTCTGCTTAGGTTGTCTGCCAGCGTGTTTTCCTTGCCTGTTAAGTACTGTGCTTGAAGTTCGATTTGTAATTCCAGGGCCATGTTCCAAAGTGACATGGCCAGCCTGCATAGGGGGTATGAATGGGTTCCTCCCTGTTTGTTTATGTACCACATTACTGTGGTGTTGTCTGTCCTTATCAATAGTTGACCTGGATGCAGAAGGTCTTTGAAAGCTATAATAGCATTTATTACTGCTAGCATTTCCTTTTGATTGATGTGAAGGTGCTTTTCTTTTTGGGACCATTTGCCCTGAATGCACCGATCTGTCATGTGCGCCCCCCAGGCGTAGTCCGAGGCGTCTGTTGTGATGACTTGATTTGCTTGAGGCTTGCAGAATGGGAGACCTGTGTTTGTTTGGCATGCTTGAGCCCACCACAGAAATTCCTTTTGAAGACATGGAATTAGTGGTATTATTGTTTCCAAACTGTGGCTGTGTTGAGACCATGGGTTTTTCAGGTACCAGTGAAGTTTCCTCATATGCAGCTTTGCACATGGGATTAGTAGGATGCAAGATGCCATGAATCCCAGAGCCTGCAGGATTTTCCTTGCAATCAGCCTGGTGAAATTTGCTAGTTTTCTGAAGTATTGAGTTAGTTGCCCCTGCTTCTCTGGCGTGAGGTAGGCCATCTGGGTGTTTGTCCAAATTGGCACCCAGGAAAATTATTTTCTGAGAGGGTATTAGCCTTGATTTCTTTTTGTTGACTGTGTATCCCAGAGAATTCAACAACATTATTACAAAAGCCAGATGTTTCAGAAGTATGTGCTTGCTGTTCGCTTGGATCAGGCAGTTGTCCAAATATGGGTATATTTGTATCCCTTGAAGTCTGCAGTAGGCAATTACTGATGCCAGGCATTTCGTGAATACTCTGGGCGCAGTAGATAAGCCAAAGGGCAACGCAGAGAATTGATAATGGGTTGAACCTGCAAGAAATCTGAGGTATCTTCTGCAATTTTGTCTGATTGGGACATGCAGGTATGCCTCCTTGAGGTCCAATGTTACCAGCCAAGACTCCTTGCCCAGCATGGGAAGAAGCTGCTGTAATGTGAGCATCTTGAATTTTGGTACGAGTAAAAATGTGTTTAGGATGCATAGGTCCAAAATAGGTCTCCAATCTTTTCCCTTCCTTGGTACCACGAATAGTCTGGAATAAAAACCTTGACCTTGTTCGTGTGTAGGTACCTCTTGAATAGCTTTCATGTCCATGAGATCTGAAATTTGTCTTTGTGCCTCTGCCCTTTGATTGTGTGGCAGGTTTGGCATGCCTCTCATTTTTGGAGGGGTGTGAAAATGGAATCTGTAGCCTCTGTTTATAATGTCCAGGATCCATTTGTCTTTTGTGACAATATGCCAATTTTTTGAAAATAATGCCAGTTTTCCGCCTAAGGGTGCTGCCGTTTGAGCCTTGCTTGGCATGCAAAGGGGAAAGTCATTGGGCTTGCTTTCTGAATGGCTGCGAACTATCCTCACCACCTCTTTGTGTAGGAGCTTGCCATTGTCTGCCCCTAAATGATCCTTGAGATTGCCCTCTGCCCCTCGGGCGCCTGTATCTACCTCTTTGGGGTCTGTCCGTGGCTGGAAAGGACCAATTTTTGGAAGGCCAATTTCTACTGAAACGTGGAGGTTGTACCTGTAGAAAATCTTTCACTGTTTGCATTGATTTAGCCTTTTCCTCCATTTTCTTTAATACCTCCTCAGCTTTAACACCAAATAATACATCCTTTTGAAGAGGGGCATCTAGCAATTTAGCTTTGACATGATCTGGTAAGGTTTGCTCCTTGAGCCAGGCATGTCTACGTATGACTGATCCTGTAACAGCAGCTCTACATGAGGCCTCTAGAGCATCAAAACCACATTGCAAGGTATGTTTACCAACTTGTTCTGCACTATGGAACTCCTTCAAGTCTGGTTGTTCAGGTTGTGACATTTTGCTTCTCAACTGTGATAACAGAAACTGTTGGTACTTTAGCATATGGAACTGGCAGTTTACTGCCCTCATGGTTAAGGTGGCCGAGGTGTATACCTTTTTTCCCCACCTTTCTAAGGATCTGGAATCTCTCTCGGAAGGTAATGGGTTTTTAGCAGTGGAGTCCTTAATTCCCTTGGGGCCCTGTGAGATAGTTTCTGGGTCAGCAGCATGGCTTTTGTATAAAAATTGGTGTGAGTCAGGAACCCGGTAGTACCTGTCAGGCTTGACTGGGGCTGGAGGTAAAGAATCCGGGTTAAGGCAGGCCTCAGAGTACACATCATCTAGTATGTCTAAGACAGGAGGTATAGCCAGAGGCCTGTGCTGAGGTAGCAAGAGAAAATTCCTAAGCCTTTTCTTGGAATCTGAGTACTCTTGGCCTTCCCAGTGGAAGTGTTCCCTTAAGGTATGCAAGATTTCCCCAAATGAGTAATCCTCTGGGGGGAGACAGGGAATGGACTCCTCAGCATCAGAATCTTCTAAAGGGGAGTAAGAATGTTCCTGTTCATCAGAGTGCTCTGAAATAATGGAGGCCTGGTCAGAGGAGGGGGATTCTTCCTCCACTCTAGGCCTTTTGTCCGGGGGGGGGGGGGGTTGAGAACCCTTGATAAGAGAAATCAAATCCTCAGCCATTTTAAGCATCTGTTTTTTAGGCATGGGGCCTGGAGAAGGGCACTGTGGAGCTTGTCTCTTAGAATGCATGGCTGCTTTAGACTTAGTGAAAGCCTTGATATAAAAAGAAGAGGAAGGTCTGAAGACACCTTGAGAGGAGGCAGACCTGTCTACATTTTGAGATTCACCACCAAGAGTGGCTTCGGTATCTTAGTCGGAGTGTGGGCCGAGGAGCCTGCGACCTCGGGCACAGAAGACACCGCCAATGAAGTGTCATCAGTAGGCAGGGGCTGCGTAGGCACCTTGCTGCGAACCGGACCACCTGTAGTCGGCTTTGGCGTGGTGTCGGTCCTTATCTTTGCGTTTTTTAGACAAAACTGGAGTTGGAGTAACCGATGACATAATATAGTTACATTTTTTGCCAAAATAGTGCTGGGCGAACTCCGCCCGACGCTTAATGGTGCGTTTGTTGAATGTAGCACAAAAACGACAGACCGAGACGTTGTGGTCTGGGCCTAAGCAAGGAATGCAGAGGGAATGAAAATCCTTATGCGGTATTTGCTTCTCACAAGAAATACAATTATTAACTTTGTCTGACATCGGTCTGAGGCAAGAAAAGTTTCCCCAACGGGGTACTTAGCTTTAAAGAAGACTTCGGTTGCAAAATTTTCGTAATTTCAGGAGCTGGCCAACCGGCACTTGCGAACTGCTTCTGCTTCGGGCACCGCGCAGCAAGAAAGACTGAAGAAAATGGCGTTGGCTGGTTCTTTTATACCCCTGGCGCACTGACGTCAGAGAAGAAGCGACGGCAACCGACGCCGGACCTAGAATTTGGAATTCGGCTGACCGAGGACCCGCCTGACGGCAGGAGAACCCATCTGTTATGACTGCAGCTGTATGCACGATGAACATCCTCAGTTTACTGAATAAAATGAGCCACAGCTTAAATGCCCACATTGAAAACTCTCTGGTGTTCATTATATTTATAAGTATCTATCTATTAAGTCTAGACACTTTTTATTTTGTTCTACGGCCAACTAATGTGACCAAATGTTCCTTCTCTATACATTCTGATTAAAACTGATTTAGCTGGTCAGCCCTATATTATTGTTGTAGGCATGTTACTGTCAGGCCTCCATTCTCCACTGCTAAGGTCATCTTCTGCCATTCTACTCCTGGATCTTTACCCACTCAAATATATCGCATTACTACCTTCCTTATTTGAGCCCAAAAGTATTTTCCTGAAAATTATATATAAATGCATGACCAATACACAACACTAAAGGGGCTATTAAACATTTTGCTGTTTCTACTCTGTGGTCCAGGTCTACTTTCATCACATCACATCTTATGGTATTGAAAATCTTATTCTTTATAGCACCCCAGTGATTCTCTCAGGGAATCCACAGAATTCTAGGTGGTCCATACTCCCAGATATCAAAGTCTATAATGTGCCCTGTCCCCTCAAATTTGAGTACTCCTGTACCAAACTATCGACGGATGCATTATTTACACAAGTTGCTTTTGTCTTAGTTTCATTTTATGCCCTGATAACTTTGCAAAGTGCCTCAGTATATTAAACAGGTTTGATATATCTAGATTTAGCCAGGTTAAATAGAGCATCACAATCAGGAAAAAAGCTAATTTCTCTTCCCCCAATGCCACATCCAACCTTTTATATCAGATTCTTATGTTTTGCACCAGGCATCCTAGGTAAAGGGCAAACAGCAAGGAGAAAGCCAATATTCCTGCCTGGTCCTCCCAGTAATCACAAATTCTGGTGTTATCATCACATTAACTTTAACCACAGCCATAGAATCCTTACGTATCCCCAGCAACAATAAAATAAACTCTTGTAGAAAAAAAAATCCATCCAGTGTTCCATCTCAAATGCTTCCTCTATATCTAATCCCAATAATATCAAAGTCCCACCCCCTTTACTTCCAAATGTAACATGAATGTTTTGTAAGTATATCATCAAAGGTTTACCTGCTATTCACAAAACCACACTGATCCATTTTAATAATTATGAAAAGAATCCTGGCAAATTCATTCACTAATACATCTACAAATATCGTATAACCATGACTCAGTAATTAACTTGGGTGGTATGGGCCCAGACTGACCGTCTCTATTCCTTCCTTCAATATTAGTGATATTACTGCCCTCATTCAAGAATATGGTACCGTTTTTTGCTTGAATACTAAGTTAAACACCTTGTGCCACATTGGTATAATTTTTAATTTGCATTCTCTATATATATATTTATAGGGAGCACATCTATCCTAGTGATTTACCCATGGCCTGGGCCATTACTTGGATTTCTACTTCATGTTCCATTATTCACTTTCCTTTACTATTTTCTATCTTTGAAATGTCTAATTTCCCAATAAAATTCACCAATCAGCCTTCTTCCACTGTGATGTATATAATGTTTTGTAGAGATCCATAAATATTCTGCCTATTAATTCTGAAACATTACAACATTTTCCTGTCTACTATCTCTATTTATATTCCTTTTCATTTTCTTTTGTCCAAATTTGTAAGCTAAAAGCTTCTATAATTTTGGTGCACTTCCAAAATGCTGCTGTTTAACCACCACGTGGTTCCTTTATGGCAATTCCAATAGGTACCCATTGCATTTTTCCTAAAGCTCCTCTAATTCCCTTTGCTCATTTTCACTTACATCAGTCTCCTTCTACAATTCTTTTATCCTTCCTAGCTTGAACTTCTTAAACCATTCCTTGTCACTCAACTCATTTTCTCTTCTTGTAGCATATTCCTCTAAAATCTACCTTTGAATATTTTCCATCACTAAAATCACATCTATCTGGTGCTCCTGTAGTAGTTAGCTCTATTAAGTTCATTCACTTGCTGCAAAAAGCTTACCTTTATATATATATATATATATATATATATATATATATATATATATATATATATATATATATATATCATCCAGTACAGAACAACCATTTACCAGACCTTTTCTCAGCTACCAGTTCATAATATTTTCAAAAAATTTCAAACAAGCCTTCCTTCTGCAGTGACCATCTTAACACTTGGTCTCTCACTTACATCTACCCTTGTTATGACTAAATTTCAATCTCCTGCTTGCAGCATAACGCCCCAATGAAAAACTATTTCCTATAATATCTGTTCAACTCCATTTTTAGGAGTTATATATACACTCCCTGTGGTAACCCTGCTCCCTCTCCAGTTTTCTGTAAGTAGCACAAATTTCCCTCACTCCTCTATCTTCTATTTCTCTACATTTAGCAAGCAATACTCTCATTACCAGTCCAAGCACACATTCTCTTCCATTTAGTTCCTCTGCATGGAATCCTTCCCTAAACACATTCTTTACTAGCTCAGGTAATATTTCCTGCAGGATTACTATTCCTGCTCTATTTTGTATAATATACACTAGTATATGGATGGTCTTTAACTCGTCCTTGAGACTATTTACATTCCAAGTAAGCACACTCAAGATCATCTGTATAGTACTACCTGTCCTTTGCATAAAAGTATTATCTTTACATTCTGTGCAGTGGCTGGGCCTTGACTCCCTTTTCCTTTTCCCTAAATCTGCATGACTTTATTGCTTTCTTCCTTCTGCAGGTTTGAACACTGACTGAACAACCTGTTTTTTTTTTTCAAACTATACAGATATAACGCAAAGTTACATCTCCCACTAATTTTCCTATCAGTGCAATGAGCCAGAGCTAACTTTGGTGCTTCTGTCCATACTTGTCTATTCTTTCACTCTGCCCCTTGTCCACCCTGAGACTTACTCCTTTACTTCCTTTTCCTTCTACTTACCAGTGGTGGATCTGCATGCTTCTCCATTTAAATCTTCTTTCTGAGTTACCACCACTTTTCTACTAGTCACCTCATCAACTATCCTCTCCTTTCTACCACTGGCCCTTCAATGGCTAGTCCTGTCTGTGATACACTGTATCCAGATTGTTTCCATCTGTTACTGATTTAATCTTCCTAATATCCTTGACTAAGCATGCAAACTTTTTAGGACAATTCTTAATATGTCTCCAAGTTTGTGAAAAGTTTCCATTCATAAATAACTGTGCTTTCTCCCATTCATCTCTGTAAGGGTTAACACACCCTGACCTTTTCCACTGCCATCCCACGTGCAAGAATTTATCCATCTCAAGAATACTCTTCTACAAAAGGAATGAATATGGAGGCCATTGGTAAAAAAAATAGTGTTAATCCTATCTTGCCAGCTGAAATAACTTGCTATTGTGCCTTTCTAGTACTTCATTGTATTTTTTCTCTTAAAATACACTCCCTAACAACACTCCCCCAAATGCCTTTAAGCAAACTGATTTATAATAATACATAATTAATGTTTATTAAGCCCTTAATATTTACCTTTTAAAAATAAAACTATATCTACGCAGAATATATAAAACAAGTCATTTAATACTTCAGTACATTCATTAACATTTAGAGCATTTTACACTTGTTTGCACAGCCTTCTTAATTCTTCCTTGTGCTGCAAGCTGTGTGCTTCACTTAAAGAATGTTCATTTGTTAATGAATATCTTAGTTTACTTTTCCATTTCTCTCTGCAGATCCTGCATCTTTTTTCCACATAGGGGGAACTATTTTAATGGCCACCTTTCTTCCATACAACAGTGTTGCTGATGATCTCTCTTACGATACTTTTGTTTCTCTGTCAAATCCTTCTGCTGAATAACCTGCCCGTACCTTTCTAGTTTTGCCACTATCACATCCTGCTCCAGAAAGGTTTTTATAACTTTTGGAAGAAGACTTTTGAAACTGCTGGACAAAGTCTTGAATCTCAAATTCATATTTCAGCATGGTTTAGGATGTGGAGTGAACTTTGCAGTCTAGTCCCTGGGAAATAACCCTGGTCTGAGAACACTTTTTTTTCCTTATCTGGAGGTTTTCCCCTTCTTCCACAAATGGCTTAACATCTGCTCTTTTAAATTCAAAATGTTTCACCTTTATCATTACAGGTTTCAGGAAGCCAGACCTGCATAAATACAGACCCACTGTGCATTATCTAGGATCATAGGATCTTGCAGGATATTTTCTTTGGGTAGATAAATCCATTTACTTAGCTGGTTCAACATAAAATTCCTACAGTCTCTACATTCAGCCACTTCATTAATCAATTTTTCTCTCTCATCTCTCTATCCTTGACCTCTACCAGTTTTGTCTTTAATGTCCTCCTGAACTGCTTCCAGCTCTGCCAGTGTGTGGTGTACTTATTCTTCACCTTTTATAAAAACACAAGTTAGGTACTTCCCAGAATGTTTGATTTCTATGGTCTCTACCTGGTCAATGAACCATCAGGACTGGTGCTTTTAGTGTCCTCTAGTGATGACAATGAATGTCTCACAAATTCAAGCTCCTCCTTACACACAACCCCCTGCTACTGCTGAATCTTCCAGATCAAGTATGTCTGCATTTAGCATACCTACCCATACCCATAAGAGAGCAAAGAGAAGAAACTTACTTGTACGTCAATGTACAGATCCCTCAAATTCTGACAATTTGGAGGGGAAAGGACAGACACCAGAAAAATCCAGTGCTCTGGTAAGTACATAGCTTACATATTTCTTAGGTCCTGACAAGACACTGCAACATCAGGACAAGTCCCCAGTTAATGTGGGTGGCTTAGCCCACTAAACCTTTAAGAATGGCTGCCCTCAATGATGTTCTCGTCCAAGATGCAATGCTTAGAAAATGTATGCAATGAAGACCAAGCAGTTAGTGCTATCACATCAATTAGTAGGTTATGCAGAAATGTTGTGGACATAGCTTAAGTGTTAATTGAAAAAGCCTTTGATGGAATGGTCAGCCACAGTTTAAAGGAAATACAGTCAGGAATCCATTTCACCAACGCAATATAAGCAATCTGTTGACAGAGTTTGGCCACTGAAAACCGGAAGAGTGTTGTTTATCTTTCTTGAAAGTATTTGCACAATCCAAATGGAACCTTCGCTGCCTGTGTACATACAGACAATGTAACAAGTACTCTCCTTTATTAGTGTTCTTTGGAAAGACTATTGCAAGATGAATATACTGGTTTAAAATTACTCTGACTAACATTATGGCCACCAACAGTGCAGTTTCCATGAGAAATACAGTTGTGTAAAATCTTACCACATTATTTTATGTCCTTCTCTTCAATGTTGCAGTATTGTTCACCTAAGGGGTGTCCTGTCAAGGATAGCCCAATGTCCAGGCAGTGTACCAAAGCTTTCAGCTCTTACAGGACCATATGTCACACACATGCTCCATGCACATGATGTAGAGCATAAAGGTGATATATGGACACAGATACTCAGAACTGGAAAAGCCCCAAGATGAAAAGAATACCCTCAGGGACATGTGCATCCAGAAGGAAAAATAAAGAAGGAAGAAGGGAGAAAGGCCCTTGGCCAGGATAGCAACCGAAACACAGGGCAAGAGTAAGGAAACAGGGGGAAGGGGGAAGGAGGAAGGGATTAAATACTGTTAAAAATAAACAGAAGAACATCTACTGCTATTGTAAGCCTTCATACAACTGTACTATGTCCTTCCATATCACTGTTGCAGTATTATTCACCTAAGGGAGAGTACAAGAGCTCAATAGGAAAGCCTGGGAGGAGGAGGAAGGCACAGAGTGGAAAGCCTGGGAGGAGGAGGAAGAAGGCACACAGCGGAAAGCCTGGGAGGAGGAGGAGGAGGAAGGCACACAGCGGAAAGCCTGGGAGGAGGAGGAGGAGGAAGGCACACAGCGGAAAGCCTGGGAGGAGGAGGAAGGCACACAGCGGAAAGCCTGGGAGGAGGAGGAGGAAGGCACACAGCAAAAAGCCTAGGAAGAGGAAGGAACACAACAGAAAGCCTCGGAGGAGGAGGAAGGCACACAGCGGAAAGGCTGGGAGGAGGAGGAAGGCACACAGTGGAAAGGATGGAAGGGAGAGGAGGAGGAAAGCACACAGTGGAAAGGCTGGGAGGGGGAGGAAGAAGAAAGTACACAGTGGAAAGCCTGGGAGGAAGAGGAGGAGGAAGGCACACAGCGGAAAGCCTGGTAGGAGGAGAAGAAATGCACACAGCGGAAAGCCTAGTAGGAGGAGAAGGACGGTGGAAAGTCTGGTAGGAGGAGGACGGCACAGAGAGGAAAGCCTGGAAAAAGGAGGAGGGCACACAGCAGAAAGCCTGGGAGGAGGAGGAAGGCACACAGTGGAAAGCCTGGGAGGAGGAGGAGGAAGGCACACAGCAGAAAGCCTAGGAGGAGGAGGAAGGCACACAGCGGAAAGCCTGGGAGGTGGAGGAAGGCACACAGCGGAAAGCCTGGGAGGTGGAGGAAGGCACACAGCAGAAAGCCTGGGAGGTGGAGGAAGGCACACAGCAGAAAGCCTGGGAGGTGGAGGAAGGCACACAGCAGAAAGCCTGGGAGGTGGAGGAAGGCACACAGCAGAAAGCCTGGGAGGTGGAGGAAGGCACACAGCGGAAAGCCTGGGAGGTGGAGGAAGGCACACAGCGGAAAGCCTGGGAGGTGGAGGAAGGCACACAGCGGAAAGCCTGGGAGGTGGAGGAAGGCACACAGCGGAAAGCCTGGGAGGTGGAGGAAGGCACACAGCGGAAAGCCTGGGAGGTGGAGGAAGGCACACAGCGGAAAGCCTGGGAGGTGGAGGAAGGCACACAGCGGAAAGCCTGGGAGGTGGAGGAAGGCACACAGCGGAAAGCCTGGGAGGTGGAGGAAGGCACACAGCGGAAAGCTGGGAGGTGGAGGAAGGCACACAGCAGAAAGCCTGGGAGGAGGAAGGCACACAGCGACAAGCCTAGGAGGAGGAGGAAGGCACACAGTGACAAGCCTGGGAGGAGGAGAAAGGCAATGGAAAGCCTGGGAGGTGGAGGAGGAGAAAGGCACACAGCGGAAAGCCAGGGAGGAGGAGGAAGGCACACAGTGAAAAGGATGGGAGGAAGAAGGCACAAAATGCAAAGGTTTGGAGGAGGAAGGCACAAAATGGAAAGGCTGGGAGGGGGGGGGCACACAGCAGAAAGCCTGGGAGGAGGAGGAGGAAGGCACACAGTGGAAAGCCTAGGAGGAGGAAGAGGAGGAAGAGGAAGGCACACAACAGAAAGTCTGGGAGGAAGTGGAGGAGGAAGGCACACAGCGGAAAGCCTAGGAGGAGGAAGGTGGAAAGCCTAGGAGGAGGAAGGCACACAGCGGAAAGCCTGAGAGGAGGAAGGCCACACAGTGGAAAGTCTGGGAGAAGGAGGAGGAAGGCCACACAGCAGAAAGCCTGGGGGGAGGAAGGCCACACAGCAGAAAGCCTGGGGGAAGGAAGGCACACAGAGGAAAGCTTGGGGGGGAGGAAGGCACACAGCAGAATGCCTGGGGTGGGGGGAAGGCACACAGCAGAAAGCCTGGGAGGAGGCACACAGCAGAAAGCCTGGGGGGAGGAAGGCACACAGCGAAAAGCCTGGGGGGAGGAAGGCACACAGCGGAAAGCCTGGGGGGGAGGAAGGCACACAGCGGAAAGCCTGGGGGGAGGAAGGCACACAGCGAAAAGCCTGGGGGGAGGAAGGCACACAGCGGAAAGCCTGGGGGGGAGGAAGGCACACAGCAGAAAGCCTGGGGGGGAGGAAGGCACACAGCAGAAAGCCTGGGGAGAAGGAAGGCACACAACGGAAAGCCTGGGGGAGAAGGAAGGTACACAGTGGAAAGCCTGGGGGAGAAGGAAGGCACACAGCAGAAAGCCTGGGGGAGGAGGAAGGCACACAGTGGAAAGCCTGAAGGAAGAGGAAGGCACACAACAGAAAGCCTGGAGGGAAGAGGAAGGCACACAACAGAAAGCCTGAGGGGAAGAGGAAGGCACACAGCAGAAAGCCTGGGGGGAGGAAGGAAAGCCTGGGGGGACAGAATAACGCCTGGGAGGAGGAAGGGCACACAGAATAACACCTGGGAGGAGGAAGGGCACACAGAATAAAGCCTGGGAGGAGGAAGGCCACACAGAATAAAGCAAGGTAGGAGGAAGGGCACACAGAATAAAGCAAGGGGGGAGGAAGGGCACACAGAATAAAGAAAGGGGGGAGGAAGGGCACACAGAATAAAGCAAGGGGGGAGGAAGGGCACACAGAATAAAGCAAGGGAGGAGGAAGGGCACACAGAATAAAGCAAGGGAGGAGGAAGGGCACACAGAATAAAGCAAGGGAGGAGGACGGGCACACAGAATAAAGCAAGGGAGGAGGAAGGGCACACAGAATAAAGCAAGGGAGGAGGAAGGGCACACAGAATAAAGCAAGGGAGGAGGAAGGGGACACAGAATAAAGCAAGGGAGGAGGAAGGGCACACAGAATAAAGCAAGGGAGGAGAAAGGGCACACAGAATAAAGCAAGGGAGGAGAAAGGGCACACAGAATGCTTTGTTTAGAAACAGCCAGCCCCAAGGTGTTGGGATGAAAGGAAACAAAAAGTTGCTCAGATTTGTAAATAACTTTAATTTTATCCAAATAATATCTGAGCTGTCTATGCAAATTCAAGACATGAAGAACTTTCTCGCTGGCAGACTGCAGAGAAGGGAAAAGGAATGAAGATAAAGAGACTTAATAATTGACAACTCACTGATCACCTTGGGTATAAAAGATTAGTATGAAGAAGATGCCATGTCTCTGTGAAAAACTAAAAAAAAAAACAAAGGAATAAACATGACAGCATAAAGTTTTGACACACTCTTGGAAGACTGCTCTTTTAGCTCTCAAATCAGCCAAGTACAATGTTGTAAGGAAGCTGAAGAAGCAGGCTCAAAAGGAGCCTGGTATGCCTGATGAGAAAGATGGCTTTAAGAAATTGCTCTACCTCAAATCTATAGGCCAGAGGAGGATGCAAGGGCAGATATGCAGAAATTGCTGACAGGTAAGTTTCAGCTGAAGAATATGCCAACCCAACACCCATCATATCACACAAGTAAGAGAGAGAAATAAGACCCTCTACAGATAGAGGATCCTGATGGAAAGAGATGCAACAGACAACAGAAAATCACTTCCATTTGGAGATTTATGATTTTTTTTTTTTGGTAGTGGGCTTCATGGCCTCCTGCAGAACCCAAAGCATATCCTTGGAAAACAGATGCCTAAAAGGGATCAAAACCCTAACACACACAGTGTCATTTGAAGAGTGGACAAGTTAGAATGTATGAGAGACCCCCCTTGTCTTGTGTGAGAAGATCCATCCAGTGAGGTAAGTTGAGGAGATTGCCCATAGCCAAGTGAGAAAGAAGTGGGAACCAATGCTGCCTGGGCTAAAACGGAGTCACCAGGAAGCTATTGGGAGAGTCCTGCCTGATCCTGTGCAGAACTCCCCACAATGGAGGGCCTAGAAAAACATCCCCTTTTAAGGATCCACTTTACAAGCAAGATGACTTAGATCTCTGGAACTGAACAGAGGAAGTCATCTGTTCAGAGGGGAGCCAAAAAGATCTACCTGAGAAATACCCAACAGATGGACAAAGTCCAGGACCCAATCTCTGTGAAGCATCCATTTGTGAGCTTGTGTGCTGGACCTGTCCAAGGACTCTGCCACTAGACTGTGCTCTGGGGGAATGTAATCTGCCTGAAGAGTCTCTTGATACTGGACAGCTAGATCCCATACCTGAAGAATTAGTCTGCAAAGAAGATAGGACCTTGTGCCCCCTTACTTGATGACATACCACATCACTGTGGTATTGTCTGTGAAAACTTTGACAAGTCCAGGAAGAAATAAGGAATGAAAAGCTTGCAGAGCCAGAAGAAAAGCAGTCATCTCCTTTATGTTGATGTTGCCTGACCTCTAATGAGGAAGCCAGAGACCCTGAACCTTTAGCGGGGCACAGGAGGCACCCAACTCCCTGTCTAGGGCATGTGTAAAGAGCTCGAGTGGAAACTGGAGCTTGAAAAGGAAGTTCAGGATTGAGAAAAAGTTGTTGAAATAAGACCCTCTACAGATAGAGGATCCTGATGGAAAGATATGCAACAGACAACAGAAAATCACTTCCATTTGGAGATTTATGATTTTTTACCACTGAAGCTTGAACTTCAGACAGGGGAGAAAATGTAACAGGAACTCTAGGGGGGTGGCATTGCTGAAGCCACACAAATCTGAGATACCACTGCAGGTTCCTCATATGGAACCTGGTGAGAGGAAGCATATGGATGGTGGAAGCCATGAACATTAGAACTCTAAGAAATTCTTTAGCCATAACAAATGCCAGGGGAAGAAGGTATTGAAAAAAGATCATTAGTGCAGAGTTTTGGGGGCAGGCAAAGATGGCAACATGGAAACAGTCTTAAGTCTCCAGTTGAGGAAAATATGATCCTGGGAAGGCATTCAGAACTGGCTTTTAGAGGTTTATGGTGAAAGACTGCATAAAACGCAAGCAGCAAACAAAAGATCCTGAAGCAGACTGGTGGGGAAGGAGAATGAATAAAAAGACTGTGAAGATAGGGAAAAATCTGAATACCTCAAATCCTGCAAAAGGCAATAACAGGACCGAGGCATTTGGTAAATACCTATGGGACAGTAGGGAGAACAAAGGGCAAAGCAGAGAACTGAAAATGCAAGGAAGAGACAGAGAAACATAAAAACTTCCTGAAAAGAGGATGGATGGGAATGTGAAGGTATGCATCCTTGAGATCTAGGGATACCAGAAAGGCCTGCAGAAGAAGAGGAGGAAACAATGTCTGAAAGGATAACATCCAAAAGGAAGGAACTTTGAGAAAAGTGTTTGGCAAAGAAAGATCCAGGACTGATCTCTGTGTACTCTCCTTTGGGGCCAGAAACATTCTGAAATAAAATCCCTTCCCTACCTCCATGGGAGACACTGCTTGAATTGTGCCCAGAGTCAAAAGAGGATGAAGAACATCTAACAAAATGACAAGAGTTCTTCCCAAGGAGGTGCAGGAATGCCCAAAAAGGGAGGAAGGGGCTTCCAAACCATGAAATATCCCTGATGGATAACGGCCAGAATCCAAGTGTCTTCAGTGACTCTTAGCCAGTTTGGAAGAGGTGGGGAAAGACTAGGGACAAGGAAACCTGACAGAGGGGAGGAGGATGCAAAAAAAATAGAACCGGACTAGCTCCAGAAAGAAGACTTCTGGGAGGCAGGAGTCCGAGTAGACTTAGGAGTCAAAGACCAAGAAACTTTCTTGACTTTGGGAGGAGGGCAAGACTGCCTGCGAACAAAGGCAGATTTGGAGGGATAATTCCTATGAAATTTAGGAATGGAAGAAACAAAAATGTTTTAGCTCCTGCAATGCTTTTCCCAGGTCTTTGAGGGATTTGAAAAGGTCAGCATCAGATCCAAAAACGCTTATCACCTAAAGTGGCATCCAAAAGTTTGGCCTTAATGTCATCGGACAAAGCCAAGAATAACACCTCACAACTGAACCAAAGGCAGCAGACCTGGAAGAGGCATCAAGCTGCATCATAGCTGTATTTGACTGAATGGCAGACAACTTGAGAAGTGGTACTCAGCAAGGAAATGGCTGAAGTCTTCCCCTCAGAATAAGGAAGTCAGAAACCACCACAGAAACCTGACAGACAAGAGCTAAAACATACCTGGTCATATAGGTCTGGGTAGTTAATTGCAAAAATGACAAAGTGGCAGCACTGTAAACTTTATTGCTCAACCTCTCCATGACCCTACTATCCTTAACAGAAGGCAACAGCTATGCAGAGGCCAACAACTTAGATGGTTTGTGAGAAGAGAATGACACTAAAGAAGGGTCAGCAGAAGGGCATTTATAAAAAAATCTGCACTCCTCATGCACTTTCTAGAATCTACCTGGCTTCTTAAGAGTAGAAAGGAGAGAGTCAGGGCTAAAGAAGTTACTGAAAAGTTTCCAAAAGGGCAGCTAGATCAGAAGGAACAGCAGATAGTTTGGGAGTCTTCATCAGTAGGAGTTCATAATGTCCTTTCTGACTATCAGAGACTTGAGAACAATCCCACTTAAAATAGTCCATCATATGGGCCATGGCGTTATCAAAGGAACGCTCTTCCAAAGGGGAATCTGAACTTAAGGAATTCTCCTCCTCTGAATTATAGTCCAGTGGGGAAGGGATTTGGCAAGAATAAGCCAGGGATTCTTCCCAGAGTCCATATTCTCATCTGAAGAATTCCCTAGGCCTCTTGAGTGGAGACAAAGACCAGGGAAAAGCTGAAACACCCCTTGAGGTGGCTTCAAGGCCATCAAAGCATTAAATAAACCCCAAATGAAATCCTGCCATTCATGTTAGAGATCCTTCACAACAGATATGTGTTTTTATCTTTTGTTTCTTTTTCTGTGGGATATCCACTCAAAACACCCTTGGAAGGGTTACAGTCCTAACATGATTCTTTTATGGTAGTAAGAATCTCCTTCCTCACTAAAATATAAAGAGTGCCCCTTGGTCCTTTGGATATGTTCAGCCGAGGTTCCCCCTCAATGTCAGAAATCCCCCCTGGTCTTTTGGATACGATCAGCAGACGTTGCCCCTCAATGTCAGGCACAAACATTTGCAAAGCATCCAAGGATATGCAAGAAGCTGGATCCATATCAGCCTTTGACAGGGTTGATGCAGAATCCAAAGCAAACACCAGACAGTCCTTCGGGCTTTCACCAGCCTCGACAGAGATATCTGGGGGAAACTGGACAGCAGCCGGATCAGGCCCAACTTTTTTGGCCTTCTTCCTGGCAGATGGCTGGACCTCAGGATGGAAGACTCCACCACAGCACCCTAACCCAAAAATCTGAGCTATTGGTTCTTCAGATATAAGGATAAAGAGAAGAGGTGACTATGTAGAGTCTTGGGCACAAATCCCGGACAAACAGAACACTGCGTATGATTGTGGGAAGCACCCAAACAAAAGACACTGGTAGTTTTAGTCTTTATGGGAAATCAGCCTCCCATACTGACATTGTCTCTTTCCGGATGATATAAACACGACCACAACAATACGGACAGGAAGAAAAACTCCAAAAGTACATATGAAAACACGGCTTAGTAACCAGCACAGCAGCAGGGCATTCAGATTGGCATTTGATAATGGCATTTGGACTGGCGGCAAAGAAGTTCTGAGTACTGTTGCAGTCATTATATTTGGGTAATCTGCTATCAGGTTGCCCTCATTCAGCTTGATTAACAAAGTCTTGGGTCCTGCGTCGGTTGCTGTCCCTTCTTCCATGACGTCAGGTCGTCAGGGGTATAAAACATGCAGCCGACGCTATTACATCAGTTTTTCTTGCCCCAGATGTCAGGTGCCCCCCAAATGGGGAGTAAAATATATATACATATATGTGTGTGTGTGTGTGTGTGTGTGTGTGTGTGTGTGTGTGTGTATATATATACAAATAATTAAAAACACAAAAATATACTTCAGGGGCTGGTGGGAAGGTAATCAGGACTGCAACAGTGAATACACTCGAACATCTACATTTACGTTAAGTGTACAAAACTGTACTATGTTCTTCGTGTTTCACTGTTGCAATCAATATATTTGGGTAGATTCCCAAAGCTATGGCTGGGAGGACGGATTTAAACAGCATTAGGACCAGCTATAAGACCCTGCAAAACAGCAGTGGCAAAGCCAGCTCTGGATTTAGAGAAAATTGGTAAGTGATAATGCTTGGTGAAAGTATGAACTGAACTCCAGGTAGCAGCTTCTAGAATATCCCTGGTAGAATATCCCTGGTAGGAACACCTCTGAGAAAGGCTGTTGAAGTAGATGCAGCCCTGGTGGAATGAGATCTGTTCCCCTGGGGATAGGTTTTCCATGGTGCAGAAATGAATACAATGGCTTATCCATTTACAAATAGTTTGCTTTGAAATAGCCTTCCCCTCTGCCCGTGCAGCAAATGCTACCAGCAGTTGTTCAGATTTTCTTTGAGATTTAGTCCTGTCCAAGTAGAATCTTAGGTGTCTGTGTATGTCCAATGAATGTAGAATCCCTTGTTCTGTGGATTGGCAAAGAAGGTTGGAAAATTAATGGACTGACTATGAGCCACACCAGATACCACCTTGGGCATGAATGATGGAATGGTCGTGAGTGACACCCTGCCCGCTTGAAAGATGATGAAAGGCTCCACTGCCATAAGGGCCTGCAATTCAGATATCCTTCTAGCTGAAGTGATTGCTAAAAGGAAAGCGGTTTTCCAGGAAAGAAATTTTAAATCTGCAGTAGCAGCTGGCTCGAAAGGAGGTAGAGTGAGTTTCTCCAAACAAAGTTAAGGTCCCAGGCAGGGGTTGGAGCTCTCCTAGGTGGTCTCAAGTTTTTGGCCCCTCAGATACTGCTTTAGAAGAGGATGAGAGAAGGGGGGGGGTTCTGTATTGCAATGAGCTGAAATGGCTGAGGCATGGATTTTTATGGAAGAAAAAGACAGGCCCTTGTGAAGCATCTCAGTTAAGTATTGCAAAATCTGAGGTAAACTGGGCACTGCCGTGCTCATCCCTTGAGACTGATTCCAGGCACAGAATCTTTTCCAGTTGTCAGCATAAGATTTTCTAGCCTTCTCGCCTCCAAAATGACATCCATCACAGATTTGCTGAGGGAAGCTAAGGGGGAATTTAATTGATTAGCCAAGCTGCAAGATTCAATGTTTGGAGCTGAGGGTGCAGAATATGGTTCTCCTGCTGAGACAGTAAGGAAGGTGTCTGAGGCAGGTGCCAAGGAGAAATGTGTGACACACTGCGCAGGAGTGGGTACCAGTGTTGGCGAGGCCAGTCTGGAGCAACCAAAATCATTTTTGGTTTGTCCTGTTTGACTTTTATTAGAACTTTGGAGAACAAAGGCAGAGGGGGAAAGGCACAGACTGAAAGATTTTTCCAGCTGAAGGACAGAGCATCCACTTTCCAGGCTTTCTTATGATGAGTTCTTGTACAAAATTTGTCCAACTGGTAGTTATGGGGTGAGGCAAAATGTCTGGGCTCCCCCATTTGCGTGTCAACATGTTGAAAATCCATGGTTCCAGTTTCCATTCATGTGGGTCCAGGAGATTTCTGCTTAGTTCGTCTGCCAGAACATTCAGCTTTCCTGGCAGGAATTGAGCTTGTAGTTGTACTTGATATTCCAAATCTGTGTTCCACAATGCCATGGCTAGTCTGCAGAGGGGGTAGGAATGTGTACCCCCCTGCTTATGTACCACATAACCGTGGTATTGTCCTGGATGACAGTAGTCCTTGAAGGCTGTCAGAGCATTCTGTACAGCTAGCATTTCTTTTTGATTGACATGAAGGTGCATTTGATTTGGGCTCCATTTGCCCTGAATGCACTTCCCTGCCAGATGAGCCCCCCCCCATGCATAGTCTTATGCAGCTGTAGTCAAAGTCTGGGTGTCAGGGGGTGGTGTGAAAGGCAGTCCCTTGTTTTGCCGGCAGGCCTCTGCCCACCATAGGAACTCTAGGCGCAGGCAAGGTATGATAGGAATCATCGTTTCCAGGCTGTGACAATGTTGACTCCATAAACTTTTTAAGTACCACTGAAGTTTCTTCATATGCAGTCTTGCATATGGAATTAGAAAAATGCAGGAGGCCATGAATCCCAAGGCTTGGAGTATTTGTCTTGCAGATAGCAGGGTTTTTGAGGCCACTTGTTTGAAGTAAGTCACCAAATGAATTTGTTTTTCTGGCATAAGGAAAGCCATCTGGGCAGTTGTATTCAAGCTTGCACCCAGGAATGTAATTTTCTGAGACGGTACCAGTTGTGATTTCTTTTCGTTTATGGTGTACTCTAGACAAGTTAGAACTCTTTTTACAAACGCCAGCTGTTTTAGAAGAATGGCCTGGTTTTCTGCCTGAATTAAACAATCGTCCAAGTGTGGATATATTTGAATATTTCTTTGCCTGCAAAAAGCAATTACTGGAGCCAGGCACTTTGTGAATACCCTGGGTGCAGTAGACAAGCCAAAGGGCAGTGCAGAGAACTGATAATGCATGCAGCCTGCTTTGAAGCGTAGGTACCTTCTGCAAGATTCCCTGATTGGGATATGCAGGTAAGCCTCTTAAATCTAGAGTTGCCAACTAGGCATCACTGCCTGGCATAGGAAGTAGCTGGTGAAGAGTCAGCATCTTGAATTTTGGAATGTCCAGAAAGGTGTTTAGAGTGGACAGGTCCAGAATTGGATGCCATGATTTGTCTTTTCTGGGTACCAGGAAAAGTCTGGAGAAGAAACCCTGTCCCTTTTGGTTTTCTCGTACTAGTTGAATAGCCCCCATATTTAGGAGAGAAAGTTCTTGTTTCTGAGCCTCTGCCCACTGATTTGGGGGCAGGTCTGGCCACCCATTTGGGGTTGGCAGCGTGAGTGTTAGAAAAATATGTATTAATGTGTGTATTAGCAATATGCTTAGTGCATTCAGAGCCTAAAAGAGTTAACGCATTTATTCTATTTCATACTGCACAAATCTGTACAAACTGCAGTTGCCTTTTGACCTTGTACTGTCAGCTAAATCTGGCTTGTGCCTTGGAAGTTTACTGAGAAGCAGATGATTTCTGCTTGCGTTAGGAAAATAATGAATAGAACAATACTGCTTATATGAAACTCAGACAGGAAGTTCCGCTGTGCCATGAGAACATACACAGCTGTAGAAGTAATAGATAATTAGGACAAAGTCTGCTTGAAAATATAAACTGCAATCAGCATTTGCTTGCATCTGTATTATAAAAGTACCTTGAAAAGTAACAGTTTACAATAGACGCTTGTAAATGAAGTACTGGTCACCAAGGCCAGGTTGTTTTTCTAAAAAGTTTCTCACAAATCTAGTCATGTCAGCAGAAAATCTGAAGTAACACCTGCTGTAGAACAATGCTTAAAGTTGTGTTTGATTACATCAGCTTAGAAGGCCATGTCTTGTAAAACAGTATAAGAATGAACGTACTTCCTGTTAGTAGTTAGACAAATCCTTGTATTTGCATGTTTTTGTCTCCTTGCTGCAAGTAAATTAAAGTACCTTAACTGAACCTTACGTGTATTGGTCTTTGAAGTTTTTCCTTTGACAGATTGGTCCTTCGGACCGGAAATCTTTACTTTGCCTCGGATCAGACAGGCCAGGTGGCTTGAAACCGTACGGGGAAGAAACCACATCGGTTCTTCTTATTTGAAAAATCCTCCGAATGAATTGTCGTACAAAAGAGGCCAGCCACTTTCTGATCTGCGACTGAAGGACGGGTTTACTCGAACCAGGTGATCAATCACGAAGGCTCAGGTAAGGTGAATCTACCTTCTTTTCTGTTTTAGATCAGGGACTAGATCTGTATTTACTCTGTTAGAGACTTTGTTTATAAGTCAGGGGCAGAAAGATTACTGTCTTGTCATAGATCAGGGAAACAGAGCAGGTAGGCAGTCATTCTGAAGAGACTATAAAAAAAATGTGGTACCACGTAAAAATAAGGTGTTACGTAACGATTAAAAGGGTAGAACAAAATGGGTAATTGTACAAAAAGGTCTGAAAATCCGCCATTAACCGAAGATGCGAAATCCATGCAGTCACAGTGTGCTGATAATATTAAATATTACTCAAAATGGGTTAATAAATATGAATTTGATGGTAAACTAAAAAAATCCTCACTTGTCAAACTTGTCAAACAGCTTAAAACCGATTCTAAAGGTCGGGTAAAAAAGCAACATCAATTAGGAATCAAGTCTCGCTGTAGCCTAATGGTATGTGCCATATAATTCAGCGTCCTCACTGAGAAGGTCGCTGAAGCAAACATCCACTTCTCAATGCGGTCCAGCACTCGAGATTCCTTATCCGGCGGGTTGACCGAAGAACTCTCTTGGGCGAGTTCTCTCTTCGTGGCAGCCGCCACCAACATGGCATCGACCGGAGACCCCTTGGCTCACGACTGTCTATCTGATGGGGGGCTAAGGACTTTGTCGGGCTGTCTTGGGATTGGCTCCACAGTGTCGGGCTCCTTCCACGCCCTGGTAGTAATAAGGTCTACCAGGGGGTCAGCCGGAGGGGATACCCACGAGGTAGATGGGCCTGCCTCAAACGCCTCCAGGAAGACGGATTCGTCCGCGGAAGGTTTTTGGGCAGACCCCCCCCCTCTAATATGCAACATCTCCATGATGTCTCCGAAGGAGACATCCTCGGGGAGTGACCTTGGGGAACCTTCCCTTTCATCCAAATCCGTGTCTGTGGTGACGGACTCAGGGGAGTCCAGGTGCCTCCTTTTACACCTCCATTTATGGTGGGACTGTCCGAGGAGGGCTCAACAGCTTCCTGTTCCTCCACGGGAACGGGCTGGAGGGCATGGGCAGGCTGTCCCAGTGGACGGATGACGGAGGATAGACCCATATGCAGCGGGGGTGCGGGAGGATCCGAAGCCCAGACCGGGGACCTAGAGGATCTCGACAGCACCCTCTCCACTACCTCAAAAGCCGAAGGAGAACTACTCTCCCCAGGCTCCGAGAACAATCTCCTCGGCTCCTAGGTAGGGACCGGAGTCAGAGCCGATGCGGTCGGATCAGAGAGAGAAGTGTGCTCCGACCTCAGCAGTGCCGAAGACACATCAACTCCCCCGGATCCGACGCTCGGCCCCGAGAACTCGGATCTGAAACACCAGAGGGCATGGTCGGCATCGAAGAGACCGAAGCTATCGGCGCCGATGAAACCCCGGCTCCGAAAGGGCCCGGATCCGATGACTCCAAAACCCGAAAACGGGTTGGAGAAGGAGTGATCGGAGCAAAGACAGAGGCCACACTCCCCCCTGAGGGGGGGGGAGGCAAGAGCACCCCCATCTGCATTTGGGTCCGCAGGAATCGTTGCATTATCCGATCCATATCCGCGTTGGTGAGGCTCCTGGTCGACCTAGAGGAAGTCGTCGAGGCAGGCCAGGAGGGTCGCCTCGACGACCTCAAGGGAGACAGGTACTCCTCCTCTGACTCCGGCGAAAAATGAGGCGAACGGAGCCGAGAGGGGGGGGGGGTCCGGAGACCCTCGAGGGAGAGCTAGCTAGCTTAGATGGTGGGGCTGAGGGTTGAGTCTCAGCCCGCCTTTCATGAGACCTATGTCTCTCCTTATCGTTGCGCCTCTTCTCTTTAGAGGAAGAGGCACCAGAGTCCCCCGAACTCAAGCCCGAAGTGGGAGGTTGAGTCCCCAGTTGAGAGGGGGGAACGGAAGGCACTGGGGCTGTGGAGACTGCCTGAGCCTTGGCGGGAGAGGAAGAAGCAGCCGAATCCTGGGGAAGCAAGGATTAGCTTATTCCTCCTGTCCATAAGTGCCCGGGAGTTAAAGGCTGCACAGATTTGGCAGTCTGTTGATAAATGAGCCACCCGCAGGCATAAAACGCACTGAGTGTGGCCTTCAGCAGGGGAAAGCTTATGGCCACACTCAGTACATTTTGAAAAAACGGCCTTGGGCCCTTCAGCCATTCTCTACCACAATGCACGCACACCCAAACACTAAGTGGGGGAGGGGGACACAGAAAAACTAACAAAAAAGGGAAACTATTTAACAAACTATACTGGCTATAGGCTCTGAACACACACACATCACAATCAACACTAAGAAAAGACTTTTCTGAGAAAAAAGGAACAATCTCACCAGTCAGCTAAGGACTTCTTCAAAAAGTAGCTGCCTACATCCGCGGCAAAAATGATCTGAGGTAATACAGTTAGTGGCAGGGGATTATGGGTAGGGGCGAGGAGCTAGGAGCTCAGATCTTGTAGCTTGTGAAGCTGCTGGCTCGGATCAGAGATCGAATCCGATACCCACAGGTTGCAGAGCAAATGAAGTAACTACTTCAGATCTGATGTTATGTGGTCCTATCTCGCCTACATTCATTACTGATGGGACAGCGTCCCTAGCACCTCTAACCTGGGAGGCTCATAGGAAAATACTCCTGAGAACCATGAAAGCAAAGGAAGCCCGGCCTCTAGATGCCAAGTCCAGCTTATAATGAGAGATAAAAGTGTGATGAGAAGCCCATGTGGCCGCTGCACAAATGTCATCCAAGGAAAGCCTGGCATGATATGCTATTGAAGTCGAGACCGCCCTAGTGAAATGAGCCTTGACTGGGAAAGGTAAGTTTCTGTCTGCTGATGAGTAAACAAAGGTAATGCAATCCTTAATCCACCTGGAAATTGTGCACTTGGAAACAGAGCTACCCGTTCTATTTTCCGAAAAAGAGACAAACAATTGATCCGATTTTCTTAACTGTTTCGTCCTGTGTAAATAGAATCTTAATAGTCTATGCACATCCAATTGATGAAATTTGAACTCCTCCTTGTTGGAGAAGTTGGGAAAAAACACAGGTAACTCAATGGATTGGTGGAGGTTAACTGTAGATGACACCTTAGGGAGGAAGGATGGATTAAGTCTCAAGGAAACCCTGTCCTTATGGAATATCAAATATGGGGGCCTAATGGACAATGCTTGAAGTTCTGATACTCTTCTAGCCGAGGTGATGGCCACTAAGAAAGCAATCTTCCAGGACAAGAATTTTAGTTCGCAAATGGCAGCTGGCTCAAAGGGTGGAGAAGTGATGGCTTGCAATACCAGATTTAAATCCCATGGCATGACGGGTGCTGACACAGGAGGACGCAGTAACCAGGCACCTTTCAAAAAGGCCTTGCAAAGTTTATGGCCCATAAGAGCGGGCTCATAGGACACATGGAAGTTAGAAATGGCCGCCAGCTGCATTTTAATGGTCGAGGGAGCAGAGCCTTGTCGGAAGAGCATAGCTAAAAAGTCTAAGACCGCCGATATAGGGGCTGTGAAAGGGTCCAGGCCTTGAGACTGAGCCCAGATGGAGAATCTCTTCCATTGGCTACAGTAAATTCTTCTGGTGGAGGACTTGTGAGACGACGAAAGGATATGCACCACCTCAGGTGAAAGGGAATGTAGTCTAACTATCGATGGAAGTGGAGCAGCCAGGCTGTCAACCTGAGGGACTGTAGGGAGGGGTGGAGCTGAGCCGACATACGAGTCAAAAGGTCTGTCACTGTGTCCAGAGACCAAGGACCGCCCACTGTGTACCACTGAAGGAAGGGGAACCAGACCTGGCGGGGCCAGTGTGGGGCAATCAGAATCATCTTGCTTCCCAAGTGAATGGCATTATGAATCACTTTTGGTAACAGAGGAAACGGAGGAAAGGCATAGAGCAGACCGGAAGGCCAACCGTGGACTAGAGAGTCCCTGGGTGACTCCCCCTGTGGGGGGATCAGAGTGAAGTAGTTGCTGCATTTGGCATTGAGGGAACTGGCAAAGAGATCGCAGGAAGGCTGACCCCACCTGCTGAAGATCCAAGTCGCAACTCGGTTGTTCAGGGACCACTCGTAAGGCATCAGAATAGCTCTGCTTAGCCCGTCTGCTATCATGTTGGATTTTCCCAGAATGTGCGTTGCCACTAGAAACCGTTGGGAAGACACTGCCCAATTCCACACTCTCATGGCTTCTCTGCAAAGGGGGTAAGACTTGGTTCCCCCTTGCTTGTTCAGGTACCAAACAACTGACATGCTGTCTGAGTGAATAGCAATTGTTCCCCGGGGAAGAGAGCTCTGAAGTGCTTGCAACGCTAATAGCACTGCTCTCATCTCCAGGACATTGATGTGTAAGTGTACCTCGTGATACTGCCAAGTGCCTTGGACCGTTCTGCCCAGATAATGCCCACCCTATCTGGGAAGTGTCCGTGGTCACTGTGGCAGCAGGAGAGAGGGGAAGCAGATTCCTCCCCTTGTCCAGGTTGGAGGAACATAGCCACCAACGGAGATCCTGCCTGCAATGCTCTGTGAGGAGAATCAGGTGAGAGAGGGGTAATTTCTGATAGGACCACTGGACTGAAAGGAGCCACTGGAGGAACCGCATGTATAGCCTGGCTAAGGGTACTAACATGATGGTCGCCACCATGGATCTCAATAACTGAAGGACTAACCTGGCTTGGACCTTCTTCCGGGGCAACAGAGCCTGGACCCGTGATTCAACACTGTTATCCTTTCTTGAGGCAGAAAGGCCCTCATTAGGACAGAGTTTAACTCTGCGCCTATAAATACAACACGCTGTGAGGGCAGCAAGGCAGATTTTTCCCAGTTTAGTGTAATTCCTAACCTTTGACAAAGGTTCATGGTAGCCTCCCTGGCTTGGATGAGGAGATGCCTGGTGGGGGCGGTAAGGAGCCAATCGTCCAGGTAAGGAAACACCTGGAATCCTAGACATCTCAGGTGAGCTGTCACCACTGCCAAGCACTTGGTAAACATCCTGAGGGCTGTGGTGAGACCAAAGGGCAGGGCTCGAAACTGGAAATGACTGGCTCCCAGCCGGAAGCGTAAATGGTTCCTGGATGCCTTGTTTATCTTGATGTGATAATAGGCATCCTTGAGGTCAATGGAGCACATCCATACTCCCCCTCCCAACAATGGGAAGATGGATTGAAGAGTGACCATTTGGAATTTGGACTTCAGGGTGTAGTAATTCAATTGGCTGAGATCCAGGATGGGTCTCAGGTCCCCTGTTATTTTCGGCACCAAAAAGAGTCTTGAGTAGGTTCCTGATCCGATCTGGTCTGAGGGGACCGGTTGGATGACTCCTTTTCTTAGTAGCTTTGATATCTGTAGCACTATTTGATCCCTTTGACTGGGTGGAACGTCCGGGATTTTTTTGATTAGGGGAGGGGGTGAATCAAAGGGAATGGTGTAACCTCTGGTAATCATTCGAAGCACCCATCGATCCTGAGTGATGCTCTACCAGGCTTGAAGATGCCTCGAAAAATGACCCCTGACTGGCTCCGGAGCAGCACAGTCGGGCGATCCCTCAGGGATACTGATAGGAAGATCCGCGAAAGGAGTTGCACTCTCTCAGATTGCGGGGGCCTCCTCTGCCACTAGGGTGGCGTCTTCCAGAATAATTCCCCCCACCTCTGCCTCTCGAGGGGGGCTCACCATGAGTGGCTGGGAAAGAATTTTCTGATTTCTTGAACCACATCTTCCCTCCTCTCTGAGCCTTGGGATAAGGCCTAGAGGGAAGAGAAAAACGGGCCCCTATGGTAGATAAAGTCTTACCCTCCTGTTCACATCTGGTGAGAGTCTCTTTCACTTTTGGTCCAAAAAGAGAGGACCCATCGAAGGGGGCATCCATGAAGGAAGACTTGAAGGCCTCAGCGAAGTGACATAGGCGCATCCAGGCTTGCCTCCTAAGAGCCAAGCCTGAGCTAGCTGCCCTACTCGCCCCTTCGGCTGCATAGGATATGAGCCTCATGGACGAGTTTACAATGGAACCAAAGGTAGACAACTGGGCGTTAACAGTCTGCACTACCGCCTCAGGCATGTTACCCGTCAAGGTATCTCCCAACTCTTTGAGGAGATCTCTCTGGAAATGAGTAAAGTGACCAAGGTAATTCAGAGACCGCACTGTAAAGGTCGTTGAAGACAGGGTACGCTTCCCATAGCGATCCATACTCCTGGACTCCTTGTTAGGAGGATGGACGGAGGAAGAAGCCTCTGCAACTTCTTGCTGAGTGGCTGACGCCACCACCTTGGCATCTACAGGAACCCCTTTTGTCAAAAACTCTTTCCCCGGGGGAGCAGACAGGAAATAATTAGGACGACTGGGCACTGGTTCCACAGAATCAGGGTGCTCCCACACCCTTCGACAAATCAGGTCTAATAGTTCGTCGAAGGGTGGAGACACCCAGGAGGCGGAAGGTTGAGCTCCGAAGGCCTTGAGGAATACAGACTCTTCCTTAGAGGGGGCTTGGAAGGCCAGTCGCCTCTCTGCCTCAAAATCTCCAGGATGTTGGAGAAGGAGACGTCATCGGAGGATGACTTAGGGGACCCCTCTGCATCCTCGAGGTCGGTATCAGAGGTGATGAACTCGTCTTGGGAGTCTATGTGCTTCCTCTTGCACAACTTCTTCCTGGGAGGCTCCTCAGGCACAGACTCAGAGGGGCCCTCAAAGCTGGGGACCGCTCATGGGGGTGTCCTCAGGCCTTCGAGCTCCGCTGTCCACTGATAGAGGGGCGTCAGAGGCTCTAGCTGGGGTGTATGGGGACAGAGTGGCCGATCCAAGTGATGTCACTGACGACCTGGCCAGTGTGCTCCTCATGGCCTCGAAAGCTGGTCCCCCCCCCGAATCCGAGGAGTGACCCGTCTCCGAGACCACAACTGGAGTCGGGATCCCCCTAGCCGAAACGCCGAGAGGGAGACTCGGGGCCGACAGAAGTCCCGATGTATCCCCCTCGGGCCCGACCGAGGAAACCTGAGTGCCAAAACCAGATGACGGAACCGAAATGGTTGGAGCCGATGACGGCTCTGATAAACCCGCCAGGGGTACCGGAGCCAGCGTAAGGACATCACACGGCACCGAACACTCCGGCTCTGATGACACAATGCTCGGAGGAGGAATCATCGGTACCGGCAAGGGAACAGGCTCTGGAGCTGACTGGGTCGGAGCCGAAAACAATTTAGCTAACACCGGCGACTGAAGGAGCCTCTGAACCACCCTATCCACATCCAAATCGGATAACCTAGAGGATTTGGAGGCAACTGAAGGAGATGAGGATCTCCTACCTATTGATTCCTGTGTAACACTGGGTGACCGGCTCCGAATCGGCTCCAAAATGATCAGAGCCGAGGTCGACTCCAGTATCACAGATACCTGCTGCGGCCCGGACGTCAATGGAGCCGAGGAAGCAGAATCCAAAACAGAGCTCCTATCCTGCGGCTCCGAAGCCAATGGAGCCGAGGAAGTAGTTACTATCTTCAAAATCTTCTCCGGGGGCTCCGAGGAACTAGATGGAGCCGGAGATCGTTTCTTAGTTCTGGTGGATTTGGATTTGGATCTGCCAATAGAAGAAGCAGACTCTATATCCTCTTCAAAAGAGGGCTTGACCAGGCCTTTCAAAATCAGTTTATTTTTTCTTTCCTGCAGTACCCTAGAACTGAAGGAATGGCAGACACTGCAGGATTCCTGAAAATGAATCATGCCAAGACAATAAACACAGATGGCATGCCCATCTGTGATTGACATTTTATAGGCACACTTTGAGCATTTTTTAAACCCAGAGGGTTTATGCTCCTTTTGCTCTTTAGACATGTCCAACAAATTCCAAACACTCAACACAACAATAGGAAGGCGGGATACACTACAGGAACTCTACTTTAAATGCTCCTAGGGATCGACGAGAGAAAACACTGATAAGACGAAGGAGAGGACTAGGTCGCTCTAAATTAAACGGGCCTAGCTCACCAAACACAAGGGAAACCACAGACACTCTCCACAAAACTGCAACAAGCCCAAAACACACACAAACACAATATAGCTATGAAAATAGCTTTTGTTTCACAGAAAGGTATAAAAACTTTAGAAAGTTTTAGTCAAAAAAGGTACTTAGCCACAGCCAAGCTCGAGACCACGTCCTAACTCAATGAGCGGCAAATGAGATCTGGGGGGTTGGGAGAGGTGCATCCTGGGATACCAGTTAGCCCAGCCAATTAGAGACTTCGTGCTAGAAAATAGTCGTCCGAGTCTCGGCTCCGAACCCATCAGTAATGAATGTAGGCGAGATAGGACCACATAACATTATCCATTTTGTTTTCAAATTTGTCCATTTTTAGTGACTGTACTTGGATGTTTATTATAAGATGTAGTTCTTTCTTCACTGCACTCTCCTGATGTGGGTTTTTTGAGCTGCTCATACTGAGATCTCCAGTTGAAAACTTTTTGACAGGAATAATTAAAAAAATTCTCTTGACTATGTATTCTTCTTTCGGCTTTTCCCGGTTAGGGGTCGCCACAGCAGATCATCTGTCCACTCATGATTGGCAGTAGAGTTTTTTTACGGTGTCGAGTTGCCAGCCCGGCATCCAGTTTTCCAGAGAAGGCACACGGACACACTCACACCTAGGGCCAATTTAGAGTGTCCAATCCACTTACTGCATGTCTTTGGGATGTGGGAGGAAACCGGAGCACTGGGACATGCAGACTCTGCACAGAAGGCACCCCAGCCGAGAATCGAACCGGAGAACCTCTTGCTGTGAGGCTTCAATGCTAACCGCTGCACCACCGCGGCTGCCCTCTCTTGACCGTGTATTAATTTTTAGAAACTAATAGTCTATGTTACTCTATCTTTTAGTATACTTTTAGTTAGATTTTTCTAAAAATTAAAGTATATTTCCTGTCAGGATATTAAAATCTAAGCAGAGCTATGGATTTCTGCTGCTATCAGACTGGCATCTTGGCCACACCTCGACTGCAATGTTAGCTTATGATACCTTAGCTGCACTGATTCTGGAGTTTAAGGTGAATATGTGGCAGGTGCTGTGAAAGATTCATAAAACAAAAGTCTGCAACATCAGTATCAATTCAGGGCCAAGAGCATGAATGCCAAAGATTCAAAGTCCATTGGTACTGACAATGTCAACATTCAGCTCAGTACTGACTATCCTTCCCCAGACAATGGCAACCAATGACTCAGTAGCCCTGAGCCTGGCACTAAGAACTTCAGGCCCAACAGCTTGAAATTTGAAGCTTCAGAGACCTGTAACAGAGCCAAAGGAATAAGTGTCTGCACCAGTCCTGAATTCTTGACCCTCAAAAATATCCACTGCTAACAGCATAAGTGCTGATGCCACTGAAGTCAATGGCAATATTGATAAGGAAAGCACAGAAATAAGGGGATGTGTTGGTCTCAGGCTTGAAACTCCATATGACATTGAGGATTCTATCTATGTCAAAAGCTACACATGCAGACTGCTGAAGAATCTCATTGGTACCAGCACTGAAAGAGTAGCAAGTGAGGAGTGAGGCCAGCACTGCAAATAAGGCCAGAAAAAGAAGTATCTGCCTTAGTACCAAAGGGGAAAGGGACAAGACCAATCTCCTGCTTCAGCATCAGTAAGCTATCAATATCTTAATGTGCTAAAAATCTACATTCAAAGAATGACACCAGAAATAAAGAATGAAATTATTCGACAGACTACAGATTACAGGACAAAAACCTCCTTTTACTCTCTGAATTTAAACTTACGTGAAGATAAAATGCCATCTTGCCTGGTAACACTAAGTGAAGGAACATCCACAACTACAAATAGGAATTTTTTGGCTGGTTCCAAAAAAGAGTCCGTGAAGAAACAGATCTTCCCTGTGCTTATGCTTGCTGTCTATTGCCTTGAAATCTTACCTTTAGTCAGTAAGAGTTCATTGGACCAAATTCAGACCAGGACATCAAAAGAGTTGATCCCCTAGAAAGTAAGGAAGGCGTCCTTTCCTGTGTAGACCCCTTTACTCTGCAGCCAACCTTTAAGAATTAATTTGCTGTGCATCTTAAAAGTTACTGAACCTAAAGCCTAACAAATATCACATCTTTAGTTTAGAAGCCCTTCCCCCAAGACAAACTCCACAAAAACAAAAGGTGCACCAGCCCTGAGAAGAAATGCTACATGTACAAGTGAACTCTTAATGAAACGTCTGCCATCTTTAAGTAAACGATCTAGCAAGTAACAATACACATTACAGGATTCTATAGCAAATATCACCACCAATAATTGGACAAGATCAATACAGCAGATAAAACAGCAGTCGATTATAATGTCCCAGCAGCACAACTAATTAACAGCTGCAAAAAATCCTGCCTAACCAACAGTATTAATAAGGAGGCACTAACTACATTACACATCCTGAGAGGAAGCACAGCTAAAAGAAAAACACATAAATACCCTTTTTTGTTTTGATCACATATAAACAAAATGCAGTTGTCTAAGCAAGGGCAAGAAGTCATTGTATAGCAGAAAAAAGGCAGTAGTTTAGTGGAGGAGAATCAAGATAATGCAATTAAGCCAACAAAAAAGGATTACTTTGACCTAAATGATGCACAGCACAGCAGGAAACGATCAAATGGCAACAGAATTTAACAAACACACACACACACACACACACACACACACACACACACACACACACACACACACATGCACACGCACACATGCACACGCACACACACTATTCTTTAAAAATGGTGAGAAGTACCTGGAGACATTTCTCTGTGATGTAAGCTTGATGAGATGCAAAAAAGACATGGTGAGAAAGTTACAGCACATAGCATTGTGGGGAAAAATGGGGAAGTTGTTTGTGAAAATTACTGATGCTAAGCTGACTTGAAACCCTGCACTTTCAGTCCTAATGACTGAAGATAGAAATAATTTACATATTTGAACTAAGGAGGTCTATTTTATTTCCACAATCCACCGCTTCCATTCTCTATACCACACCATTCTACAGTCCTGCTTTACAACTGACATTAAATTTCCACCTTCAGGGCACTTCAAAATTATCTAGCTCCATGGTTACATTAAAGACATCCCACTAGCCTAGTCCCCTCTTTAATCCTTCCTTACTCTCACCTACCAAATAGTACCCATAAAACTTAATTCTAACTACATATAGATCCTACCTTCCATTCCTTCTTATTTATTTTGGTCTCCATATAAGTCACCTCCTTTCTACAAAGTCTATTAAGTAAAAGAACTAACAAAGCCCATCTGCATTACCTCTTTACGCACTCCAACTATGAATTTAAGCATTATTTTAGCTAATTTGTTTGCTTACATACCTCAATTACTGTTCCTGCAAAAAATGCATAATGTGCCACTTCCTCTGAAGTCTTCACTGGATTTGATGTCCCAATTAAAACATTGTGACACTTTTGGTTATTGCGTGTTCCCCCTCTTTTTATCCTTGGTCACTCCAGTTGTCTCACTTGGCTAGGCAAAGACCTAGCTTTGCATACCAGCAACTGCAATACCTGACACTTGAATTTTTTTCACTTCAGAAGCTCAGAAATACTAGTTAACTTCCTCCTCAAGAAGGACAATGCCCCATGATCTGTTTTACCTTGTTCTTTACTCAGAACTTTTTTTTTCTAAAGCCATACTTGAAACAAATGTCCATAACTCTTGAAGCATAAGAGCCATGCAAAAAGATTAAACTTTAATTCACAGCCATACCTTTGCTACAGTACCAGTGATGATATTCCAGCTCATAATTCTGATAGCATAAATGGACTTTATCCACATATTTGTACACTCCCAAAGCCAAGTCACATACCTCAGTAATATTAAGTATACACCTAAATATCTACAGCACATTTGTTCATCTGGATGTCAACTTCAAAATGAGACCTCATTCTGCATTTTGCCTTGCTCACTTACAAAGTTTAACATAGATGAGAAATGCATTTTCATAATGTGGCATAAAGAAATGGTTACATCTCTGCAGTTGTACTAGATAAAGGCTCAGATGACATCCACTTCCCTAAGGGGCATTTGTTCCCATCTCCTCCTTAGCACACAGAAGGGAAACAAATTGTTAGAAATACACCTGTATAATACAGGTATATCACTGTGCTGGGATGTGGATGGTGATAGAAAGGGATGATGGCCCTGGGGAAGAAAAACAAAAATACCATGAATGTATTGAATAAAAAGAGAGTATAAACTAATGCGCAACTAGAAATGTAATGGACTGACACGGCTGAATATTAACAGGAAGCATGGTGCTGTTCATCTTAAAAGAATAAGAGATCACTGATGAAAGCAGATGTGGAATCTCACTAGCCTGGGCAATTAAATTATTTGGAAGGTGAAAATGGATGCTCTGATATAAGGAATAAATACTGGGTTATCTGCATGGTCAGATGATGAGGAGATGTACAAGTGGAACAAAGTAACACTACAGTTTGTATTTTCTTTATATACACTGAAATACATATGCAATTTTACCTGGAGTTATGTATAACATTTTGCTGAAACAGTAGTTAAAATACTGACTCAAGAGTACCTAAACAAGTCAACAGATTTAATTCAAACAGCTAACTTTTCTCTCAGCGGATGAGACAGTTCTTGCAGGGTATGACAAATAAACAGTCTCCCAGAGAGACACTGTTGCTTCATTTAAGAATTTTTAGACACTATGCAGCACCACAAAGCTTTTTGTAATCAAACTTCAACACTTGGTCACTGCTGTGGTCTGACCCCACTGTTTATGTGTTAACAGTAACAATCTACAATGCAAAAGCGATAAGGTTTGTTGGATTTCTCAGTTGAAAAGCTATCAATATGGATGGCACTACAAAGCAAGTGCTAAGAAGAAATCTACTCTGTGTGCTATGAGGGTGGCAGAAGGTCTACATATCTAACTCAAAAGACAAAATAAGGTAATAAAAAATGTAGCTGATGCATCATATCAACAAAATAGTACACCACTATGCAGCTGTTTACAAACATCAGCACATGACTGATTTCTAATTATCACTGCCTTTTTCCATTTTTCCACTCCTTTAAATAAAGCGATTCATAAACTCAAGACATAAATCAGTCTCATTTTTTTATCAGTTAAAACAAACCAATTTCCTTCATTAACTTCTTCTATAATCCTTTTTCCAATACATTGATACTCTACATCCAAAATCATATTATACAACCCTTCCCTGTTTATACCACCATTCTAAGCTCCCTAACCTCTCCATACTGTTATATCATTGCATGGCTTGCACTATTTCTGTAAATAATATCTAGGACTTCACCACTGGCTCTACTTCCTGCAAAAGAACAGGACTTCACAGAGACGACACTCCACAATAATCTCATCACTGATACGTCTACAAGCAGCAGCAGCACTATTGCAAAACATTCAGCACTATTTCTATTTCTCTTTTGCCCTTCTACAGAGGCCTGAATAAATTGAGCTGAAGGTGTGAGAACAGCTGTTCCACCTAAAGTTCTATACTACACCTGCTTAACAAAAAGAGCTGAACAGATCCAAGTCTAAGTTACTACTTCACATTCTCACATTTTAAGAAGAATTGTTTCCTTCCATAAAGAGGAAACAAATGTCACTGTCTGTCAAGAACAAACGCTAAAGCACATTACACCCAAAAACGGCAGAATACTTCTAACAGATAGTCAGTGCAACTGATGAAACATTTTATGCAACTGATGAAATATTTATTTTTATTTCATAATGCCAACTGGATCACGGATAGAACCCACATGGTGAGAGTTGCAAGCTCTATGTCCAACTCTAAACCGGTTACAAGTGGCGTTCCCCAGGGCTCAGTCCTAGGACCCCTCCTGTTCGGTATATACTTTTCAGAGGTACAGGCAAGCATAGGAGGACTACGGCTGACCAAGTTTGCAGACTACTGCAAACTAGGGGCCATAACTGATTCCCTGGCTGATACAGACACCCTCCAGATGGGTCTTGGCCTCAAGCTAAATGCCAAAAAGTGCATAGTCATCCCCTTTGGAAAAAAAAAAAGTACCCGCGAACTACCACATAGGTGGTAGTCCCCTAAATACAGAAAATGTAATAAGGGATCTGGGGACCCAAGTAGATAGTAATCTCTCCTTTGATAATCATATTGCCAAGGTGGTTAGAAAATCCTTCTATGTGGCCCACCTAATTACAAAAGGGTTCACATCAAAACAAAAGAGTTTATTGTGCCTCTCTACTCATCACTCATTAGACCCATCATAGAATACAATGCCCCACTTGTGATGCACCTTACAAGACACCTGCAACAGCTGGAAAGACCACAAAAGTACCTCACCAAGAGGATTACTGGCCTCAAATAGATGACCTATGCAGCCTGACTCAAGAAACTCCAGCTGTACCCGGTTGCATACTGCTTACTCAGAGGTGATCTCTGCCTGACATACAAGGCCATGTCCAACCCAGAATTGATGGACATGCTCCACCTAAAAAAAAAAAAAACAAATCCCGGAAAGCCACACGCTCTAGAGATATAAACCTCACCACAACAATAAACAGGACATGCTGGAGGGATAGATTCCTATCCCAGAGACTACCCATGCTTTGGAACAGGATTCCAAAACACATCAGGCAGAGCACCTCACTAACACTCAAGAGAAACCTTGACGGGTGGATGGGAAACAGAAAATTTACCCCGAGGATCACTGCAGCGGCTCTGCTGGACAGTGGCGCAGGGAACTAATGGCTCTGATGGACAGAGGCACAGGGAACGAATCAAAGGGGTGGCGAAAGCCAACACATTGTCTACGCTTATAAATGCCCTTGGGCAGATAGCCTAGTACTTGCCTATGAACCTATAATGCGTATACATTTGGTTCAAATAAATTTATAGTGATCTTCCCATACAAGTCTGCTTTGCGTTCTTCTCAGTGTAGGTGCATAAGTATTCTTCACTGTATGTCTGCATACATTTGAACTGTGTTCCTGACTTCTCAACTCCTTGCATAAAAAGAACTTCACTCCTAATTATGCTGTCTTTAGTATTCTTACAGGATACCTACAAATGTACATTTCCTGAAAGTGTAATATTCTCAATACTTTCTTAATAAGGGGAGAACATTATGGCTAGATATACCAATTAACTCTCAAGATGCAAGTACATTATCACAATAACAAATAAGATCTTCAAATAACCAAAAAAAAATTAATAAAACTTACTACTTGTTTTGGGTGAATTTTGGCTTGTTCCCACTTAATTTGTGAATAACATGAATTTTTCCATTTTCTAGTCGAACTCCATCCAGTCTACACAAAGAAAAAAAGACAACTGTATAAGGTACACCATCTTTCTACAGCATACTTAAAACAGCAGAGGACTTGAAATGTAATATTATAATTAATTTACAAAAAACACAACTAAAAATAAAAATCGATGACAAAATGGGTACAGGTATGTTGTGGGCATTTCAAAACAGGGACAATGAAAATACCCAATTAAAATTGTACAAATATATAGTTTATACTAAACATCATTTAAAATCACAGAATGCTGTCTAAAAAGTAGCAAAGAAGCAGAACACTCATTTGTCAACGAACAATGAGTAAGCAGTAAGCAATGCCATTAAAATACTGTGCAAAGTGAGGCAATAAATAAATGGAAGTGACAAGCATACACGTGTGAGTGTGTGCGTGCGTGTATGTATCTATATACAAATATATACATACTATATGTATACACATTGTATATAATATATAGACTAACGTGTGTTTATATATATATATTTACACGTGCGTGTCTATATTGCACACACACACCTACCTTTATACCTAGAATGGAAAACTTGAAAAAAGACTAGACAAGCTCCAGCTGTTTCAATGGTCAGAGTACCTCTGAGTTGAGGAATAAGGCAAATATGGAAGTGCACAAGCCTCTCCCAAACCAAAAAAAAAATCACTGCATAATTCTAGAAGTCAGTTAATGGAAAAAGATTCAGATGGAGAAGGTGCTTCCATGAGACTAGTATCTGACCCACTTCTGAACTCCCACCTCTTACTTTCCAGGGGAAATAAATGGGCAGATAAGGCTGCCTAGATGGAAGCAAATGATTAGGGGTCTGGGTCCAGTCAGGGTCTGCCTGGTTCTTACCAATAGAAGGAGTGAATCAGCTGAGATAACACAGGAAGAAGAGTCACTAACATATTATATACACATATATACATACACACACAAAATATATATTTATATATATATATATATATATTATATATCTATATATATTTTTTATATCTATATAGCTATCTATATATATATATATATATATATATATATATATATATATATATATATATACATATACAATATATCTATACATATATATATATATATATGGTTCTACTTCATTTGATCAAAAGAGCAGTTGACCTAAACCCATTTGATCGAAATTTAAGTTGATCAAAAACCAGTATTCAAGGCATAAAGCTGGGATTTGTCCCCCTCCCCAATGTCGTGTGACCCTGTAGTTGGAATATATAGGTAGGGGGGTTTCCTTTAAAAGAAGAAAATAAAACAAAAAGTACAGATTTTAAACGAAAACAGGTGGGGGGCTTTGCCCCCCACCCCCCTAACTTTATATACCAACTCCAGGGTCACACAGCATTGGGGACGGGGACAAATCTCTGTTATTTGCCTTGAATACTGGTTTTCAATCAAGTGGTCTTTCGATCAAATGAAGTAGACCCATATATATATATATATACACATATATATATATATATATATATATATATATATATATATATATATATATATATATTATATTATATGGTTCTACTTCATTTGATCAAAAGAGCAGTTGACCTAAACCCATTTGATCGAAATTTAAGTTGATCAAAAACCAGTATTCAAGGCATACAGCTGGGATTTGTCCCCCTCCCCAATGTCGTGTGACCCTGTAGTTGGAATATATAGGCAGGGGGGTTTCCTTTAAAAGAAGAAAATAAAACAAAAAGTACAGATTTTAAACGAAAACAGGTGGGGGGCTTTGCCCCCCAACTTTATATACTAACTCCAGGGTCACACAGCATTGGGGACGGGGACAAATCTCTGTTATTTGCCTTGAATACTGGTTTTCAATCAAGAGGTCTTTCGATCAAATGAAGTAGACCCATATATATATATATATATATATATATATATATATATATATATATATATATATGGGTCTAGGACTACTCACTGAAAGTCAAATGACTATGCACAAATCACTGAAAGCACAACTCACTGAAAACTCAATTCACTGAAACACATTTCACTGAAAGTTATATATGGCCTTTTCCCCACTATAGTGTGGCCCTGCAGTTATTATACACACACAGACACACACACACACACACACACACATATATATATATATATATATATATATATATATATATATATATATTTAGGAAGGGGTGTGTGGAGGGCACCGCCCCCCTCATTGGGGGGTGTGGGGGTGTAGTCCCCCAAATAGTTTGGATATATATATTAAGTTTAGAAAATAGTAATTTGTTGACATTCCAAGTATCCATAGGTATAGTTCAAAATATTTAAAATAGGTAGGGGGATATCCCCCCTACACCCCACCCTTACTATGTATTCTAACTCCAGGGTCGCACTACAGTAGGGAAAACGCCATATATAAAACTTTCAGTGAAATGTGCTTTCAGTGAATAGTCCTGGACCCATATCTATATATATATATATATATATATATTTATATATATATATATATATATATATATATATATATATATTTATATGTGGATTCCTATTACAAGAACGAAAGTTCATTACATCGAACTTGTAATAGGAAGCCTCACTTCTGCGAAAGTTCACTTTAATGAAAGTGAACTTTTGCGTAAGTACACTTCACCGAAAGCACCGCAGCACAGAGGAGAACATAAAAAACAAGCTATGTCCTCCACTATGGTGCAATAGTCACGGACCTTAGGGTTAGGGCAAGGGTTAGGGTAAGGGGATAGTTAATAAAGCTATCCCCCTTACCCTATCCCATGCCCTAACCCTAAGGTTCGTGACTATCGCACCATAGTGGAGGACATTGTTATGTCCTTCACTGTGCTGCAGTCATCATGGACCTTAGGGTTAGGGCATGGGCCATGGTAAGGGGATAGCCCGACCCGTACCCTAACCCTAAGGTCTGTGACGACTGCACGGAAGTTCAGTACAAAGTACAGTTTTGTACCTACATAAATGTAGATGTTGAAGTGTCTTCACTGCTGCAGTCATTACACTTGGGTTATCCTGCCGTCAGGCGGTCCCGCAGTCGGCCAGAGTTCCAAAGTCTTGGTCCGGCGTCGGTTGCTGTCTCTTCTTCCCTGACGTCAGTGCGTCAGGGGTATATAAGATGCAGCTGACGCCATTTTCTTCAGTTTTTCTTGCCCCAGATGTCAGGTGCCCCCAAAAGGGTAGGCAATACATATTGCTAATAAAACATACAATAAGGTAAAAATAAAACCTTCAGTAACCTGCAAATACACCACATAGGTAGTATAGTGTAGAAAGGTATAAATATGACCCAGGTAAGAAAGAGGGGATGGCGGGTGGGTAACCAGGACTGCAGCAGTGAAGACACTCGAACATCTACATTTATGGTGGGTACAAAACTGTACTATGTTCATCGTGTTTCACTGCTGCAGTCATTACACTTGGGTTGAATCCCAAAGCTGAGTCAGGGTGGCTGGTTCTATAGAGGGTTTGGTGTGGCCATGAGGCCCTGCAGCACTGCAGTGGCAAAGCCAGCTCTGGATCTAGAATAAGGAGGCAAGTGGTAATGCTTGGTAAAGGTGTGCACTGAACTCCAAGTTGCAGCTTCCAAAATGTCTTTGGTAGGTACTCCTCTAAGGTAGGTAGTGGCCCTGGTGGAATGTGGTCTAATGTTACTGTTGCCAGGCACTTTGTGAAGACCCCGGGCACAGTAGATAAGCCAAAGGGCAGTGCAGAGAATTGGTAGTGCATTGAACCAGCTATGAATTTGAGGTATCTTCTGCAATTTTGTCTGATAGGGACATGCAGGTATGACTCTTTGAGGTCCAAAGTAACCAGCCAAGCCTTCTTGCCCAACATGGGAAGTAGCTGCTGTAGTATCAACATTTTGAATTTCGGAACATCCAGGTAAGTATTTAGAGTAGAAAGGTCTAACATGGGTCTCCAGGCTTTGTCCTTTCTGGGGACCAGGAAAAGCCTTGAGTAAAATCCTTGTCCCTGCTGTGGTACTTTTTGAATAGCTCTCATGTCCATGAGGGCTGTAACTTGCTTTTGTGCCTCTGCCCATTGATTTTGTGGCAGGCCTGGCATTCCTTTTAGCCTTGGTAAAGTGTGAAAGTGGAACCTGTAACCTTGAGACACAATATTCAGAACCCATTTGTCTTGGGTGATTGCTTGCCAATTTTGTGAAAAAAGTGCTAGTTTTTCCCCTAAGGGAGCTGCCAAAAGGGAAGAGCTTGGCATTGGAAGGGGGAAGTCATTGGGACTGTTTCCTGTAAGGTTGTGACTTGTCTTCACCGCCTTTTGGGGTTGAAGCACCCCACTGTCATGGCCTGTAGGAGCCTTGGGGCTGAGATCTGCCTCTTGGGCATCTGTATCTGCCTGTTTGTGGCCTGACTGACACTGGAAAGGACCAATTCTTTGTAGGCCAATTTCTGCTAAATCGAGGTGGCTGTACTTGTAAGAAATCCTTCAATGTTTGCAAAGATTTTGCCTTATCCTCCATTTTCTTTAATACCTCCTCTGCCTTAACACCACATCAAATATTTTGCTGTAAAGGAGCATCCAATAATTTTGCCTTCACATGATCTGGTAAACTTTGTTCTTTTAACCAAGCACGTCTTTGAATCACAGATCCTGTAACTGCTGCTCTACAAGAAGCCTCTAATGAATTAAAACCACATTGCAAAGTATGTTTTCCCACTTGCTCAGCAGCATGCAATAAATCCTGCATTTCCTTGTAGTCAGGATGTTCTGCACTTATACTCATTTTCTGTTTTAACTGTGACATTAAATATTGTTGGTATTTAAGCATGTGAAACTGGCAATTTAAAGCCCTCACTGCTAAAGTTGCAGAAGTGTAAACTTTCTTCCCCCATCTGTCTAATGCTCTAGAATCCCTGTCAGAGGGAACTGGATTTTTAGCCGTGGAAGCCTTTAACCCTTTGGGACCCTGAGAAATAGTTTCTGGGTCAGCAACAGGGTTTTTATAAAGAAATTTGTGAGAGTCAGGGACTCTGTAGTACCTGTCTGGCTTGACTGGAACAGGGGGTAAAGAATCAGGATTAAAACTGGATTCAGAGAACACACCATCCACAATATCCAACACTGGCGGAATAGCAAGGGGCCTGTGCTGAGGCAATAAAAGAAAGTCTCTGAGCCTTTTCTTGGATTTTGAGTAATCCTAGCCCTCCCAATGGAAATGCTTCCTCATGGTATGTAAAGTTTCCTCAAAAGAATAATCCTCAGGAGGAGAAGCTGAAGAAATTGATTCTTCAGCATCAGAGTCCTCATAGGGGGGTAAAGAGTATCCCTGGTCTGAAGAGGAATCAGAATATATAGAAACCTGGTCAGAGGAATCATAGTCTGTATCCAGCCTAGGCCTTTTATCAGGAGGGGGATGGGAACCCCTGATCAGAGTAATTAAGTTTTCGGACATTTTGAGCATCTGTTTTTTAGGCATGGAGGCCTGTCCAGCTGAATGCTGTACTTGCTTCTTTGTCTTTAATGGAGTTTTAGACTTGGCTGTAGTTTTAATAGTAAGTTGTGAAGGTCTGAAGCACCCTCAGAAGCCGATGCCTGCTCAGCGGCTATGGACCCATCTGAAGGGTTAGTCTCCGTAGGCCCAACACCTTGAATATCCAGAGGCCTAGGCACCTCCACGTGGGAGTCAGTAGCGGCCTGTGGTTCAGAGGTAGCGGGTGTCAGGGGGCTGCGAAAGTGCCTCACTGAGGACTGGCCTAGAAGAGACTTTGTCGTCAGTTTTGAACCTCGGATGCCTGTCCTTATCCTTGTCTCTGCGTTTTTTGTGCATTCCGGTCGGTTGTTCCGACGGCATGGTATAAATCTTCGGCCAAAGTAATGGTGAGCAAAATCAAACAGACATTTAATAGTGCGTTGGTTAAATCTAGCACAAAACTGACTAGTGACATTGTGATCTGGGCCTAGGCATGGAATACAGTAAGAATGAAAATCCTTATGAGGTATTTGCTTCCCACAAGAAATACAATTATTAACTTTTACTGACATCGGTCTGAGGCAAGAAAAAGTTTCCCCAATGGGGTACTTAGCTTTATTGAAGACTTTGGTTCTGAAAATCGAATTTGATATCTCAGGAGTCGACCGACCGGCACTTGCGAATTGCTTTTGCTTCGGGCACCGCGCGGCAAGAAAGACTGAAGAAAATGGCGTCAGCTGCATCTTATATACCACTGACGTCAGGGAAGAAGTGACAGCAATAGATGCCGGACCAAGACTTTGGAACTCTGGCCGACTGCGGGACCGCCTGACGGCAGGATAACCCAAGTGTAATGATTGCAGCAGTGAAACATGATGAACATCACCCATTCGTTGTACTGAACTTCACGTAAGGTCACTTTCGATTAAGTGCACTTTCGCTGCAGTGAGCATTCCATGCACTATTTTGAATCAGTGAAAACTCAATCTAGTGTATGAAATCCACACACACACACACATATATATATATATATATATATATATATATATATATACACATATATATGCATGTTATGCATTTACCAACCGTAGACAAACTGACCTAAACAAGCTCGAGGCTTGCTGCGACAAAATTGCTAAGTTTGCCACTGGGGCACCCTATGGCAGCCACCACTGTATCTCACTTACAGAACTTGACTGGCTATCTCACTTACAGAACTTGACTGGCTTGAACTCCTTCAACTTCTTTGTCTAAATCAAGTCTCCCTTGCTCACAAACTAACAAACCACTCTCAAAAAGTCCCTTCCCTTCAAAACCTTCTTCAGCCACCCTACTCTAACACTAGACCACTATGCTCCAGCAGCAAAAATCTACTTCTACTGACCAAACCCAAGAACTCACCTGGAAAAGCTCTTTTCTCCTGCATAATATCCAAGTTATGGAGCACTCATACCCCCCCCCCCCATAACCACACTGCCTTCATGCTATCACTTCAAATCAGAACTAAAAATCCACGTAAAAAAACACTGGTTATGTCCATGCTCCAATCCTGACTAGTGACTCACCTTTTTTTATCTCTCCTCCTCTCCCCCCTAGCCATCCTGCCTCCCACTGTCAGATCATTACAGTCCTTCCACCACAGGCTCTGGCTGTCCCTGTCCCCCACCACTCAATCTCTCATTCCCTCTACTAAAATTCTTAAACTCCATACACATCTCCAGCTACCTACACCTTTTTATGTTTCACTGCCATTGCTATGTTCTCTCCCTCCACTCTTCCCCTGATATTCCTCTAACCACTTCCAGTTCATTCCACCATCTAGAGAATGTCTGCTATATATCTGTAGGCCTACTTAGCAAAATCTAATAATTCTATGAGTTTATAAAATATATGTTTTGAACTTATTACTATCTGAATATACTTATTAATAATTCATTACCCTGATCATTCTACGGTCATCTTGGATGCATACGATGCTGCTGCTTATTCATGTTACAATGACTATTGCTTGTATTGCTTTGTATGGAGCTTTTCTCCCCAGGCCTCCACTGAAAAAGGACCCGTGTTCAGTCGGAATTTCCCGGTAAACAAATGTAAATAAATAAATATTGGGGGAGGGGCAGTCTGTGTCTGAAAGCAAGGGGCCATCTCATCACCATTAAGCAATCAGATGACTCATCAGTGAGACAGTGTACATGTGAGTGACAAAAAAGCTGAAATACGTTTACTGCTTTCAAATTATCATGGAAGTATACACAAAATTTTATCTTTCAAATTTTGAGAAAGGCTGCACGTTAAAACAACTAATCACTGCTGTTACTTGATCCCAGTTACACAGTCAATGATCTGGCTTACCAGTGTATGCTGGAAGCTCTGAGTGAAAAAAAAAAGTCACCATCACAGCTTTTATTTCTGGATTATTTTTCATAGTAAACGATTGTGTGTTCTACAAGAAGGGGCAAATTGAACTGGTTTAGTATGTTTGCAAAAAGACTTGAAACTAGCATTTGTTTTATCTTACAAACACAACGTTTAGGCGTCAATCTGTTACTTTATTATAATTTCAAAGTATCCCTAACGTCAATACCGTTAGACTCAATTCACAACAAGCAAGCACATTTTTACTTTTTCTCATGTGGAGTGCATACAGTTATTACACAACCATAAATATATTTTAGCTTTTACAACATAATCAGCTAAAGCTATTTATGTGTTCCCAAAACTGATGCTTTCCAGCATCTGAAATACTAAACAAACAAAAAAAAAAAAAAAACTGTGACTTGGCAGAAATTCAGCGATCAGCTACTCCATTAACACAGTCCAAGTACAGCTTACAATTGATTATACAAACCTTCTGCAAAAAACAGAAAGCTTTTTCAGAAATATAACCACATACTAACACAGGCTCCACCAAATAGCCTTCAGAATGCCAGCCTGCATCATACTCTTACCATTATAAGTGTGCGACTTTTGCTCTGCAACCTGTGTCCAGAATATATCATTGTTTTACTATAGTAGAAATAAATCATCATCTATACTTCTCCATACAAAAAACATAGACGTTTTGACTGTGGACTTGACACAATCAAAACCCCTGTGCTGAGTTGGACATCATGCTGCAGTCATAATATTCAGCACTAATATGCCCTGAAATTTCATATGACTTGTGCCCACATTTCCAGCTGTAATTCTGTGAAACTTTTAATAAGAACTGTGAATAAGAGACTAATACCTGGCCTTTTATACTTTGGTGTAGGGGCTCAAGATGACTAGAGGCAGCCATGAAAGAAATTGTCTTATCCGGTATCCCAGCAGTGAGGGCATTTTTACCAGTAGGACCATAAACTGGTCTTGGGCAGCTAATATTAGCACCCACATCACCATAATGATATTGGGAATATGTCAAATAAAGGATGTCAAAGGTATGTTACTATCACAGTTCTGCATGTTACATTATACTTAGTTTCCAATGTAGGCGAGTACATGACTCCTGTGCAGCGTGTACATGCCAAAACATAGCTAAAAACCTATCTTTATTAAGCTGCCATAACATCAAAAGTAAAATTCTTCTATGTATTTCATGAGATAAACATTTTTGTAACAGCAAACTTGCCACTACCTAAACTCAGTGTGTTCTACGGAAGACGATGTGCAGAAGTCAAATTCAGCACTGTATTACACTAGACTCACTATGGGTAGAATAGCAGTGCTAGGTGCATTTTAAATCAATGTACCCTATCATTCCATGAAAGTTGCTGTGGAATACAGGGACAAATCCTGGACCTTGACTACAGTTCAACTACTGTCTCCGGAGCTTGTACAGATGGCAGAAAATGAGTGGAGCATGTGGCTAGTGCTGTCTTGCCCATCATGAGAGGAAGCAAGGACTCACATTGGCTGATTATCACTGAGCAAGCAGAGAACTAATATCAAAATGGACAGAGAAGGAGATATGGGCTTGGTGATCCCAGGCCAGTGATAGGAGCTCTTGAAGATTGTTGGTGGAACCATCCACAAGCAAGTGGAGGCTACAGGACACTCCATGGTGATGTAGGTGCAAACATTAGCCACCACAGGCAGCGTTATGGTCCTATTAGTAGAAATGCTTTCGATGCTGGGATACTGCAGAGGACAAAAAATGCTTTCATGGCTGCATACATGGTCATCTTTAGCCCCTGCACTAAACAGCACATTGGGGTCGGCTTGATGGTTGAGAAACATGGAAGCAAAAATACACAAAAGAAAAGAAAGCAATTAAAAGATAAACTGGCATATTTCCATTACAGGTGCATGTACAACTTCTCAGAATTCAGTACTGAGCATCTGTCAGTACTAGACAGCTTTAATGAACTGTCACTAAATCAGAAATAAAATGCTTTATATTTCACCATACAATGAAACATTTTTTTCTGAATATAAACTTGATAAAAGCAAAACTCTGTATGTTAACTGTGAAAATTTGATAATGTTCACAACTTATAATGTCTCTTCTTGCTTTCTGCATTAACTGGCTTCTCTTTTCAGTCTTAAATCGCCTTTTCTTTTAGTTTACTCTTTTAGCACTTCTAATCTCCCAATTCCAATACCTCTTGCGCACAAAGACATCCACCTCATGTCTTTAATAATATCTCAAACTCACTAATATTATGAACCTAAATTTATGTCAGGATATAACTTCCTACACTGCTCCTAAGCAATCAACGCAAATTTAAATATTTTAGTATACTTCATTTAAATAGAAAATACATGTTGGTACCAAATGCAATTATGTTTGGTTATATTATTTGTTATTTTTCTCATGTTAGACTCATGAATGTACTTCACTCTCCTTAATTTACTGAAAATGTATTTATGTTTGGACCTTGAAAATTATACTTTATCAGTGGAGAGTTTCTCCACAAGATTCTACTGAAAATGGCCCTAGTCTCCATCGGAGTAGCCCTGTTAGCAAATGCAAATACATAAACAGAAATAATTGTGTAATTCAGCACCGAAATGCCAAAGGAAGGAACAGTAATTTCACTTGCCTTTTGTAGCAAAATTCTGTCTCATTCTGTTGTCATTCCACTAAGGTTTTGTAACGATGTCTCAAAGGCGACTGATATACAGCATTTTATGCACATATACTAAATGTAAAGTTTCACATTGAGTTTATTTTTACCCTTTTTTTTAATTTCCTCAAATTTTTTGGGTTTCTAATACCATGATGAGAATGGAACCCATTCTTAAGTCAAATTATGATTAAAGTTCATGAAATTAGTATTGTTTCAGTCTTTGATGTCAGCCAGAAGTGCTCTTTGCAGCACCCATAATGTGCCCAGTAATGACGACTCCTGCAATTCTTACGAGGTTACATGCATTAGTAACGTATCTAAATAAGATTGTAGATTATTTTTTATAAGACCTGTTGCTCCTACTACTACTGGAACTATCTGGGTATCTTTCTTCCACATTGCTCTCATTTCTGCTTGCAAATCCTGACATTTTATGACTTTTGTTTCTCTTTGTATGCAAGACACTGTAGTCACAGAGTGTGACAATTTCAATTATCAATGCTACTTTTGTCTTCTTTTCATGGACCACTATATCTGGTTTTCTAGCATCTATCTTTTGAACTTTTGTTAACGGATGATTCCTTCTGATGTAGACTTCATCATTTTCTATGATGCTTTGTGGCTCATGTTTCAAGTGTTTTTCAGCCACTTCAATATCATAATGTTTGCACAATTACCAGTGCAACAGTTTTGCCACATTATTATGCCTTTCAGTATATAGTCCTTCTACCATTAGTAAGTCGCAACCAGTAACTAAGTGTGCAACTGTTTCCAATTCTGTACAAAATCTACATTTGTCCGTTTCTCCCACATGTTCAATGGACTTTGTAAACGAACGTGTATGTAAGCCAATTATCTTGGGCCGACAATATTAACCTTTCATCTCTTGGTTTGACTTCGCATCTCGTTAACCATTCCTGTGTTTGTTCCTGCTCAACATGAGGTTATTCCAGAAGTTTTCTTCACCTGCAACTACATTTATGCATTTTCCACATTTCTTGTCTTCTCATCTGGTCCTTCACCTTATATTCTTTCTTTTGCTTTTTGGCACATTCAGTTGCTGCCTGACTTTTTATCTACTTGAGGTTTGACTTCCATTCCTGCTAGATGTAGATATGCTTCCACTAGCCTAAGCATGGAAGTCATCTTCGATTTATTCTCCTCATGTTTCAAAGCTTTCCCTACAGATGTGTGGAGTCCCATGATTGCAGATATATACATGTAATCAATTTCAAGGAGGCCCATCCTTCCTTCAGAATGGGGAATATATAATCTTGGTATACAGTGATTTTCATAAATCATTTGGTGAGCATGAAGCATCCTTCTTGATTTCCTATCTATCCAACATGTTTTGGGGCCAATCAATCATTCCAAAACTGTAAGTTAGGACAGGAAGAGCAAATCGGTTTACAGCTTGGATTTTGATCTTAAATTATTCCTGAAAAGAGCATTGATATCCAAGTCTTCTAAAGTATTCCTTACTAAGTTTTATTCACATTTGTTCATGTTTTACTATTGATCCTTTATCAATTCCCAAATATTCATACACTCCCCCTTGCTTGAGTTCTTTTATATCACATTCTTGTCCCAAACTGATGTTTTCTTAGTGCTGCAGTTTTCCTGCTTTAAAGGTTGCTTTTGCACATTTATCAAGACCAAATGACATTCTTATATCGGCATTCTTATATCATCTGAGAAAGTTTTGACAACTTGCAGTTAGGCTTTCAGTTCCTCATCTGATCAGCTATACAGTTTCATATCATTGACAAAGAGAAGATGAGAATTCTTTACACTATGCTATTTTCCAGGAGCCAAATTATAGCCATGGCCTAATCTGTTAAGTAGACAGGTTAATATGTTAAGCGCAAGGCAGAATAACAGTGGTGACAGATTCACCTTGGAATATCCCCCTTGAATTTTTATCCCTGGAATAATTACTTGCCCCTTATCATGGCTTAATTGCAAAGTGGTCTTTCACCGTTTCATGGTCACTGTAATGTAGTCGATCAGTGTAGGGTGTATCTTATACATTTTTAAGCACCATTTTATCCATGAATGTGGGATACTATCAAATGCTTTTTTGTAGTCAATCCATGCCATACTTAGATTCTTCCCCTTTTTACAGTTCTCCACTATGACTTTAATAACAAATCATCCTTGATTCCATTTGACTTTCTTTTATTGCCCTTTTGTTCTACTGCCATAATTGAGTTTTAGTCTAAATGACTATAAACTCTGTCGGCATCAATTCCAGTGTAGAGTTTATACTTCGGCAGAAGTCAAGTTATTGGTCTACAATTTTTAGGTTAACTTACAGGTTCACTCTTAAGTAGGAGCATTGTTTTTCCTGATGTTAGCCAAGTTGGCGTCTGTTCGGGGTGCTCCTATAAATAGTTCTTACTCATGAGTAAATCTTCTTGTAAAGATGTTAATACGTTTAATCAGAAGTTAGGTACTGCATCATCTGGGCCTGGGTTTTTCCAATTAGAGGCTTTTCATAACTTTGTTTCAATCTCTCTGGCTGTTACTTCATCCCAGTTCATAACCTGTACCTTTAAACGTCTTATTGTTTTTTTCACTTCTTTTATCTATTTAGCAGCTTTGTTGTGTTTCACAGGGTCTTCACAGATACTTCTCCAAAATGTATCTATTTCTTCTTTTTTGGTGGTCTTTCAATTCCTTTTACCTTGTTCCCAATTCTCTATAAAACCTTTTTGGGTCATCAATAAATTGCTTATTTTGTACTTTTCCTTTATATTTATCTATGTATCTTCTAAGTTTTTCCGCCTGTGTTGAGATTTTTAGTTTATCTGCAATAGTGCATGATAGATCCTGATGAGCTTGCTGGGTGCTGTCATCAATTCCCCTAATGATGTGGACATCCTCCAAGAGGGTCTCACTCAGACAAATGACTGGTGCCAGAAACATGGCCTCAAGCTGAATAACAAAAAATGCATCCTCATTCCCTTTGGGGAGAGTGACTTCCCTACAAATTATCACATTAATAACATCCTAATCACTCAAACAGTTGTGAGGGATTTGGGCACCCAGGTTGATAGCAACCTGACTTCTGGCCACCATGTTTCTTCCGTTATACAGAAAGCATTCTACATTGCCCACCTCATAAGTAAGGGTATCTCATCCAGGGACAAGAAGGTCATAATATCCCTGTATTCTTTCCTTATAAGGCCCATGATTGAGTACAACACCCCTTTCGGCATGTACCTCGCAAAGCACATGCAGCAGCTGGACAGACCACAGAGGTTCCACACCAGGAGAATCCAGGGCCTCAAACATCTACCATACACAGGTGGGCTAAAAGCCTTATCCCTCTACTCGGTTTCACACAGACTCTTCAGAGGTGACCTTTGTCTGGCATACAAGGCAATCACAGACCCCCACCTTGATGGGACTGCTGCATATCTGCAAGTCAAGCTCCACTCAAGTAACTTGCATGTGTAGCCTCAACCTGGACTGTGACATCAACAGGACTTGTTGTCGGGACAGATTTGTGTCCCAGAGACTCCCCCTTCTATGGAATAGACTCCTTCTGCACGTCAAGCAGAGTACCACTTTAACCCTTTTTAAGCGCAACCTGGATAACTGGATGGGAAACAGAAAATATACACTTGGGATTCCACCCGTGTCCCTGTTGGACAGGTGCATCAGTTACTGATTTGCCTAAACATGGGCTAAACTCTTGGCTACACTTATAAGGGCCTCAGGGCCAATAGCCTAGCAACCTATGATCCTATGATCTGTTCTAATACTGCGCATTGCTTTTATCATGACTATCTTTCCAAGTATTTTTTTGATCTGTTCCCTGTTCTATGCTCTTCTAACAGTGACACTTCTTGTCTTAATTGCTTTGTAGTTTTCTCTATTTGATACTTCCATGATGGTATTCGATTTCTCCCCTTCTTTTCCCCCTCACTTCCCTGTGTTCTTGTGGTCAAACTTCATCAGTTATTAATTTAGCTGCAAAGTAATATATCCTGTTTACTTCTGTTATATCACATGGATTATTTTTATAGTGTGGTATTTTTTTATTTTTGCATTATGTTCAGATACAGAAATCAACATGTGCAAACTTTACAAGTAAAATTATGTGCATATATTTTTGTAAGAAAGGGCAGCACTTCAATCACTGCAAATATGCCATGGCCTAAGCATCATATGCAGAACACATGTGTATGCAGAGTTTAAAACTAGAACTGGGATGCATTGAAATCCATAAGAACAGAAAGGCAGTCAAATGTGCACCTTATATTTGGTTTTCCAAGAACAATTTCGAAGACGTTTTATAAAGAGCTGATAGAGGCAGTATTGCAAACCCTTTTAAGACACAGACACAGAAGATCATTTTACTATCAAAGTATGATCCATCTTCAATCATATGTGGGAGTATAGTACTTCTTAGAATAAGGAATACTGCATAAATAATTAAGCTGTCAACAGACCAGAAGTAAAAACCTTCTACAGTCTTTTCAGAAAAATTTATGTCAGTTGTAAAATGTCATGGCTTAAACATCATGGTATAAAGGGGGATCAAATTAATGTCATATTCAGAACCAAGCCGCAATGAATTATCTTAAGACAACTTTATAGTGCTCATGTCAATGACTTAACAGATAGCACTCTCTCCACTGACAGAAAATTGTGAAACTCTCTGGCTAAACCAAGTACCTGGATTCATTTGCCAACTGACTGCAATGCAAAAAAAGGAGACTGGCTACGTTCAGCTACATGGCTTTTGAATGCCCATGACTTTTTACAGTCCTTATGGTACCTTCAGGCCAATAAAGTTAACCCCACTATCTTTAGACATGCCATGTTTAGCCTTTTACATATCTCATCAGTACAGCAAAGTGGATTCTCAGGCTATACTTTAGAAAAACAGCTTAAAACCAAATCTTATGTCCACAAATATTAGGGTGCCTGCAAAAATTCCCAAACAACATCCAAACCAAAGGGTTAAAAGGTCACAGAAGACAAAGCATTCAGTAAAACTGCAAGAAAGATCAAGCCAAGCAACTAACTTCACTGTGTACTACTTTAAAACTCCTGTAGTGGAGGCTCATGGGTATACTTCTTTTTTGATTATAAAAAATATCATTAGTTCCATGTACAAACACAAAAGCTACCTGCAGGACAGCATCAAAGGAAGACTTCACAATGCTGCAGGAAGGCTTCTCAGTCCTATCAGGTCAGATACAGTAAGATTATTCAAATAAATGCGACACAAACCTCAAATCATTTAGCAAAACTTCTTACTGGGTAAACTAACACCTAGAAGAAAAAGTAGAACAAGCAACGAAGTGCATGTAAAGCTTATGTGAAGGAAGGGAACCAGATGTCAACAGAACAATGAAATATACAAAGTAGAAAGACAAAAATATATTAACGCAGTCTTTAATGTAACCCCACACAGTGTATTCAGATACTGTATATTCAGTACTTGGCACATTTAAATGAAATGCAACAAACATGATAAAGAATTGCAAAGATACTTCTCAAAGATTCCATGCCAAAGGGTTCACGTCTACAAAGAAACGTTATGAATACTGAATCAGCAGAGGGAAAACACGAGTCTTGTACAAACGTCATACAAAGATTTTTTTTCTGAAAACCAGAACTAGAAAGTGTTCCACTGACTGCAAATCTAATCTCAGAAACAGTTACCCAAGACTACTAATGTTTCAAAGCACAAGAGTTGTTTCTCCAAGTGGCACCTATGGAACTCATGGGCTACTGAAACAACAGAGGTGTTAGAATCAACCTATTTACAAATTAATTCAACCAGAAAATAAGAAGTGTGCAATTAGATAGCCATATGCCATTCACCTGTACTTTTAATAATTTTGGTCTACAAATAAAGTATTAATCCCTAAACAGTGTTCATCTGTATCAAGGAAACAATTTATATATTGGTGAAACACACTACTTACTGTAACCTGCAAGTAACATAAACAATGTATTCATTAATAAAAATGTACACACATACAAATAAATATTATCCACAAGTGGAGAGCTCCACATGAAACACAAACTCATGAAACACACTAGGGCATCCACTCTCTTCCCTTCATCTTGAAGGGGACAGAAAGACATGTAATTCCCAATACCACTGAGCAAAAATGCATTAGAGTCACTTCTGACCCATCTTTTAGCATCTTCTTTGCGTACAGACAGAACTGCAATACAGTTTTATCTCAGTTAAATCTATGCCACATGACAACCACTTGCTTTCTCGTACTACCTATACTGACATCACAAGAAATATTTTGCTTCCCAAACTTGATACAGACTCACTCTACTGGCTCTTGCACTCAGCACATAATACTCAGAAATTGTAAACAGGTGTCAGTTCCTAACAAGATACTTTTCTGTTAAGTACTTGTCAAAGTATTACAGTTTAAGTTACTGCCCACCTCTAATTACTCCCTCCCTGACAACCCATCGTTGGCCGGCCCACTTCAAAACTACTAAATCCAGCCACTTGGAATCATCTACTGAATGAAATAGCAAGTCACCGAACTCTAAATCACTTCAAATATACCCCCAAGAGTACCTCTTCAATGAAGCCTACTTCAACTGCTTTTACAACAATGGCTAACTTTTTACTTATCTAACACGGCTTGCTATCTGATAATTATAGCAGGTTTCCCTCTCTCTCTCTCGCAGCTGTGCATGATCACCCATCTGACGCACTAAAAAATGCCATAAGATGTGCATAAGCAGGCACAGCTTACAAGGAACAGCAGCAGTATCTCTGTGTTCATATTCCAGGCGCTCTCCTCTAGTTACACCTGTGAAAAAAATTGTTTTACCCCATCCGGACAAAAAAAAGCATTTGGGGGCAAATTCCTAATGTACCCCATTTGGAGAGCAAGACCCCCATACACCCTGAATTTATACAACCCAACTCCACTAATAGACAGAGATGAAAAAGTTAAAATCTCCAAAAAAAAAATCACTACTAGTTCACACTTAAATGATTTACTATTGAAAACAGCCAACTGCTAGCTGCAGCTTTGATAAACCGATATCAACCAGCTGAACTCCTGTCCACTTTAAGCTTGATGATGTGTAGGGAAGCCTGTTTTACACATTTTGCAGCTATTATTTTTAAATGCTTGTAGCCATATGAGCAGTGTCTGATTTCAATAGCCCAACCCTAAGGTACAGGCATGCAGTGCTTGTGAATATGCAATTCAACACAAAAATGTTTCTAAGATAAGTTTCTAACAAACCTCATCAACATTTTGAGGCCAAATGTAATTCAGTACGAATGGTTTGTTGATGAGAAAATAAATCATTAAATTACAGTATGAAGTTTAAATTACTGCAGCAATCAAGAATTCGTTGCTTTAAACTGCAAATCAGAAGACACAGAAACATACCTTCCAGACAGACCACTGAGCCCAAATTTCTTAGCAAGAACCTGCAACATTTTTAATGGGTTACTCTCTTCAGATATACCTTTGTCCTTTTTGGTATCTTTGTTCTTGGTCTTCTGTTTTTTACCACTCATGCCAATTACTTGGTTATTTCTGTATACCTTATATGCTGATGATCCCTTTAAATCATCCAGAAATCCAAAATCCTGCAGATTACATATCAAGGGATCTTTGTGTTCTTTATACGAGACTCTCGGTTTATAACCCTGAATCAAAAAATCACAAGTATCTGTGTATATGTACTGCAGGAGACATGCAAAATGATCAGGATTAATATTTTGTAATACATAAAGATCACAGCCCACAGCATCTTCTTTGTGGCAAATCTCAAGGAACTCTGATTTATCACCATCTGGAAAGAAAAGTTTTCTGAAGTAGTCTGATCTCATAGCCAGAATGTATTTGTGTACAGGAAAGGTTCTGTTGATGACCTGAAATGTCACATTGTGGATGTTGTCCATTTCACTTGCATCAGCGAGCAACTTCCCAAAGTCTTCAGTAAAGCAAGAGGCAGACACACTTGGAATTTCATAAAGGCTAAAAAAAAAAAAACAAAAAAGATTCATTTATTATCAGAGTGCCTTCCAAACAATGGATGGTGAAGGTGACAAGCCTTCTATACAAATTAATGTGAAAATTATTACCTCAAAACAAATGCAGTTTAGAAACTAAAGCATGATGTGATCCCCATATCAACACAAATCTCATACTTATCCAGTTTTTAGCAACTTTACAAATGCTTTCCAGGAGATGGACATTATATTAAGAAAGCCAGAATACATTCAATTCTGTTCTAGGGTTAGGCACAGAAGCGGTTGTAAAATTCAATATTCTGCACAAATTACATCAAAAGCTTTCACACAGAGCCAAAATGCGAAATGAAAGCGCGACCAGTGCTACCAATACAAAAAAGTCTACACGACATTCAGAATGGTCGCCTATCTCTCAAACACTGGGGAACGACGACTGCTAAATATGGTCAGTAAGTGATGAGATGCATTGGCAACTGACAAAATTCCAGTTTTTGTCTAATGGAAAGGCAGGCACATAAACATACTCTCCATATTACATGATGTGTGAAAAGGCCTTTGTTGATAAAAATATCCAGAGTTAGGTATAGTTTTTAAATCTCTTCAGATGTCCTGCTTGAGGCAAGTGTGTTTCTTGGCGGTAAAAGTCATGATGCCGTAAACTAGTATGAGACTACACTCTGCTACCACACTCCCCAGTTTGATTTCTATTAAGCACTCACGGAGCAAAACCTGAAAGATGCACAGACACACAAAAAAATGCAATATATTAGCATACATCTTTTCCTGAAGCAAGAGAAAACCTACCCGGAGACTACATGGACAGGTCATCTAGACAAAGGGAAATAGCAGAAAGATAATCAGTCACTGCAGAAGGTCTCCTCACTGACCATGCAGTTGTGTGAAAACTTACCATGACAGTAGATATCTTTGCTGCAGTAGCCCTTTACCAATGCGAATTCAGCCACTTGAAGGCCCAAAGTACGTCCCAGCTTCCAGTGATCTGCAGCCTTTCTTCTGAGTCTACCCCTTAGGAAGGTCCTAACATTTTCTATATAAAGAAGCTTCAGTCCATGGCATTTTAGAACTTTCATTTTGAGGAAGACAACAGGGTATCTATTCTTCCAGATTCCAAGCAAGGCCCTAAGGATCTTATCCAAGCAGTAACATAAGCAGACAGTATCTGAACAAGGAGCTTCAAGAATTCAGGCTCTCTAAGTCTATCCAGGCATAAGCAATTCTGAGGCCCTGAGATGGTAAAAAGGGAAATGGCAAGTTGCACATGGATTGGGAACTCCACCCCAACTTAGGATAGCAAACAAGATTTAGAGGGAACCAGTGCTGCCAACAGTTATCTACATGAGCATATACTGCTTACACACCTGTACTGTTTTTTTTCTTTCTTTTTTTAGATTCCTGTTGCAATAGAAATGGGGAGCAATGAGCTTTTTTGGTGGTCTCAAATGTAAAACTCTTGAGAAAGTGAGGCTGCAGGCATGTGATGGGGAGAATTCCAGTGATATGCAGGAGAAAATGGGTGGTTGTGCTTTTATAGAGAAATGAACAGCTCACTTAAGCACTGCAGGTTCAACAGCACAGTGGCAGTGCTAGAATTTAATCCTTTTTGACGTACCAAAAAGAAAAATCTCTCCTATATGGGGTAATATCTATTGGCATCCTAGTCTCCATAAGCATGGTCTGTACACCCACACTGAATTGGTGTCTGAAAGGCAGAAGGGTTAGATTATCCAGGCAGTGAGCTGCAGCATCTTCAGGTTGGGGTGTATTAGGGCCCTCTTGTCCTGAGAAGGAGGGTCCAGCTGCAAAGGCAGCACACAATGTTTTTACCCTGGATATCTGCTTGAGGGGAAAGAATCAATGCTGTCTGGACCAAATGGGTGCTATTTATGAGCACCTTTGGCTCCTCCTCCTTTACTTTTTGGAACACACTGTGCAGAATGCAAACAAAAAAGACTTGTCCATATGAAGCAGACAACATCGGTGGCAAATGCATCTTTGAGTGGTACAATGGAGCAGAATTCCTCAGCTGCTCGTTGCATTTAGAGGTCTACCTCTGGAACATCACAACTGTACACAACCAGAAAGAAAAAGCTTGATGCATGCAAGTTTCATTATTTGACTTTATGTACTATTTGACAAGTGGGCGGCCATGGTGGTGCACCGGTTAGAATTGCTGCCTCACAGCAAGAGGTTCTCCGGTTCGATTCTCAGCTGGGGTGCCTTCTGTGTGGAGTCTGCATGTACTCCCTGTGGTTGCGTGGGTTTCCTCCGGGTGCTCCGGTTTCCTCCCTCATCCCAAAGACATGCAGTAGGTGGATTAGACACTCTAAATTGGCCCTAGATGTGAGTGTGTGCATGTGTGTGCCTTCTGTGGAAGGTTGGGCGCTGGGCTGGCAACTCGACACCGTAAAACTCCACTGCCAATCATGAGCGGACAGATGATCCGCTGTGGCGACCCCTAACCGAGAAAAGCTGAAAGAAGATGTGCTATTTGAAAAAAAAAATGGAAGAAATTTAGTTGTTTGACCTAATCATGTAAGTTTAGCCCATGGTATGTAAATGTCTGCTGTGATGGCTTAGTGGTTAACTACTGTGACTATAGTTGGATATTATCAGCACATTCAGTCTGATGAGGTCTCCTGCTGTCAGCGATTCTTTGGAGATGAAAGCGCTACCTGATCATTTTTGGTTCTATTAAACTATACTTTTTGTGAAATATCTGGTTAGGTTGGAGAACTCCTCAATTTGCAGTGCATGGAAGAAAGTACAGTTGTGTACACTTACCATAAATGTACATGTTCGAGTGTCTTCACTGTTGCAGTTATGACTGTAGGGTTCTCCCCTGCCGGCAGGCAGTCCTCGGTCGGCCAGAATCCCAAAGTCTGGGTCCGGCGTCGGCTGCTCAGCCATGGTCCCTGACGTCAGAGCGCCAGGAGTACAAAGCTGACAGCCGACGCCATGTTCTCCAGTTTTTCTTGCCCCAGATGTCAGGTGTTCCTAAATGAGCAAGATCCCATACCCTTTGCAAATACACCTCAGAAGAAGGGTGAAGAAGGGAACCACACAAAAGAAAAAATAAGAGGGGACAGGAGGGAGGGTAAAGTACAGTTTTGTACCTACCATAAATGTAGATGTCCGAACTGGATAGCATCTGCAGTCATAACAAGTGGGTTGCCCTGTCATCAGGCAGCCCTGCAGTCGGCCGGATTCCAAAGTCCGGGTCCGGCTTCGGCTGATGTCGCACACCACCCGACGTCATCTCTGTTGGTCTTCGGGTATAAAAGCATCAGCCGACGCCATTTTCCTCAGTGTTTCTTGCCCCAGATGCCAGTAGCCCTCTTGCAGGCTAAAATTTGGATAGATGCCAATGTTTCCAAATAGATAGAGGTAAACACAACAATAAGCATGTATGTACATATATACAAACAAATACACCATAAAAGACTCCCCAACAGCTAGCTATTAGGAGGGTAAACACCCTAGGAGTACCACAGAGGGGAAGGAGGAGGGTCATCCTGACTGCAGATGCTATCCAGTTCGGACATCTACATTTATGGTAGGTACAAAACTGTACTATGTCCTTCATGGATGCATCTGCAGTCATAACAATGGGTAGAATACCATAGCCAACTAGGGAGGAGGATAAAAGTAGATTATGGTGTGTTTAGGATCCCTTGCAGTACAGCAGTGGCAAACCCTGCTCGGGATCTGGAATATAGAGGCAAATTATAATGCTTGGCAAATGTATGCACGGAGGTCCAAGTAGCCGCCTCAATAATGTCTTTGGTTGCCACTCCTCGTAAGAAGGCTGTGGTAGTGGCTGTTGCCCTTGTAGAATGAGGTCTTATGTTCTGTGGAATTGGTTTTCCATGGAAGGAGTAACAGTATCGTATGCAATTTCCTATCCATTTGGAGATTGTCTGTTTGGAAATAGCTTTTCCTTCCCTTCCTGTTGCATACGCTACAAAAGGTTGGTCAGTCTTTCTGCTATTTTTTGTTCTGTCCAAGTAGTAGCGTAGCTGTCTATGTACATCCAAGGTATGCAGTATTCTTTCCCTCTGTTTTGTGGGTTGGGAAAGAAGGTAGGTAGGTGGATTGCCTGGTTTAAAGACACTCTGGATACCACCTTGGGCATAAATGTAGGATTAGTCCTCATGGACACTCTATCTTGGTGGAAGATTAGGAAGGGTTGCACTGCCATTAAGGCCTGTAGTTCTGAAACCCTCCTTGCTGAAGTAATTGCCAGTAGGAAAGCAGTTTTCCATGACAGGTGTTGTAGGTCTGCTGTTGCTGCTGGTTCAAAGGGTGATAGTGTCAACTTTTCTAGCACAAAGTTTAAATCCCAAGCTGGTAATGGTGGTTTCCTTGGAGGTTTTACATTCTTGATTCCTCTGAGGAACTGCCTGAGCAAAGGGTGCGAAAAACAGGTGGATCAAAGCTGTATTCTGCTGAAATAGCTGATGCATGTATCTTGATGGAGGAGTAGGACAGGCCTGAATGAAGAAGTTCGCCAGATACTCCAGAATGTTAGGCATATCTATGTTTGACACATCTTCTCCTCTTTCCGTACTCCAAATGACAAACCTTTTCCATTTTCCAGCATAGTTCCTTCTTGTTGAAGGTCTGCGTGCTTCAAGAATAATGTCTTTAACTCTTTGGGAAAGTTCTGGATTAGCTGCTGCTATGTGATGTTCCATGCAGTCAGTTGCAGCGTTTTAGGTTTGGATGTATGATGCTGTAGTTGTTCTGAGTTAACATCAAAGGCATCAGGGTATTGGCCACATATTGTTCGAGACATGCTCTTCAGTAGTGGGTACCAGTGTTGTCTTGGCCAGTTTGGAGCTATCAGGATTATCCTTGGGCGTTCTTCCTTGATTTTTAGTAGTACCTTGTGTATCAAAGGAAGAGGTGGGAATGCATATGCTGTTAGGCCTTTCCAGTTGAAGGAGAGTGAGTCCACTTTCCATGCTAGTGGGTGGAATGTCCTTGTGCAGAATTTTTTGAGCTGGTGCTTGAGAGGTGATGCGAATAGGTCTATCTGTGGCATTCCCCATTTCTTTGAGATGGTCTTGAAGATGTGCGGGTGCAGCTTCCATTCGTGGGCATCCGAAGTGGTTCTGCTTAATATGTCTGCTAGAGTATTGTCTTTCCCCGGTACAAATATTGCCTGTAACTGAATGTTGTAGCTGAGTGCCAGGGTCCACAGCTCCAAGGTCATTCTGCATAGGGGGTATGAATGAGTGCCTCCCTGTTTGTTGATGTACCACATGACTGTGGTGTTGTCTGTCCTTATCATCAACTGGCCCTCTTTGAGAAATGGTTTGAACTTTTGGATTGCCAGTTTTACTGCCAGCATTTCTTTTAGATTGATGTGCAGGTGAAGTTGATCCTGTGTCCACAATCCTTGCACGCATTTGTCCAGCATGTGGGCCCCATCCTAGGTCTGAAGCGTCTGTTGTGATGGTCTGGCTTGGTTGACATCTGCGAAAGGGTAGGCCTGGGTTTGACTGGCATGCCTGAGCCCACCATAGGAACTCCTGTTTTAAGCATGGAATTAGTGGGATTTCTGTTTCTAGACTGTGTCTGTGTTGGGACCATAAATTCTTTAGGTACCACTGTAGTTTCCTCATATGTAGTCTGGCAAATGGGACCAAGATTATGCATGATGCCATGAAGCCCAAGGCCTACAGAACTTTTCTTGCTGTTAACTTGTTCAGTTTTGTTAGTGCCAAGAAGTAAAGAGGAAGTTCTTTTTGTCTTTCTGTAGTCAGGAATGCCATTTGTTGTACTGTGTCCAATTCAGCCCAAGAATGTCCTTGTTTGGGATGGTATCAGCCTTGACTTTTGTAAATTGACTGTGTATCCCAGTCCTTGTAGCAAGTAAATGACCCTTTGTAAATCTGTTGTCAGCTTGCTTTTGTTGTCCCCTTGTAGCAGGCAGTCGTCCAGGTATGGGTAAATTTGAATTCCCTGTAGTCTGCAATGGGCGATTACTGATGCCAGGCATTTTGTGAATACTCTGGGCGCAGTAGATAAGGCAAAGGGCAATGCTGAGAATTGGTAGTGCTCTGATCCTGCAAGAAATCTGAGGTATCTTCTGCAGATTGGTCGAATGGGGGCGTGCAGGTATGCCTCCTTGAGATCTAGAGTTACCAGCCAAGACTCCTTGCCCAGCATGGGAAGAAGTTGCTGTAGGGTCAGCATTTTGAATTTTGGGACAATGATGTATGTATTTAAGGTGGACAGGTCGAGAATTGGTCTCCAACTTTTTCCTTTCTTGGAACTAGGAATAGTCTGGAATAGAACCCCTTTCCTTGTTCTGCTGTTGGCACTCTTTCCACAGCTCTCATGTTTGCTAACTCCATTATCTGGCGTAGAGCCTCTGTTTTTGATTTGGAGGTAGATTTGGCATTCCTCTTTTGACTGGTAAAGTGTGGAAGTGAAACCGGTAACCTTGATCTATGGTTTGTAAAATCCACTTGTCTTTTGTTATGTAGTGCCAGTTCTTTGAAAATAAGGTTAACTTTCCGCCTAGAGGAGCTGCTATTTGTTCCCTGGTAGGCGGTTTAGGATTAAGTCACTGTGGTTGTGCTGATGTAGTGGCAGTGGCTGTGTCTGTGCCTCTGTTGTTACCTTGCCACTGTCGTCCTCTGTAGGCACCTCCTCTGGATTGGTTTCTGCCTCTGGAGCGTCTATTCCTGCCCCTTTGAAATTTTGTGGAGTCAGGAAAGGACCAATTTTGGCAGGCCAGTTCCTGCTAAACCTTGGGGTTGAACCTGCAAGAAATCTTTAACAGTTTGAACAGATTTTGCCTTTTCTTCCATTTTCTTCATAACCTGCTGGGCAGGTGTACCAAACAAACTTGTCTTGTCCATAGGAGCATCTAGCAACTTAGCTTTAACATGATCCGGTAAAGCTTGTTCCTTTAGCCATGCATGCCTTCTTATCACTGTGCCTGTCATGGCTGATCTAAATGAAGCCTCCAGTGCATCATAGCCACATTTTAAGGAATGGTTGCTAACCTGTTGTATGTTATTTACCATCTCTAATACATATTTCTTATCAAGAGATTCATCAGTGGTTAGTTTTTAGTTAACTGATCAAGCATAAACTCTTGGTATTGTATCATGTGAAACTGACAGTTTAAAGCTCTAGCTGAGAGAGTAGCTGAAGTGTAGACCTTTTTACCCCATCTGTCTAATGACCTTGCTTCCCTTTCAGAAGGAATAGGGTTTTAGCTGTGGTCGCGCTACTGCCTTGGGACCCTGGGATATAGTTTCTGGGTCTGCAAGTGGGGCCTTGTAAAGGTGGTGATGAGTATCTGGCACCCTGTAAAATCTGTCTGGTTTGGCAGGGGCTGGGGTAAAGAATCTGGAGCGGAGCAAACATCATTGAAAGCATCATCCACCACAGAGAGAACAGGAGGTATAGCTAAGGGCCTGTGCTGTGGGAGGTGCAGAAAGGTCCTAAGTCTTTTCTGGAGTCTGAAAAATCCTGTTGCTGCCATTGGAACTGTTCTCGCATGGCATGCAAGGTTTCCCCAAAGGAGAATTCTTCTGGTGGGAAGCAGCTGGAATGGATTCTTCAGCATCAGAATCTTCAAAATTGGAGAAGGGAGCCTCTGGCTGGTCAGTTATGTCTGATTCATCAGCAGAATCACCAGAAGACACTGGCTCAGGGGCTCTGCCCTAGGTCTCTTCTCTGGGGGCTGAGAGGCCCTGTCTGAGTGAGATTGAGATCCTCTAATTAAAGAAATTAAATCTTCTGCCAAAGAAAGCATTTGAGAACTAGAAGAGGGCCTGGATGTGGGGGTTTAACAGGCACTGTTTTAGTAGTCTTGGCTGCTTTAGCCCTGGCGAAGGCCTTAATGGACATGGCTGCTGGAGGCCTAGCAGCACCACGTGCTGGGGTAGAGACATCCAAGGGGATGGTGTCTGATAAGTCAACCACCGTAGTGGGTAAAATTTCTGAGGTCGATTCAAGAGTTGTAGCAGGGGCCTCAGTTGTAAGAATAGGTTCAGCTGTACTTTGATCAGTTTTCTCGGTTTCGGCCGAAACCGAGACACTCGTGGTTTGCTTTACCGTGGTTTTGGCGAAACCGCGGACCGCGAGTGTCGGTCTTTATCTTTGCGTTTTTGGTAGATTGGGTAGTCGGAGGATCCGGCGGCATAATGTATGCAAAATCAGAACCGAAAAACTGTTCTGCAAACTCCGACCGGCCTAAGCGTTCGTCGGTTGAAAGAGCACAGGCGAACAGGCTGCTACGTCGTGTGCTGGGCCTAAACAAAGCAGACAGTAAAAATAGAGATCTTTATGAGGTATTTCTTTCCCACAGATTAAACAATTGTTAACTTTTTCTGACATCGGCTGAGGCAAGAAAGAGTCCCCAGCGGGTACTTAGCTTTAGAAGTCTTGAGTAGTATTCGGTAGAAGTAATCTCTGGATCCGACCGACCGGCACTTGCGAACAGCTTCTGCTTCGGGCGCCACGCGGCAAGAAAGACTGAGGAAAATGGCGTCGGCTGATGCTTTTATACCCGAAGACCAACAGAGATGACGTCGGGTGGAGTGCGACATCAGCCGAAGCCGGACCCGGACTTTGGAATCCGGCCGACTGCAGGGCTGCCTGACGACAGGACAACCCACTTGTTATGACTGCAGATGCATCCATGAAGGACATCCCAGACTGCAACAGTGAAGACACTCAAACATCTACATTTATGGTAAGTGTACACAACTGTACTATGTTCATCATGTTTCACTGTTGCAGTCATGACTGTAGGTTGAATCCCAAAGCAGAATAAAAGGGAGGTGGTCATAAAGTAGAGGGAGCGACTAAAAGGCCCTGCAAGACTGCAGAAGCAAAGCCTGCCCTGGACTTAGAGTAGAGAGGTAGATTGTAGTGCTTAGAAAAAGTATGCACTGAACTCCAAGTTGCAGCTTCCAAAATGTCTTTGGTAGGAACTCCCCTGAGGAAGGCAGCTGAAGTGGCAGCAGCTCTGGTAGAGTGAGTCCTTATACTCCCTGGGATTTGCTTTCCATGGTGTGAATAACAAAATCTGATTCCATGAGCAATCCATTTTGAAATGGTCTGTTTTGAAATGGCTTTACCTTGGAAACTTGAAGCATAAGAAACAAACAATTGCTCTGATTTCCTGATGTCCTTGGTTCTGTCCAGGTAAAAACGTAGTTGTCTGTGTACATCCAAGGAATGCAAGATCCTTTCCCCCATATTTTGAGGACTGGGGAAAAAAGTTGGCAAGTGAATAGTTTGATTTAAAGCCACTTTGGAAACCACCTTAGGCATGAAAGTAGGATTAGTTCTTAAAGACACCCTGTCTTAATGAAAAATAATATAAGGTTCCACAGCCATGAGAGCTTGTAACTCCGAAACTCTCCTGGCAGAGGTCAGAGCTAACAGGATGGCTGTCTTCCAAGATAAAAACTTGATGTCAGATGTGGCAGCAGGCTCAAAAGGAGGTAAGGTGAGTTTTTCCAAAACATAGTTGAGATCCCAGGCAGGAATGGGTGGAGATCTAGGGGGCCTTAAGTTCTTAGCTCCTCTGAGAAACTGTCTCATGAGCTAGTGGGAAAAGATTGGAGGGTCTGTATTATAATGATCAGAAATAGCAGAGGCATGTATCTTTATGGAAGAAAGAGAGAGACCCTTATGTAAGAGGTCTGTCAGGTAAAGTAAAATCAGAGGAATGTTAGGAATAAGAGGATCCGAATCCTGAGCCTGCATCCAGGTGCAAAATCATTTCCATTTTCCTGCATAAGATTTTCTAGTGCTAGGACGTCTGGCTTCTAAAATGACATCCATAACCTGCTTGGGTAGGAGAGAATGAATCATAGACCCTGGATTAACCAGGCCGCCAGGCTGAGTTTTGACATGGGAGTGCAGAAAGTACAGTTTTGTACCTACCATAAATGTAGATGTTCGATAGGTATGCATCTGCAGTCATAAAATATGGGTTGTCCTGCCTCAGGCAGCCCTTCGGTCGGCCGGATTCCAAAGTCTGGGTCTGGCCTCGGCTGATGTCGCACTTCACCCGACGTCATAGCTTCTGGGGTATAAAGGCATCAGCCGACGCCATTTTCCTCAGTGTTTCTTGCCCCAGATGCCAGGTGCCCTCTAGGAAGGCTAAATTTGGATAAATGTAGCAAAATCCAAACAGTAGTAAGCAAAATATATATATACATATATACATACAAACAAATACACCATAACAGATTCCCCCAGCTAGCTAAAAGAGGGGTAAGCACCCTAGGAATACCACAGAGGGGAAGGAGGGTGGGTAATCCTGACTGCAGATGCATACCTATTGGACATCTACATTTATGGTAGGTACAAAACTGTACTATGTCCTTCAAGGATGCATCTGCAGTCATAACATATGGGTAAAATACCATAGCCAAACTGGGGGAGGAGGCACTAAGATAATGATGGTGTAGTTAAGATCCCCTGTAAAACTGCAGTTGCAAAACCTGCTCGGGATCTGGAGTATAAAGGAAGATTGTAATGCTTGGCAAATGTGTGCACGGAGCTCCCAAGTAGCAGCTTCTAAAATGTCTTTGGTAGCCACTCCTCGTAGGAAAGCTGTAGTGGTGGCTGTGGCTCTTGTGGAGTGAGGCCTGATATTTTCAGGAGTTGTCTTTCCATGAAAAGAGTAGCAGAATCGAATGCAATTTCCTATCAATTTTGAAATTGTCTGTTTGGAAATTGCTTTTCCTTGCATTCCTGTTGCATATGCTACTAGAAGCTGGTCAGTTTTTCTGCTGGTTTTAGTTCTGTCCAGATAGTAGCGTAGCTGTCTGTGTACATCCAAGGTGTGCAATAGTTTTTCCCCCCTGTTCTGTGGGTTAGGGAAGAACGTAGGCAAATGAATAGCTTGGTTCAAGGATACCCTGGATATCACCTTTGGCATGAAAGTAGGATTGGTTCTCAGAGACACTCTATCCTGGTGAAAGATAAGGAAAGGCTGCACTGCCATTAATGCCTGTAACTCGGATACACTTCTTGCTGAAGTGATTGCTAGAAGGAAAGCAGTTTTCCAAGATAAGAACTGTAAGTCTGCTGATGCTGCTGGTTCAAAGGGGGAAGTGTTAATTTTTCCAGCACAAAATTGAGATCCCATGCAGGCAGAGGTGGTTTCCTTGGAGGTTTTACATTTTTGATCCCTCTTAAGAATTGTCTGAGGAGAGGGTGAGAGAAGATAGGAGGATCCATGTTGTACTCTGCTGAAATTGCTGAAGCATGAATCTTAATGGAAGAATAGGACAGGCCATTGTGGAACAGTTCTGCTAAGTATTCTAGGATGTGTGCTAGGTTTGCCAGTGTGACATTTGTACCCTTTGATGCACTCCAAATGAGGAATCTCTTCCATTTAGCTGAGTATGTTTTTCTTGTGGAGGTTCTGCGAGCCTCCAGGATAATGTCCTTGACCCTCTGAGATAAAACATTTTGGTTTTGTTTTATGCAATTTTCCAGGCAGTTAGCTGCAACGTTTTCAAGTTTGGATGCAGGGTCTTATAGTTGTTCTGCGTTAGAAGTAAAGGCCATAGAGGTAGAGGCCATGAGTCCATCCGAGACATGCTTCTCAGTAGCGGATACCAATGCTGCCTTGGCCAGTCTGGAGCTATCAGAATCACCTTTGGCTGTTCCTCCCTGATCTTCAGTAGAACTTTATACATCAATGGAAAAGGTGGAAAGGCATAAACTGTCAGGGCCTTCCAGCTGAAAGAGAGGGAGTCCACCCTCCAGGCTTGTGGGTGGTATTCTGTTGAGCAGAATTTCTTCAGTTGGTGGTTGAGTGGGGAGGCGAACAGGTCTATCTCTGGCAATCCCCATTCCTTTGTTATGTTTTTGAAGATGTCTGGATGCAGCATCCATTCGTGAGCATCCGTGGTAGTTCTGCTTAACCTGTCTGCTAGTGAATTGTCTTTTCCTGGTACGAATATGGCCTGCAGTTGAATGTTGAGATTCAGGCCTAGGTTCCACAGGTCCATTGCCATCCGGCATAGAGGGTAGGAATGCGTGCCTCCCTGTTTGTTGATGTACCACTTGACTGTGGTATTGTCCGTCCTTATCAGCAGATGTCCTTGCTGGAGGAATGATTTGAATGCCTCGATTGCATGCTTCACTGCCAGCATTTGCTTTAGATTTATGTGTAGATTCAGCTGGTCTTGAGACCATAGGCCTTGGATACACTTGTCTTCCATGTGTGTCCCCCAGCCTAGGTCTGAGGCGTCCGTGGTGATGGTCTGCCTTGGTTGTGGTTTGTGGAAAGGCAACCCTCTGTTGGTCTGGCAGGCCTAAGCCCACCACAGGAATTCTTTTTTCAGGCATGGAATGATTGGTATCATGGTTTCTAGACTGTGCCTGTGTTGAGACCATACATTCCTTAGGTACCATTGTAATTTTCTCATATGCAGCCTGGCATGCGGGATCAAGATTATGCAAGATGCCATGTAACCCAGGGCCTGCAGGACTTTCCTTGCAGTAAGCTGAGTTTGTCTTGTCAAAGCCATGAAGTAGACTGGGAGTTGCTTTTGTTTTTCTTCTGTGAGAAAAGCCATCTGAGTTATTGTGTCCAGTTCTGCACCCAAAAAGGTTATCCTTTGGGATGGCACTAGTCTTGACTTCTGGATGTTGACTGTGTATCCCAAGGCTTGTAACAGTTGTATGACATAGGCCAAATCCTTTATTATTTTTGTCTTGTTGTCCGCTTGTATTAGGCAGTTGTCCAGGTATGGGTAGATCTGAATTCCCTGAAGCCTGCAATGTGCAATTACTGATGCCAGGCATTTCGTGAATACTCTGGGCGCAGTAGATAAGCCAAAGGGCAATGCTGAGAATTGATAATGCTCTGATCCTGCAAGAAATCTGAGGTGTCTTCTGCAATCTGGTCGTATAGGGACGTGCAGGTATGCCTCCTTGAGATCTAGAGTCACCAGCCAAGACTCCTTGCCCAACATGGGAAGAAGTTGCTGTAGGGTCAGCATCTTGAATTTTGGTACAATGAGATATGTGTTTAGTGCGGACAAGTCGAGAATAGGCCTCCATTGACTTTCTTTTCTTGGTACAAGGAACAGCCTGGAGTAAAAACCTTGGCCTTGTTCCATAGATGGTACCCTTTCTATTGCTCTCATCCTTAGTAAGTTGATGATTTGTTTTAGAGCCTCTGGCTTCTGGCTTGGTGGAAGGTTTGGCATTCCTCTCTTTTTTGGTAAAGTGTGGAAGTGAAACCTGTAGCCTTTGTCTATTGTTTGCAATGTCCATTTGTCTCCTGTAATGCAATGCCAGTTTTTTGAAAATAAAGCTAACTTTCCGCCCAAGGGTGCTTCCAGTTGCTCCCTGGTAGGAGGAATCAGAGCCAAGTCATTGTGTCTGTCCTGTGGAAGTGGTTGTAGTCGCAGCTGTAGCGGTACTCCTCTGGTTGGCAGGTTGCCACTGACGACCCCTGTAGGTACCCCTAGATTGACCTCTGCCTCTTGGGCGTCTATTTCTGCCTCTCTGTGCTCTGGTGTTGTCTGGAAAGGACCAATTCTTTGAAGGCCAGTTTCTGCTGAACCTCGGAGGTTGGACCTGCAGAAATTCCTTGACTGTTTGCACAGATTTAGCTTTTTCTTCCACTTTCTTTAGAATCTCCTGTGCAGGGGAGCCAAATAAACTTTGTTTCTCCATAGGGGCATCTAGGAGTTTAGACTTGACATGGTCTGGCAAGGATTGCTCTTTTAGCCAGGCATGCCTTCGAATCACTGCTCCAGTCACAGCTGATCTAAATGAAGCCTCCAGTGCATCATAGCACATTTTAAAAAATGATTACTGACCTGCTGAGAGTTGTGTACCAAATCCTGAAGGGACTTACGGTCTACAGGTTCAGGAGAGGAAAGCTTTTTATTCAGCTGATCTAACAAAAATTCCTGGTACTGTATCATATGGAATTGACAGTTTAAAGCCTTGGCAGAAAGAGTAGTAGATGTATAAACCTTTTTACCCCATCTCTCTAATGCTCTGGACTCTCTTTCAGAGGGTAGGGGGTTTTTGGCAGTAGCAGCTGCAACACCCTTTGGGCCCTGAGAAATAGTTTCTGGGTCTGCAGCATGGGCCTTATACAAGTGGAAGTGAGAATCCGGGACCCTGTAATATCTGTCAGGTTTGGCAGGGGCCAGGGGAAGAGAATCAGGGGCAGAACTGGCATCATTGTATGCATCATCAACAACTGATAGTACAGGTGGCATGGCTAAAGGCCTATGCTGTGGCAAATGTAAGAAAGTCCTTAGCCTTTTCCCAAAATCAGAAAAATCCTGACCCTGCCATTGAAAGTGTTCCCTCATTGAGTGTAAAGTTTCCCCAAAGGAAAATTCTTCTGGGGGGGGAGGCAGAAGGAATCGAGTCCTCTGCATCCGAATCTTTATAAGGTGAGTATGGTCCTTCCTGATGGTCTGATAAATCTGATCCATCCGAGGAATAATCAGAGGAGAGAGGTTCAGGGGGTTCAGTCCTAGGCCTTTTGTCAGGAGAAGGTTGTGAGGCCCTGTCTGGGTGAGGTTGGGATCCCCTAATCATAGATATAAGGTCCTCAGCAAGGCTGAGAATCTGAGAACTTGAGGAAGGTCTGTGAGAGGAAGCTTTTGTTGGTAAGGCCTTGGAAATTTTAGCTGCTTTAGCCCTGGAAAAGGCCTTAATAGACATGGAAGCAGGGGGTCTAGCTGCCCCACGTGCAGGAGTAGAGATGTCCAACGGAATGGTGTCGACAATTCTTGTGCGCCTGCTTCTTCGGTAGGAATTTCTGTAGCCGACTCAGCCGGGGCCTCTCTGGCCTCGGTTGTCGGAGGCATGTTTTCGGCAGAAGGAAGAACCGAGGACTCGGTTTCAGCCGAAACCGAGACACTCGCGGTAGGCCTAACCGTGTCGGTCCTTTTCCTTGCGTTTTTTGGCTAAATGTGTAGTCGGAGTCTCCGACGGCATTTTATATGCAAAAGCGGAACCCAAAAACTCTTCTGCAAACTCCGACCGACGTCTAAGTGTCCGTCGGTTGAAGGAAGCACAGGCTAAACAAGCTGATACGTCGTGGTCTGGGCCTAAGCAAGGAAGGCAGTAAGAGTGGAAATCCTTATGAGGTATTTGTTTCCCACAAGTTAAACAATTATTTACTTTGTCTGACATCGGCTGAGGCAAGAGAGAGTCCCCAACGGGGTACTTAGCTTTTTTAGAAGCCTTCGGTAGCTGAAATCTCTGGATCTGACCGACCGGCACTTATGCACAGCCTCTGCTTCGGGCACCGCGTGGTAAGAAAGACTGAGGAAAATGGCGTTGGCTGATGCCTTTATACCCCAGAAGCTATGACGTCGGGTGAAGTGCGACATCAGCCAAGGCCAGACCCAGACTTTGGAATCCGGCCGACCGAAGGGCTGCCTGAGGCAGGACAACCCATATGTTATGACTGCAGATGCATCCTTGAAGGACATCCTGACCCTGGTGTTGGGACAGAAGGTTCGGAGTCTGTGGAAAACCCAAGGGGGTTCCAGAGAAAGGTTTTTCAGTGCTGGGTACCAAAACTGTCAAAGCCAATTTGGGGACAGCAAAATTATCATCTTGGGCTTGTCCTGTTTGATCTTTAATAACACCCGTGGAAGAAGAGGTAGAGGCGGGAAGGCATACCCCGAGAGGTTTCTCCAACTGAATGATAGTGCATCCACTTTCCAAGCTAGTTCGTGGAATGTCCTGGTGCAAAAAATCTGTAGCTGATGATTGAGGTGGGATGCAAAGAGGTCTATGTGAGGACATCCCCAGACTGCTGTAATCATCTTGAATATTTCGGTGTCCAGCATCCATTCGTGTGGGTCCGACAGGTTTCAGCTCAGACTGTCTGCCAGGAAGTTTTGCTTCCCTGGTAGAAACTGAGCTTGAAGGTCCAGTTTGCAAGCTAGAGCTGTGTTCCATAGATTCATGGCTAGTCTGCAAAGGGGATAGGAATGTGATCCCCCTTGCTTGTTTATGTACCACATAACTGTGGTGTTGTCTGTCCGTATCAGTAGTTGTCCTGGTTGTAGAAGATTCCTGAAGGCCAATAGAGCGTTCTGAACGGCTAACATTTCCTTTAAATTGATATGCAGGTGCTTCTGATCCTTTGTCCAAAGGCCCTGCAGACAGTTGCCCTGCAAATGGGCTCCCCATGCATAATCTGAGGCGTCCGTGGTTAGTATCTGACTAGCTGGAGGCAGACTGAAGGGTTTCCCTTTGTTTAGAGTACATGCCTTGGACCACCAAAGGAATTCCTTTTGAAGACAAGGCAGGACGGTGAACTGTATGTCTAAACTATGGCAATGCTGAGACCATACACTTTTTAGGTACCACTGTATTTTCCTCATATGTAGTCTTGCATATGGTACGAGAAGGATGCAGGAGGCCATGTAACCCAAAGCCTGCAGGAATTTCCTTGCAGATAGCTGAGTTAATGTTGCCAAGGTTTTGAAAGTTGAAGCCAGCTGTAATTGTTTTTCGTATGTCAGAAATGCCACCTGGGTGGTTGTGTTTAGAAGAGCACCCAGAAAAGTTATCTGTTGTGTGTCAAATTTGACTTTTTTATGTTTAGAGTGAATCCCAGGAACTTGAGAAGTTTCTGAACAAATTCTAGATGCTGGAGTAAGACATCCTTGCTGTCTGCCTGAATAAGACAGTCGTCCAGATAAGGGTTAATATGAATTCCCTTGAGTCTGCAATAAGCTACTACTGGAGCCAGGCATTTTGTGAAGACCCTGGGTGCAGTAGACAATCCAAAGGGCAGCGCAGAGAATTGATAGTGCCTCGATCCGGCCTTGAACCTGAGGCATTTTCTGCACTCCTGCCTGATGGGAATGTGTAAATAAGCCTCCTTTAAATCCAAAGTTACCATCCATGCATTTTTGGTCAGCATTGGAAGTAGTTGCTGTAGAGTAAGCATCTTGAATTTTGGTATCTCGAGAAAAGTGTTCAAGACTGACAGATCCAGAATGGGTCTCCATGAATTTTGCTTTCTGGGGACTAGAAAGAGCCTTGAGTAAAAACCTTGTCCCATTTCTGAAAGTGGAACCAGTTCTATGGCTTTCATAGCCAAGAGGGCTTCCACCTGGTTTAAGGCCTCTAACCATTGATGTTTTGGTAGATCTGGCCATCCGCTTGGTCTTGGTAGGGTATGAAAATGGAATTTGTAACCTCTTGAAACCACATCCAGAACCCACTTGTCTTGGGTTATATGAGTCCAATTTAGGTGAAAAAGAGAAAGTTTTCCTCCGAGAGGGGCTTCCAGGCAAGAAGTTCCTGCAGCCCAACAGAGGGAGTCATTGAGCCTGTTTTCTATGAGCTTGCGACCTGTCCTCTCCTCCCCTAGGGGTGGAAGCAGTCCACTGTCTTGGTCTATAAGAGGCTTGCGTTTGAGGCCTTCCTCGGGAGCGTCTGTATCTACCCCTCTGAGGCCTGTCTGAATTGGGAAAGGACCAATTTTTTGTAGGCCAATTCCTACTAAATCTGGGTGGCTGTACTTGTAAGAAATTCTTAACCGTTTGCATGGATTTTGCCTTGTCCTCCATCTTCTTTATCACCTCTTCAGCCTTAGATCCAAACAAAACATTATGCTGAACAGGAGCATCCAATAACTTAGCTTTTACTTGATCTGGCAAGTTTTGTTCCTTTAACCAAGCATGCCGTCTAATGACTGTGCCAGAGGCAGCAGCCCTACAAGAAGCATCCAAGGCATCAAATCCACAGTGTAAACCATGCTTCCCAAAGTACAGTTTTGTACCTACCATAAATGTAGATGTTCGAGTGCTAATACAGCTGCAGTAATCACAGATGGGTTCTCTGCCGTCAGGCGGGTCCTCGGTCGGCCGAATTCCAAAGTCTTGGTCCGGCGTCGGTTGTCGTCGCTCTCCTCCCTGACGTCAGTGCGACAGGGGTATATAAGACAGAGCCGACGCCATATTCTTCAGTCTTTCTTGCCCCAGATGTCAGGTGCCCCCAGAAGGAAGGCAATACATAAATTATATATATATATATATATATATATATATATATATATATATATATATTCAAGCAATGCAATGTAATAAAAAAAAACAGTAGTTGCAAGCAAATACATCATAGAAGGATAACCCCAAATTAGGTTGCAAGAGGAGGTGTTAGCCACTAGTCCTTTACCAAGAGGGGAAGGGGGGAGGGAAACCTGTACTGCAGCTGTATTAGCACTCGAACATCTACATTTATGGTAGGTACAAAACTGTACTATGTTCATCGTGCATACACAGCTGCAGTAATCACAGATGGGTAGAATCCCAAAGCTACGCACAGGGTGGTAGGCACTAGGTGGAACTGGAATGAGCCAGAATGCCCTGCAACACAGCAGTGGCAAAGCCTGCTCTAGTTTTGGAATATAAAGGCAGATGGTAGTGTTTTGTGAAGGTATGCACAGAACTCCAAGTGGCTGCCTCCAAAATATCTTTGGTAGGAACTCCTCTGAGGAAGGCTGTAGAGGTAGCTGTGGCACTGGTGGAGTGGGATCTGATGCCTGTAGGGACAGATTTTCCATGATAGGAGTAACAAAACCGTATGCAGTGGCCTATCCATTTTGAAATTGTCTGTTTGATAACTGGCTTCCCTTGAGCTCCTACAGCATAAGACACAAAAAGTTGTTCTGATTTTCTGAAAGGCTTTGTTTTGTCCAAATAGTAAGGTAGCTGTCTATGGATGTCTAAGGAGTGTAGCAGCCTTTCCCCTTTGTTTTGAGGATTAGGGTAAAAGGTAGGTAAGTGAATGGCTTGATTTAAAGCTACCCTGGATACTACTTTAGGCATAAATGATGGATTGGTTCGAAGGGAAACCCTGTCCTGATGGAAGATGAGAAAGGGCTGCACAGCCATGAGGGCTTGTAGTTCCGAAACCCTATGAGCTGAGGTAATGGCCAGAAGGAAAGCTATTTTCCAGGACAAATATTGCAAATCTGTTGAGGCAGCTGGTTCAAAAGGAGGCAGTGTTAATTTTTCTAAAATGTAATTAAGATCCCAGGCTGGCACAGGTTGCTTCCTTGGTGGTCTTATATTTTTAGCCCCTCTGAGGAACTGTCTTAAGAGTGGGTGAGAGAATAAGGGTGGATCCATGTTGAATTCTGCAGAAATGGCTGAGGCGTGGATTTTTATGGAGGAAAATTAAAGTCCACTGTTCAGCAACTCAGCTAGATACTGTAGTACCTGAGGCAATATCAGTTTTCTAGGGTCCTGGCCTTTTTTCTCATTCCAAGAGCAAAACCGTTTCCATTTTGCGGAGTAAGCCTTTCTAGTCGATGGCCTTCTGGCCTCCAAAATGATGTCCTGCACCTCTTTGGGGAGTAGTGTCTGATGAGGTGTTAAGGAATTTTCCATGCAGCTAGATTGAGTGTTTTCAGCTGGCTGTGAAGAGTTTTGTAGCTGTGCTGAGTCAGCAGAAGAGGCATTAGAGGTAGGGGCCAGGGAGGAGTATGTGTTAGGCTCCTCAGGAGTGGATACCAGTGCTGCCTCGGCCAGTCTGGAGCAATCAATATCATCTTCGGTCTGTCTGTTCTTGCTTTCAAGAGCACCTTGGGCAGAAGAGGCAGAGGTGGGAAAGCGTAAACTGTCCATACTGTCCAAGTGAATGAAAGGGCGTCCACTCTCCAGGCCTTTGGATGAAAGGTCCTTGAAGAAAACTTTTCCAATTGATGATTCCTGTGGGAGGCGAAGAGCTCTATGTCTGGCTTCCCCCATGCTTGGATTATTTTTGTAAACACTTGTGGATGCAACTTCCATTCGTGTGGATCTGTCATATTTCTGCTTAGATTGTCTGCCAGCGTGTTTTCCAAACCTGGCAAGTACTGTGCTTGAAGTTCGATTTGCCATTCCAGAGCCAAGTTCCAAAGTGTCATGGCTAGTCTGCACAGGGGGTATGAATGTGTTCCTCCTTGTTTGTTTATGTACCACATTACTGTGGTGTTGTCTGTTCTTATCAATAACTGTCCTGGATGCAGGAGGTCCTTGAAAGCTGTAATTGCATTTATCACTGCTAGCATTTCTTTTGATTGATGTGAAGGTGCTTTTCTTTTTGGGACCATTTGCCCTGAATGCACCTGTCTGTCATGTGCGCCCCCCAGGCGTAATCTGAGGCATCTGTTGTGATGACTTGATTTGCTTGAGGCTTGCAGAATGGGAGACCTGTGTTTGTTTGGCATGCTTGGGCCCACCATAGGAATTCCTTTTGCAAACATGGAATTATTGGTATTACTGTTTCCAAACTGTGGCTGTGTTGAGACCATAGGTTTTTTAGGTACCATTGAAGTTTTCTCATATGCAACTTTGCACATGGGATTAAAAGAATGCAAGATGCCATGAAGCCCAGAGCCTGCAGGATTTTCCTTGCAGTAAGCCTGGTACAATTTGCTAGCATTTTGAAGTACTGAGTTAGTTGCCCCTGTTTTTCTGGCATAAGATAGGCCATCTGGGTGTTTGCGTCCAAGTTGGCACCCAGGAAAATTATTTTCTGAGATGGTGTTAAGTCTGGATTTCTCTTTGTTGATTGTGTATCCCAGAGAGTTCAGTAACCGTGTTGCATAAGCCAGAAGATCCAGAAGTATGTGCTTGCTGTCCGCTTGGATCAGGCAGTCGTCCAAATAAGGGTAAATTTGTATCCCCTGAAGTCTGCAGTAGGCAATTACTGATGCCAGGCATTTCGTGAATACTCTGGGTGCAGTAGATAAGCCAAAGGGCAATGCAGAGAATTGACAGTGGATTGAACCTGCAAGAAATCTGAGGTATCTTCTGCAGCTTTGTTTGACTGGGACATGCAGGTATGCCTCCTTGAGGTCCAATGTTACCAGCCAAAACTCCTTGCCCAGCATGGGAAGAAGCTGCTGTAATGTGAGCATCTTGAATTTTGGTACGAGTAAGAATGTGTTTTGGATGGATAAGTCCAAAATGGGTCTCCAGTCAGTTCCTTTCCTTGGTACCAGAAATAGCCTGGAATAAAAACCTTGGCCTTGTTCGTGAATAGGTACCTCTTGAATAGCTTTCATGTCTATGAGCTTTGAAATTTGTAGTTGTGCCTCTGCTCTTTGATTGTGTGGCAGGTTTGGCATGCCTCTCATTTTTGGTAGAGTGTGAAAATGAAATCTGTAGCCTCTGTCTATAACGTCCAGGATCCATTTGTCTGTTGTGACAATATGCCAATTTCTTGTAAATAATGCCAGCTTTCCTCCCAAAGGTGCTGCCAGCTGAGACTTGCTTGGCGTGGAAAGGAGGAAGTCATTGGGTTTGTTTCCTGTATTGTTGTGCACTGTCTTCGCCACCTCTTGGTGCTGGAGTTTGCCATTGCCTGCCTCTATATGATCCTTGTGATTGTCCTCTGCCCCTTGAGCCTGTATCTACCTCTTTGGGGCTTGTCCGTGGCTGGAAAGGACCAGTTTTAGAAGGCCAATTTCTGCTAAAACGTGGTGGTTGAACCTGCAGAAAAGCTTTGACAGATTGCATAGATTTGGCTTTTTCTTCCATTTTCCGTAGTATCTCCTCAGCATTAGTACCAAATAGCACATTCTTTTGTAAAGGAGCATCTAATAGTTTAGCTTTCACATGATCAGGCAAGATTTGTTCCCTAAGCCATGCATGTCTACGAATAACTGATCCTGTAACAGCAGCTCTACTTGAGGCCTCTAGGGCATCATAACCACATTGTAAGGTGTGTTTACCCACTTGTTCTGCACTATGCATCATATCCTGCAACTCCTTCAAATCTGGTTGTTCAGGTTGAGACATTTTATTTCTTAATTGTGATAACAAACTGCTGATATTTAAGCATATGAAACTGACAATTTAAGGCCCTCATGGCTAGGGTGGCCGAGGTATACACCTTTTTTCCCCACCTTTCTAAGGATCTAGACTCTCTTTCGGAAGGTAGTGGATTCTTAGCAGTAGAGGCCTTCATTCCTTTGGGGCCTTGAGAAATGGTTTCGGGGTCAGCATTATGGCTTTTGTACAGAAATTTGTGAGAGTTAGGAACTCTGTAGTACCTATCAGGCTTGACTGGGGCAGGAGGCAGGGAATCCGGATTAAGGCAAGCCTCCGAATAAACATCATCCAGGACGTCCAAGACAGGAGGAATAGCCAGAGGTCTGTGTTGAGGTAACAAAAGAAATTCCCTAAGTCTTTTCTTGGAATCAGAAAAGTCTTGGCCTTCCCAATGGAAGTGTTCCCTGAAGGTGTGCAAGGTTTCCCCAAAAGAAAAATCCTCAGGAGGAGATACAGAGGGAATGGACTGTTCCGCATCAGAATCTTCAAAAGGGGAGAAAGAGTGTTCCTCTACATCAGAATGATCTGAAAAAATGGAGCCCTGATCCAAGAGGAGAATCTTCCTCCACTCTGGGTCTCTTGTCTGGAGGGTTGGGAACCCTGATAAGAGTAATTAAATCCTCAGCCATTTTAAGCATCTGCTTTTTAGGCATGGGGCCTGGAGATGGGCCCTGTGCAACAGGCCTCTTGGGATGCCTGGCTGATTTGGACTTAGTAAAGGCCTTAATTGAAAAGGAAGATGAGGGTCTAAAGACACCATGGGTGGAAGTGGACCTGTCCACATTAGGAGGCTCAACGCTCACAGTGGCTTCGGTGGTTGTAGTCTGGGTATGGGCCGAGGTACCTGCGGTCTCGGTTACAGAAGACCCCGCCAAAGAAGTGTCGTCGGTAGTCAGGGACTGCATAGGCGTGTCGCTGAGAACCGGACCACATGTAGCCGGTTTTGGCGTGGCGTCGGTGGGGACCGCGGACCTCGCATGTCGGTCTTTGTCCTTGCGTTTTTTGGACAAAACGGTAGTCGGAGTCTCCGACGACATTTTATAATCAAAGGCTTTACCGAAAAAGTGTTGGGCGAACTCCGCCCGACGCTTAATAGTGCGCTTATTGATAGTAGCGCAAAAGCGACAGCCCGAGACGTCGTGGTCTGGGCCTAAACAAGGTAAGCAGAGGGAATGGAAATCCTTATGCGGTATTTGCTTCCCACAAGAAATACAATTGTTAACTTTGTCTGACATCGGTCTGAGGCAAGAAAAATTTCCCCAACGGGGTACTTAGCTATAATGAAGACTTCGGTTTCCAATTTTTCATAAATTCAGGAGCTGGCCGACCGGCACTTGCGAACTGCTTCTGCTTCGGGCACCGCACGGCAAAAAAGACTGAAGAATATGGCGTCGGCTGTGTCTTATATACCCCTGTCCCACTGACGTCAGGGAGGAGAGCGACGACAACCGACGCCAGACCAAGACTTTGGAATTCGGCCGACCGAGGACCCGCCTGATGGCAGAGAAAGTACAGTTTTGTACCTACCATAAATGTAGATGTCCGAACTGGATAGCATCTGCAGTCATAACAAGTGGGTTGTCCTGTCGTCAGGCAGCCCTGCAGTCGGCCGGATTCCAAAGTCCGGGTCCGGCTTCGGCTGATGTCGCACTCCACCCGACGTCATCTCTGTTGGTCTTCGGGTATAAAAGCATCAGCCGACGCCATTTTCCTCAGTGTTTCTTGCCCCAGATGCCAGTAGCCCTCTTGCAGGCTAAAAATTTGGATAGATGCCAATGTTTCCAAATAGATAGAGGTAAACACAACAATAAGCATATATGTACATATATACAAACAAATACACCATAAAGACTCCCCAACAGCTAGCTATTAGGAGGGTAAACACCCTAGGAGTACCACAGAGGGAAGGAGGGAGGGTAATCCTGACTGCAGATGCTATCCAGTTCGGACATCTACATTTATGGTAGGTACAAAACTGTACTATGTCCTTCATGGATGCATCTGCAGTCATAACAAGTGGGTAGAATACCATAGCCAACTAGGGAGGAGGATAAAAGTAGATTATGGTGTGTTTAGGATCCCTTGCAGTACAGCAGTGGCAAACCCTGCTCGGGATCTGGAATATAGAGGCAAATTATAATGCTTGGCAAATGTATGCACGGAGGTCCAAGTAGCCGCCTCAATAATGTCTTTGGTTGCCACTCCTCGTAAGAAGGCTGTGGTAGTGGCTGTTGCCCTTGTAGAATGAGGTCTTATGTTCTGTGGAATTGGTTTTCCATGGAAGGAGTAACAGTATCGTATGCAATTTCCTATCCATTTGGAGATTGTCTGTTTGGAAATAGCTTTTCCTTCCCTTCCTGTTGCATAGGCTACAAAAAGTTGGTCAGTCTTTCTGCTATTTTTGTTCTGTCCAAGTAGTAGCGTAGCTGTCTATGTACATCCAAGGTATGCAGTATTCTTTCCCCTCTGTTTTGTGGGTTGGGAAAGAAGGTAGGTAGGTGGATTGCCTGGTTTAAAGGCACTCTGGATACCACCTTGGGCATAAATGTAGGATTAGTCCTCATGGACACTCTATCTTGGTGGAAGATTAGGAAGGGTTGCACTGCCATTAAGGCCTGTAGTTCTGAAACCCTCCTTGCTGAAGTAATTGCCAGTAGGAAAGCAGTTTTCCATGACAGGTGTTGTAGGTCTGCTGTTGCTGCTGGTTCTAAGGGTGATAGTGTCAACTTTTCTAGCACAAAGTTTAAATCCCAAGCTGGTAATGGTGGTTTCCTTGGAGGTTTTACATTCTTGATTCCTCTGAGGAACTGCCTGAGCAAAGGGTGCGAAAAAACAGGTGGATCAAAGCTGTATTCTGCTGAAATAGCTGATGCATGTATCTTGATGGAGGAGTAGGACAGGCCTGAATGAAGAAGTTCGGCCAGATACTCCAGAATGTTATTCATATCTATGTTTGACCCATCTTTTCCTCTTTCCGTACTCCAAATGACAAACCTTTTCCATTTTCCAGCATAGTTCCTTCTTGTTGAAGGTCTGCATGCTTCAAGAATAATGTCTTTAACTCTTTGGGAAAGTTCTGGATTAGCTGCTGCTATGTGATGTTCCATGCAGTCAGTTGCAGCGTTTTTAGGTTTGGATGTATGATGCTGTAGTTGTTCTGAGTTAACATCAAAGGCATCTGGGGTATTGGCCACATATTGTTCCGAGACATGCTCTTCAGTAGTGGGTACCAGTGTTGTCTTGGCCAGTTTGGAGCTATCAGGATTATCCTTGGACGTTCTTCCTTGATTTTTAGTAGTACCTTGTGTATCAAAGGAAGAGGTGGGAATGCATATGCTGTTAGGCCTTTCCAGTTGAAGGAGAGTGAGTCCACTTTCCATGCTAGTGGGTGGAATGTCCTTGTGCAGAATTTTTTGAGCTGGTGATTGAGAGGTGATGCGAATAGGTCTATCTGTGGCATTCCCCATTTCTTGAGATGGTCTTGAAGATGTCCGGGTGCAGCTTCCATTAGTGGGCATCCGAAGTGGTTCTGATTAATATGTCTGCTAGATTATTGTCTTTCCCGGTACAAATATTGCCTGTAACTGAATGTTGTAGCTGAGTGCCAGGGTCCACAGCTCCAAGGTCATTCTGCATAGGGGTATGAATGAGTGCCTCCCTGTTTGTTGATGTACCACATGACTGTGGTGTTGTCTGTCCTTATCATCAACTGGCCCTCTTTGAGAAATGGTTTGAACTTTTGGATTGCCAGTTTTACTGCCAGCATTTCTTTTAGATTGATGTGCAGGTGAAGTTGATCCTGTGTCCACAATCCTTGCACGCATTTGTCCAGCATGTGGGCCCCCATCCTAGGTCTGAAGCGCCTGTTGTGATGGTCTGGCTTGGTTGACATCTGCGAAAGGGTAGGCCTGGGTTTGACTGGCATGCCTGAGCCCACCATAGGAACTCCTGTTTTAAGCATGGAATTAGTGGGATTTCTGTTTCTAGACTGTGTCTGTGTTGGGACCATAAATTCTTTAGGTACCACTGTAGTTTCCTCATATGTAGTCTGGCAAATGGGACCAAGATTATGCATGATGCCATGAAGCCCAAGGCCTGCAGAACTTTTCTTGCTGTTAACTTTTTCAGTTTTGTTAGTGCCAAGAAGTAAAGAGGAAGTTCTTTTTGTTTTTCTGTAGTCAGGAATGCCATTTGTTGTACTGTGTCCAATTCCGCGCCCAAGAATGTCCTTGTTTGGGATGGTATCAGCCTTGACTTTTGTAAATTGACTGTGTATCCCAGTCCTTGTAGCAAGTAAATGACCCTTTGTAAATCTGTTGTCAGCTTGCTTTTGTTGTCCCCTTGTAGCAGGCATTCGTCCAGGTATGGGTAAATTTGAATTCCCTGTAGTCTGCAATGGGCGATTACTGATGCCAGGCATTTTGTGAATACTCTGGGCGCAGTAGATAAGCCAAAGGGCAATGCTGAGAATTGATAGTGCTCTGATCCTGCAAGAAATCTGAGGTATCTTCTGCAGATTGGTCGAATGGGGACGTGCAGGTATGCCTCCTTGAGATCTAGAGTTACCAGCCAAGACTCCTTGCCCAGCATGGGAAGAAGTTGCTGTAGGGTCAGCATTTTGAATTTTGGGACAATGATGTATGTATTTAAGGTGGACAGGTCGAGAATTGGTCTCCAACTTTTTTCCTTTCTTGGAACTAGGAATAGTCTGGAGTAGAACCCCTTTCCTTGTTCTGCTGTTGGCACTCTTTCCACAGCTCTTATGTTTGCTAACTCCATTATCTGGCGTAGAGCCTCTGTTTTTTGATTTGGAGGTAGATTTGGCATTCCTCTTTGACTGGTAAAGTGTGGAAGTGAAACCGTAACCTTGATCTATGGTTTGTAAAATCCACTTGTCTTTTGTTATGTAGTGCCAGTTCTTTGAAAATAAGGTTAACTTTCCGCCTAGAGGAGCTGCTATTTGTTCCCTGGTAGGCGGATTTAGGATTAAGTCACTGTGGTTGTGCTGATGTAGTGGCAGTGGCTGTGTCTGTGCCTCTGTTGTTACCTTGCCACTGTCGCCCTCTGTAGGCACCTCCCCTGCATTGGTTTCTGCCTCTGGAACGCCTATTCCTGCCCCTTTGAAATTTTGTGGAGTCTGGAAAGGACCAATTTTGGCAGGCCAGTTCCTGCTAAACCTTGGGGTTGAACCTGCAAGAAATCTTTAACAGTTTGAACAGATTTTGCCTTTTCTTCCATTTTCTTCATAACCTGCTGGGCAGGTGTACCAAACAAACTTGTCTTGTCCATAGGAGCATCTAGCAACTTAGCTTTAACATGATCCGGTAAAGCTTGTTCCTTTAGCCATGCATGCCTTCTTATCACTGTGCCTGTCATGGCTGATCTAAATGAAGCCTCCAGTGCATCATAGCCACATTTTAAGGAATGGTTGCTAACCTGTTGTATGTTATTTACCATCTCTAATACATATTTCTTATCAAGAGATTCATCAGTGGTTAGTTTTTAGTTAACTGATCAAGCATAAACTCTTGGTATTGTATCATGTGAAACTGACAGTTTAAAGCTCTAGCTGAGAGAGTAGCTGAAGTGTAGACCTTTTACCCCATCTGTCTAGTGACCTTGCTTCCCTTTCAGAAGGAATAGGGTTTTAGCTGTGGTCGCTGCTACTGCCTTGGGACCCTGGGATATAGCTTCTGGGTCTGCAAGTGGGGCCTTGTAAAGGTGGTGATGAGTATCTGGCACCCTGTAAAATCTGTCTGGTTTGGCAGGGGCTGCGGGTAAAGAATCTGGAGCGGAGCAAACATCATTGAAAGCATCATCCACCACAGAGAGGACAGGAGGTATAGCTAAGGGCCTGTGCTGTGGGAGGTGCAGAAAGGTCCTAAGTCTTTTCTGGAGTCTGAAAAATCCTGTTGCTGCCATTGGAACTGTTCTCGCATGGCATGCAAGGTTTCCCCAAAGGAGAATTCTTCTGGTGGGGAAGCAGCTGGAATGGATTCTTCAGCATCAGAATCTTCAAAATTGGAGAAGGGAGCCTCAGGCTGGTCAGTTATGTCTGATTCATCAGCAGAATCATCAGAAGACACTGGCTCAGGGGCTCTGCCCTAGGTCTCTTCTCTGTGGGCTGAGAGGCCCTGTCTGGGTGAGATTGAGATCCTCTAATTAAAGAAATTAAATCTTCTGCCAAAGAAAGCATTTGAGAACTAGAAGAGGGCCTGGATGTGGGGGGTTTAACAGGCACTGTTTTAGTAGTCTTGGCTGCTTTAGCCCTGGCGAAGGCCTTAATGGACATGGCAGCTGGAGGCCTAGCAGCACCACGTGCTGGGGTAGAAACATCCAAGGGGATGGTGTCTGATAAGTCAACCACCGTAGTGGGTAAAATTTCTGAGGTCGATTCAAGAGTTGTAGCAGGGGTCTCAGTTGTAAGAATAGGTTCAGCTGTACTTTGAGCAGTTTTCTCGGTTTCGCCGAAACCGAGACACTCGCGGTTTGCTTTACCGTGGTTTCGGCCGAAACCGCGGACCGCGAGTGTCGGTCTTTATCTTTGCGCTTTTTGGGCGTAGTCGTAGGATCCGGCGGCATAATGTACGCAAAATCAGAACCGAAAAACTGTTCTGCAAACTCCGACCGACGCCTAAGCGTTCGTCGGTTGAAAGAGGCACAGGCCGAACAGGCTGCTACGTCGTGGGCTGGGCCTAAACAAGGCAGACAGTAAGAGTGGAAATCTTTATGAGGTATTTGTTTCCCACAGGTTAAACAATTGTTAACTTTTTCTGACATCGGCTGAGGCAAGAAAGAGTCCCCAACGCGCTACTTAGCTTTAGAAGTCTTCCCAGTAGTATTCGGTAGAAGTAATCTCTGGATCCGACCGACCGGCACTTGCGAACAGCTTCTGCTTCGGGCGCCACGCGGCAAGAAAGACTGAGGAAAATGGCGTCGGCTGATGCTTTTATACCCGAAGACCAACAGAGATGACGTCGGGTGGAGTGCGACATCAGCCGAAGCCGGACCCGGACTTTGGAATCCGGCCGACTGCAGGGCTGCCTGACGACAGGACAACCCACTTGTTATGACTGCAGATGCATCCATGAAGGACATCCCATCTGTGATTACTGCAGCTGTATGCACGATGAACATCTTGTTCAGTGGCATGCATTAAGTCATGTAATTCCTTATAATCTGCACAAGCGGAAATGGAAGTTAGCTTTTGTTTCAAAACAGACAGAAGAAATTGCTGGTATTTCAGCATATGAAATTGGCAGTTTAAAGCCCCAATAGATAAAGTAGCAGAAGTGTACACTTTTTTGCCCCATCTTTCTAAAGATCTGGAATCCTTCTCAGTGGGAATGGGGTTTTTAGCAGTAGCGGCCTTAACCCCCTTAGGACCCTGAGAAATGGTTTCAGGATAAGCAGTAGGATTCTTGTACAAAAACTGGTGGGAATCAGGAACCCTATAATATCTGTCTGGCTTAACAGGAGCTGGAGGAAAAGAGTCAGGAGTTGTTAGCCTCCGAAAAAGCATCATCCACAATATCCAAAATAGGAGGGATAGCCAGGGATCTATGTTGGGGAAGAAGAAGAAAATCCCTAAGTCTTTTCTTAGATTCCGAGTACTCCTGTCCTTCCCAGTGAAAATGTTCCCTCATTTCATGTAAAGTTTCCCCAAAAGAAAAATCCTCAGGGGGAGAAGCTGAAGGAATGGATTCCTCAGCATCAGAATCCTCATAAGGAGGGAAAGAATAATCCTGGTCAGAAGAAGAAAAGTACAGTTTTGTACCTACCATAAATGTAGATGTCCGATAGACATGCAACTGCAGTTATAACATGTGGGGTTGTCCTGCCTCAGGCAGCCCTCGGTCGGCCGGATTCCAAAGTCTGGGTCCGACGTCGGCTGATGTCGCATTTCTCTCCGACGTCAGAGCGGCTGGAGTATATAAGCATCAGCCGACGCCATTTTCTTCAGTGTTTCTTGCCCCAGATGCCAGGTGCCCTCCAAGGAAGGCTGTAATCAAATTGGAAGACAAAAACAGGATTCCAAACAATTACATGAGCAATAAAACAAATACACCATAACAGATATCCCCAGCTAAGAGTGAGGGGGATAGGAGTGGACCCTAAGCATAGAGGGGTATGGAGGGAGGGAAAACCCGACTGCAGTTGCATGTCTATCGGACATCTACATTTATGGTAGGTACAAAACTGTACTATGTCCTTCAAGAATGCAACTGCAGTCATAACATGTGGGTAGAATACCATAGCTTAGCTGGGGGGGGGGGGAGGTATGCTCTAGGAAAGAGATGGTGTGGCAATCAAACCCTGCAGGGCTGCCAAGCAAAGCCTGCTCTGGATCTGGAATATAGGGGGAGATTGTAGTGTTTTGAGAATGTATGCACGGAGCTCCATGTAGCAGCTTCTAGAATGTCCTTTGTAGGCACCCCTCTTAAAAATGCTGTAGAGGTGGCTGTAGCTCTGGTGGAATGTAGTCTGACATAGGCTGGAACAGTCTTTCCATGAAAGGAATAACAGAATCTGATGCAATGTCCAATCCATTTAGAAATAGTCTGTTTTGAAATTGCTTTTCCTTGGACTGCAGGGGCGTAAGCTACAAAAAGCTGTTCAGACTTCCTACTGGACTTGGTTCTGTCCGGGTAGTATCGAAGTTATCTATGAATGTCCAAGGTATGCAAAAGCCTTTCCCCCTTATTCTCAGGATTGGGGAAGAAAGCAGGCAGATGAATGGCTTGATTTAGAGAAACCCTAGATACCACCTTTGGCATAAAGGTAGGGTTGGTCCTTAATGAAACCCTGTCTCTGTGGAAAATAATAAAGGGTGGTATTGCCATTAGGGCCTGTAGTTCCAAAACCCTTCTTGCTGAGGTAATTGCCAAAAGGAAGGCTGTTTTCCATGAGAGAAATTGCAAGTCAACTGAAGCTGCTGGCTCAAAAGGAGGTAGAGTCAGTTTTTCTAAGACAAAATTGAGGTCCCAGGCTGGCACTGGGGCCTTTCTTGGTGGCTTAATGTTCTTGATTCCCCTGAGGAATTGTCTTAGTAAGGGGTGAGAAAAAACAGGAGGATCAGTGTTGTATCTTGCTGAAATAGCAGATGCATGTATCTTTATTGAAGAATATGAGAGGCCACTCTGTAACATATCTGCCAAATATTCCAAGATAAGTGGGATGTTCAGTAATGATGCATCATGCCCTTTGCTGGTATTCCAATTGCTGAATCTTTTCCACTTTGCTAAGTAGACCTTCTGGTGGATCTGGTGGGCTCTTGAGCCTCTGTTAGTATCCGCTGAACTTCCTTGGAGAGAGATAAGTTGAAGTTATTTATGGGATCTCCCAGGCTGTTAGCTGCAGAGTCTGAAGGTTTGGATGCAGTGTTTCGAAATTGTGTTGAGTCAAAAGTAGAGGCCACTGAGGGAGGGCCCACCTCCTGGTGTGACATATGCTCCGTAGTAGTGGGTACCAGTGTTGTCTTGGCCAATCCGGAGCTATTATGATTCCCTTGGGCTTCTCTGCTTTGATCTTTAGTAATACTGAAGTCATCAGTGGCAGAGGTGGGAATGCATAGATTGCTAGGGAGTTCCAGTTGAATGAAAGAGCATCTATTTTCCAAGCCTTTGGATGGTATGTCCTTGTGCAAAATTTTGGTAGGAGATGATTGAGGTGAGAGGCAAATAGGTCCACTTCTGGCTTGCCCCATGTCGAAGTGAGTTGTCTGAAAGCCTTCGGATGTAACCTCCACTCGTGTGGATCTGTGAAATGCTTAGGCTGTCCGCCAACACATTGTCTTTTCCTGGAACAAACTGTGATTGTAACTGGATGTTTAGACTCAGTGATTTCTCCCAAAGCTGCATTGTCAGTCTGCAAACGGGGTAAGAGTGCGTGCCCCTGCTTGTTTATGTACCACATCACAGTGGTGTTGTCTGTCCGTATCATTAAGTGACCTTGCTGGAGTTGGTTTTGAAAAGCCTCGATAGCATGCATTACTGCCAGCATTTCCTTTTGGTTTATATGCAGATGCGTTTCCTTTGGAGACCATTGTCCTTGTATACATCTGCCTTCCATGTGCGCCCCCCATCCGAGGTCTGAGGCGTCTGTAGTCATGGTCTGTGTTATCTGTGGTTTTTTGAATGACATACCTGTGTTTTCCTGGCTCACCGAGGCCCACCATAGGAATTCCTTTTGTAAGCATGGAATGAGTGGCATGATTGTCTCCAAGTTGTTGCTGTGCTGAGACCAAACGCTTTTTAGGTACCACTGAAGCTTTCTCATGTGTAGTTTTGCTAATGGAACCAGTAGAATGCAGGATGCCATGTAACCCAGGGCCTGTAGGAATCTCCTTGCAGTCATCTGGGTGAGTTTTGCTAAACCTTTGAAGTATTGAGTTAACTTCTCTTGCTTGTCTTCTGTCAGGTAAGCCATCTGAGAGGCTGTGTCTAGTTTGGCTCCTAAGAAGATTATTTGCTGGGATGGCTGTAGTCTTGACTTTTGGAAGTTGACTGTGTAACCCAGAGCTTGAAATAATCGTATGACATATTCCACATTTTTTGTCAACATCAATTTGTCGTCCGCTTGTATGAGGCAGTCGTCCAGGTATGGGTAAATTTGTATACCCTGGAGCCTGCAATGAGCAATTACTGAAGCCAGGCATTTTGTAAACACTCTGGGCGCAGTAGATAAGCCAAATGGCAATGCTGAGAATTGATAATGCTCTGGCCCTGCAAGAAATCTGAGGTATCTTCTGCAGCTGTGTCTGATAGGGACATGCAGGTATGCCTCCTTGAGGTCCAGAGTAATCAGCCACGACTCCTTTCCCAGCATGGGAAGGAGTTGCTTTAGAGTCAGCATTTTGAACTTTGGTACTATGAGAAAGGTGTTTAATGCGGACAAGTCCAGTATTGGTCTCCATTGAGTTTCTTTTCTTGGAACAAGGAACAGTCTTGAGTAAAACCCCTGTTCTTGTTCTTGTTGTGGAACTCTTTCTATTGCTTTCATTCGAGTTAGCAGAGTGATTTGCTTGATAGCCTCTGCCCTTTGATGTTGTGGTAGATTTGGCATGCCTTGTTTTCTTGGTAAGGTATGAAAATGAAACCTGTACCCTCGGTCTATAATGTCCAAAATCCATTTGTCCTTTGTCAGTCTGTGCCAGTTTTCTGCAAACAAAGATCATTTCCCGCCCAAGGGAGCTTCTAGTTGTTCCCTGGTAGGCGGTAGTAGAGGAAAGTCATTGAGATTGTGGTTGTTGGGCAGGAGAAACCCCCTGCCACCTCTTTGGTTTCCTGGCTGCCATTGGCGTCCCTGTAAGGGCCTCTGTATTGGCCTCTTCCTCGGCCACGTCTGTTCTTACCCCTTTGAAACTTTTCTGGATTAGGAAAGGACCAGTTTTTTGAAGGCCAATTCCTACTGAATCTGGGGGGTTGAACCTGGAGGAAATCCTTTACAGTTTGAACTGATTTTGCTTTTTATTCGATGGTCTTTAACACATCCTTAGCATTTGCACCAAAAAGCTTGTTCTTTTCCAAAGGTGCATCCAGAAGTTTTGCTTTTACATGATCTGGTAGAGGTTGATCTTTTAACCAAGCATGTCTACGCATCACTGCCCCTGTCATAGCTGCCCTACATGAAGCTTCCAGTGCATCATATCCACACTGCAGGAAGTGATTGCTTACTTGCTGAGTGTTATGTATAGCTTCCTGCAAAGTCTTCCTGTCTAAAGGATCAGGAGAAGCTAATGTTTTTTGTAAATCTTCTAAGAGATAATCCTGATATTGGAACATATGAAAAAGGCAATTTAAAGCTCTCATAGATAAGGTAGTGAATGTGTAAACCTTTTTACCCCATCTCTCTAATGACCTTGCTTCCCTGTTGGAGGGCAAAGGATTTTTTGAGGTGGAGGCTGAAACTCCTTTAGGCCCCTGTGAAATAGTTTCCAAATCAACAGTATGGGCCCTGAATAAATGGGAATGAGTTTCTGGGACCCTGTAATACCTGTCTGGCTTGGCTGGAGCAGGAGGAAGAGTATCAGGGGTAGCACTAGAATCAGAATACAAATCATCCAGAACATCAAGTACAGGAGGAATAGCTAAGGGCCTGTGCTGAGGCTTCTTAAGGAAAGTCCTAAGGCGTTTCCTGGAATCAGAATATTCCTGGCCCTGCCACTTGAAATGTTCCCTCATGGTGTGCAGAACTTCCCCAAAAGAAATATCCTCAGGAGGGGAGGCCGAAGGTATGGAGTCTTCTGCATCCGAGTCCTCATAGGTCTGGAAGAGCTCTTCCTGGCTATCAGAGTGGACAGAGCCCTCAGAGTCTTCATCTGAAGGAGTAGGGTCAGAGGGTTCAACCCGGGGCCCTGTATCAGGAGGAGGCTGGGATGCTCTCTCAGGATGGGTCTGTGAACCTCTAATCATGGAAATTAAATCAGCAGCCATGGACATAATTTGTGTCTCCGGAGTCGGCTGAGGTAAGGATTTAGAAGTAATATGCTTTGTTTTGCTGGCTGCCTTAGCCCTAGTGTAGGCCTTAATAGACATGGCCATAGTAGGCCTGGCAGCTCCACGTGCAGGAGTGACCTTGTCAACAGCAATGGTCTCGGGCATTTCCTCGGTTTCGGTATCCGTAGGAAAATCTATAACTGGCGTCGGAGTAATGTCTGGAATCGGAGACGTCGGTAATGCGGTGTCTTCGGTTCGGAGCGGTGGAGAGACCGTCTCAGAGGAAACCGGAGCACTCGCGCTAGGTTTTGGCGTGGAGTCGGTGGTAGACGCGGGCCGAGGATGTCGGTCCCGGTCTTTTCGCTTTTTGGGAGTTTGCGATGTCGGAAGATCCGACGGCATGGTGTAAGCAAATTTATCGCCGAAAAAATCTTCAGCGAACTCCGCCCGGCACCTGAGAGTGCGCTTGTTGAAGCGAGCACAGGCAGAGACGTCGTGGTCTGGGCCCAGGCAAGGGAGGCAGTAAGAGTGGAAATCCTTATGAGGTATTTGTTTACCACAAAAAAGACAATTGTTAACTTTTTCAGTAATTTCTGACATCGGCTGAGGCAAGAAAAGGTCCCCAACGGGGTACTTAGCTTTTTTGATGACTTCGGTATCGTAGAATACAGGAGCTGACCGACCAGCACTTGCGAACTGCTTCTGCTTCGGGCACCGCGTTGCAAGAAAGACTGAAGAAAATGGAGTCGGCTGATGCTTATATACTCCAGCCGCTCTGACGTCGGAGAGAAATGCGACATCAGCCGACGTCGGACCCAGACTTTGGAATCCGGCCGACAGAGGGCTGCCTGAGGCAGGACAACCCCACATGTTATGACTGCAGTTGCATTCTTGAAGGACATCTGAAGAAACAGAAGCCTGATCAGAGGAGTCATAATACAATTCTTGCCTTGGCCTTTTATCTGAAGGGGGATGTGAACCCCTAATCATAGTAAGTAAGTCCCCCGCCATCTTAAGTAACTGTTTCTGAGACTTGGGTACCGGATCAGAAGAGGCCTGCGCTGTAGTCTTTGATTTGGAAGGAGTCTTTGGCTTTGCCTTTATTAGAAGCTGAGTAGGCCTGAAAACCCCTTCGGAAGCCGGTACCTGCACAGTGGCTCCAGACCCATCCAAAGGAGCATTGTCCGAAGGTCCTGCAACAGAAATATTCAAAGGCCTAGTTGGCTCCTCGTGGGAGTCCGTTTCGGCCATCGGTTCCGAAATGGCCGACAACAGAGGCTGCAAAAGCGCCTCACTGACGACGGCCGAACCTGAAGCTGGCTCTGCTTGTACAATATCGTCTGATTTGGACCTCGGAGGCCTGTCTTTATCCTTGCGTCGTTTGTGAACTCCGGTAGCCGGAAGCGTGTCTGATGACATTTTGTAATTAAACGCCACAAGTAATGAAATGCAAAATCGTACCTTCGTTTAATCGTACGTTGATTAAATCTAGCACAAAACTGACAACTAGCTACGTCGTGGTCAGGGCCTAAGCAAGGAATACAGTAAGAATGAAAATCCTTATGAGGTATTTGCTTCCCACATGAAATACAATTATTAACTTTTTCTGACATCGGACTGGAGCAAGAAAAAAGTTTCCCCAACGGGGTACTTACCTTTGAGTAGAAGAAAGTCTTCGGACTGAAGTACGTTTAGAAAAAATTGTCAGGAGTCAGCCGACCGGCACTTGCGAACTGCTATCACCGCACGGCAAGAAAGACTGGAGAACATGGCATCGGCTGTCAGCTTTGTACTCCTGGCGCTCTGACGTCAGGGAGCATGGCTGAGCAGCCGAAGCCGGACCCAGACTTTGGGATTCTGGCCGACCGAGGACTGCCTGCCGGCAGGGGAGAACCCTACAGTCATGACTGCAACAGTGAAATACGATGAACATCTGAAAAAGTTGTTTCTGTGACTGCAAAGGCTTCTCCTTTTCCTCCATTGTTTGAATACTTCACAAGTGGAACTCAAATACAATAGATTCCTTACACAGGCATCATTCAGGAGATGCATTCAGGCAAGGGATGTTTTTCTCAGATAGGCATATCTCCTAATCACAGACACTGTAGTGGCCATCTCAGATGCTGCACCTAGAGCAACAGTCATGTATAATCTGTGTGGAATCTTATAATTTTGTCTTCAGATCCACAAGACATTGCACCAGTCTTTTTCTTCCAACAGTTAATGGCTCTAAAAGCTATATGCATTTCCTTCCCAAACTGGTCCAACCCCCCCCCCCTTTATCACTGGGAAGCGGTAATCAGTTCTGACCCCTTCAATGCAGCAATAGACATCACTGCTGGCTCCACCTAGGGGTTCTTACATTGAAACCTATGGGATGACTTGACTCTAAAAAACCTATCTGCCTTCTCAGGGGCAGGTGACTGGGCATTCAGCTCTTTGGAGGTGGTCAAGAAGGCAACCCCTAGAGCTTCCAGAACTGGAGGAACTGCCACAGGTTAAGTGGCATCCAAATCCAGTAAATCAAAAGCCTTTTCTGGGTGTTAGATACCTTTCTGATTTCACATTTGAAGTGTTGTCTCATTCTACAATTAGCATCTCCAAGCAAGATTTCCTCTGTGGGAGAAGCAGTGGACATGGTGCCATCAGTACCCATGTCATTCCTGGGAGGTAGTCGTCCTATTCTCAATCCTTATCCTCACACAAGTCATATTCTCTCCACCTGGAGGGGTACTCTTTCTTTTAGCAGATGGGACTCTAGTCAGTGAAGCCTCATTTGCACTTGGGTGTGAGCTCTGGAAGATGTGAAGGAATTCTTGAGTTAAGGAAGCCCTTTCATGTAAAGCAGCATGTAAGAAAGGAACTATGACCCATCAAAGTGCCTAAGGCCCCAGCAACTGGAAGGAACTGAGAATCAACATCCTAGGCTTATGTTTTGGTGTTCTCTTGAGTGGGGCCATCTCTTTGGAGGTCTGGGCCTGGGGACAGAATTACTGGACCTCCATGCCTTGATCCTGGATGTTCATTAAAACAAAGGGATCATCATCATCCCTTTCTGAAACAATGTAACTTGCTTTGGCAATGGGTGTTGTTTGTCTTTTCGGCTTTTCCCCATTAGGGTTCACCACAGCAGAACTCCGGTCCACTAATAATTGGCAGTAGATTTTTATGGTGCCGAGTTCCCAGCCCAACCTTCAACGAAGGCATGTCCATTCACGCATGTCTTTTGGAGGCCACTCAACCGCGGGGAGGACATGCAGACTCCACACAGAAGGCACTCCAGCCAAGAATCAAACAGGAGAACCTCTTGCTGTAAGGCAAGAACGCTACCGCTGTACCACTGTCCAGTCTGAATTCCACATGACAGCCTTAGGATCTGTGGGATGTGACTAGATCTGCAAGCATAACAGCCTTCAAAGTGGCTTTGTCAGAGGTACTGGATACCCAAGATGCATGATCTGGGGAGGGCTGAGAAGGCACCTAACTGAGAAGTGCAGGCTTAAACCAATTAGAAATGTGTGACACTGCAGTCACATTTCAAAAGACCCACATTGCATTCACCTCAGCTTGCTTTTGTACTTCTTAGGGGAAACGTCTGGGGTCAGGAATAAAGTGGAAGACACCATGAAAGTATAAGTTAAGACAGTGGGCTTCCTTCTGTCCACAAAAGTTTGCATGGAATGCTCACTTTTTCTAAGACTGCAAGGAAATGAGGAATTAAACCCGCACACAAGGCAGCTGTTTAATCTCAGCCTTACCACAGGATACGTGCCCAAGGAGTGGCGTACGGCAACTGTGGTCCCACTCCACAAAGGCGGTGCCTCTACGGACCCTGGTAATTACCGCCCCATAAGCTTAACAAGTCTAGTCTGCAAAGCTATGGAGAGGATCATAATGGAGCTCATAAACAAAGATATAGGGGACTTGCAGACATTGGACCCGACCCAGTTTGGCTTCGTCAAGGGCAGATCATGCCTTTTGAACTTGGTCGACTTCTTCGAAACAGTCACCAAGGCCATTGATGATTGAAAGGCAGTCCATACAGCCTACCTTGACCTTGCAAGGCTTCGACACAATACCCCACTCGGGTATTGTAGAAAAACTTACCAGCTTAAATGTAAACCCATATGTCACAAGATGGGTTGCAAACTGGCTTAAGGACAGAACCCACAGGGTTAGAGTTGCTGGCGCTATGTCAGACTCCAAGCCGGTCACAAGTGGTGTCCCACAGAGCTCGGTCCTTGGCCCCCCTATTGTTCGGCATGTACTTCTCAGAAGTACAGGCCAACATGGGAGGACTTTGGCTGACAAAGTTTGCAGACTACTGCAAACTGGGCGCCATAGTGGAAAGTGCATCGGACATGGATATCCTTCAGAAGGGACTCACGGAAACAGATAGCTGGTGCCAGAGCCATGGCCTGAAGTTAAATGCCAAAAAATGTATAGTCATACCCTTCGGAAAAAACAAGGTAACCCCAAGCTACCATATAGGTGGCAATCCACTAAGCACAGAAGAGGTTATCAGGGACCTGGGGACCCAGGTTGACAGTGGCCTTTCTTTTGACACTCACGTTGCTAAAGTGGTTAGAAAGACCTTCTTCACTGCCCACCTGATCATGAAGGGATTCACATCCAGATCTAGTGAGGTCATTGTTCCCCTGTACTCTTCACTTATCAGACCAATGATCGAGTACAACGCCCCATTCGGGATGTATCTCACCCGACATCTGCAGCAATTGGAGAGACCCCAAAAGTTCCTCACCAAAAGGATAAAGGGACTCCAAAATCTGTCATATGCTGCCAGATTGAAGAAACTCCAGCTCTATTCAGTCGCATACCGTCTGCTCAGAGGTGACATGTGCCTGACATACAAGGCCATGTCCAACCCGGAATTAATGGACATGCTCCACCTCAAAAAATCCAAATCCAACAAAACCACTAGAGCAAGCGACTTAAACCTTAGCACGGATATAAATAGAACGTGCTGGAGGGATAGATTTATCACTCAGAGACTCCCTATGCTGTGGAATAAAATCCCGGTCCATGTGAGGCAGAGCACCTCGCTGGCTCTGTTCAAGAGAAATCTTAACCTGTGGATGGGAGATCATAGGTTTACCCCGGGAATCATCTCTGTGTCACTGCTGGACAGAGGCACAACAAACTAATGGGTACAGTATTTTTTCATATAAGGGGTGGCGTAAGCCACAAAACTTTGGGCTAGGCTTATAAATGCCTTAGGGCAGATAGCCTAGTATAAACCTATGAACCAATGAACCTATGAATAAAACCCAGGCAAACCTTATATTTCTTGATGTCATGCTCTGAAAATAAGCAGAAGTCCTTATGTGCAATCTATCACAAAAACACCAGCTTTCCCTCTCTCTCTTAGGAGGAGACACTCCCTGTTGTTTGACTATTATATAACACAACTCTACTATGAAAGAAATTACATAATAACAATGAGAACATTTTCCCACTGGAGCACTTATCTCGACTGAGCTCCGGAGTAGGCAACAATGTCAGACTACTTACAGAATAACAATGCATGCACTGGAAACTGAAGAAATACTTAAAATACCATAGGCAGACTTTGGCTTTATGCAGGGAATGTCCTAACATTACTAACAGGATATCTGTTTAGTCTGGAACATGAAATGTACTAAGCTTTCGGGTGGCAAGTCCTAATAAGGACTACCCACAGCAGTGAGCAATACAAAGAACATCTACAGATATGGCGAGTACATACCCTTTACATCAGACTATGTTAAACATTTGCAGTGGGTATCAGTTAAGAATACCTACCTCTGAAAATTAAAGTTCCTTGAAAGGCCAAATCAAGAGGAAAGCAAGAAATCTGGGGCTCAAGTCAGAATTCTAAACACCAATGTGACAAACAAACCTCAGACTACTTGAATCAATCGTGGCCCAAACAAAAACAATCAGAGAAGGTGTGAACCAAAAGTCAACTAAGTAACTGTATCCACAACTCTCAACCTGCAGTTAAAAATCTTGAAAAGTCGGTATGTCTGGTCAAAATATACACCTGATAAGTTTAAAATTTTAGTACAACACAGCACATACTCCTCCCCACTTTCAATAGGATTGTGGCATACCACTCAGAAACACCAATTTAAAAAAATAAGCGTGAACCAAAAACATAGTCCAAATCTTCATGTAGCAGCAGTATTAAACACTAAAATCATGACAAAAAATATTGTCTAAGAGGCTACTGATTGAAGATGCACCAGGAGGACAAAGAGAGGCAAAACACAACTTTACCAAAGATTCAGTCGGCAACACTTTTTACAAATTTAAGATAACATGGTTTATTCTGCTGCCAACAACACCTTTTCTTGGTTGGATTTAGAAAGTTATGAGCTGATGTAATTTTCTAAGATAGGAAGGTTACTAACCCCATTTTAAGACAATGTTGCACAGGTACCCAAAACTCACTTGCAGCAGTATCAATGCCCCATGCAAATACTCCCGTTAAGTAAATTTGCATAAAGGGTTTTAAAAATTAGAATAATCATAATAAAATTGCATAGCTATATGAAAAAAAGTCAATGATCTTCTCAACTTCAAAGATAATCAGAAGTCTTGCACTGCTCTTCTGTAACAAAAGTACTTGACTACAAAGCTCCAGTGAAGTAGACGGATAAAGCCTTGACTATGGCACAGCCAACCCAGGTTAGGCTGGTGGTAGAAAGAGATATTCCCATCAAAGGGAGGGCAGTCCTAAGGGCATGCCCACATATCAATCCTTGCTGGAAAGTGAGATGTAAAAGGGCACGAACAGTCTAAGGAAGGATTAGGGTGGGAACTTTGAGCTAATGTGAGGGTAAGTTGATACATCAGCACATCCTCATTGCACTCCTGTCCTTACAACAAAAAACAAGGGACTGGAGGGTGGAGAATGGGAAAACAGGATAAGGCATAAGAAATAAAAATATCACCCCTCCCAACAAAATGTATGATGACAACACCGTACTGATTGCCCCCAAGATTTGTGTTGGCCCTAGACATACACAGGACGTCTGGGAGGTAACAGGAGGCTACAGATAGACACAGCAATGAATGTGGGCCACTACGTAATATGATGTAGGGGAACCAAGAAAGTACTTTTATCACATGGCTTATCACCATCACTGATCATGTATATCCAAGTATGAAGGGTCTTTCCTCTTTGCACTCATTAAGAGTGTGATGAACAATCTGTGGGGCATCCCTCAGCATTGCTCATCAGCAGGAATGCCCATTTTTGAATAATATGTTCCTAACACCATCTCTTATAAATGAGGAGTTATCATATTGTATATGCAGAGCTGCTTATGTTTATGTTTCACTATAGACACTTGGGCATGAAAAAATGTTTTCAGCTGCAATTACGTTTTTTTTAATGTTCAGAAGTCCACAGACAAAAAATTTACTTCACAAAGCAGTTGTGAAACATGCAGTCTAGTAGAAATTGTCCTTTGAACTCATACAATAATGAATATCAGAAGAAAGAACAGTTGTGTACAATTACCATAAATGTAGATGTTTGAGTGTATTCACTGTTGCAGTCATCACATTTGTGTTATCCATGCCAGGGTAGCCCTCAGCCCGAATACCAGAGGCGTAGTATTTCTGTGTCAGTTGCTGTCACTTCAGGACTGACGTCAGGCCGTCAGCAGTATAAAGTAAGGGAGCCGATGCCATTACATCAGTTTTTCTTGCCCTGTCAGGAGCCCCCAAGTGGAAGCCAGGATATGCTGGAAGAACCCCACCAATAGAAAGTAAATACCAAAAAAAAAAAAAAAAAAAAAAAAAAGATCCTTGTAAGGAGAGAGCAAGAGAGAAAAAAGGGGATGGAGGGAGGGAAACCAGGACTACAACAGTGAATACACTCTAATATCTACATTTATGGTAAGTGCACACAACTGTACTATGTTCTTCATGTTTCACTGTTGCAGTAATCACATTTGGGTTGATTCGCAAAGCTGAAGAAAAGGGTGGAGGCAGTGAAGAAGACTGGGGGCTGGCTAGGATGCCCTGCAAAACTGCAGTGGCAAAGTCTGCCCTGGATTTGGAAAAGATAGGTAGGTGGTAATGCTTGGTGAAGGTATGAACAGATGCCCATGTTGCAGCGTCCAGGATGTCCCTGGTGAGGACTCTTCTGAGGAAAGCTGCAGATGTGGAGGTTGCGCTGGTAGACTGAGTCCTGACCCCCCATAGGGGGCGGTTTCCCATGTTGTTTGTAGCAGAAATGGATGCAGTGTGCTATCCATTTGGAAATGGTTTGTTTGGATTTGGCTTTGCCCTCTGCTCCTGCAGCACAGCTGACTAACAACTGATCAGTCTTTCTAAATGATTTAGTCCTGTCTAGATAGAATCTGAGCTGTCTGTGCACATCTAGTGAGTACAGTATTCTTTCCCCCTTGTTTTGTGGGTTAGGGAAAAAGGTGGGCAAATAAATGGATTGGTTGAGAGCCACACTGGGCACCAATTTTGGCATGAAGGATGGGTTAGTCCTGAGGGAGACCCGGTCAGCATGGAAAATGATGAAGGGCTCTACAGCCATTAGTGCTTGCAGCTTGAATACTCTTCTTGCTGAAGTGATGGCCAGAAGCAAGGCTGTCTTCCATGAGAGAAACTTTAACTCTGCTGAAGCTGCTGGTTCAAAGGGGGGGGGGGGGCAGGGTGAGCTTTTCCAAGACAAAGTTTAGGCCCCAAGCTGGGGTAGGTGCTCTTCTGGGTGGCCTCAAGTTGCTAGTCCCTCTTAGGAACTGTCTGATGAGAGGGTGTGAGAAAAGAGGTTGCTCAGTGCTAAAATGAGCAGAAATAGCAGAATTTTAATAGAGGAAAAGGATAGAACAATGTGTAGATCAGCGAGGTAATCCAGGATGAGAGGTAGGGAGGGCTATACCGTATCGGCTCTCTTAGCCTGGATCCAAGTGCAGAACCTTTTCCATTTGGCAGCATAAGACTTTCTAGTGCAAGGCATCTGGCCTCACATATAACATCTAGAACCTGCTTATTGAGATTGGCAGCTTGTACAGTGGTCAGGGAATAAGCCAGGCTGCCAAATTGAGGGTCAGCATTTGGGGAAGCATGAATTCTCCATCCCTCTGGGTCAGGATTGTTGGGATCTGAGGGAGATGCCATGGTGGCAGAGGGGACAGGCTGCGCAGCAGTGGGTACCAATGCTGGTGTGGCCAGTCTGTGGCAATCAGCGTTGTCCTCGGTTTTTCCTCCCTTATTTTGAGCAGTACCCTGGTAATGAGAGGCAGAGGGGGAAATGCATAGACCGAGAGGTTGACCCACTGGAAGGATAGAGCATCCACTTTCCAGGGCCTGCAGTGAGGCTCCCTGATGCAGAACTTGCTGAGCTGATGGTTGGAGTGGGAAGCAAAGAGGTCGACCTTTGGGATGCCGCATTTCTGAGTTATAAGGGGGAAGGTTCTTTGGTCTAGCTGCCACTCGTGCGGGTCTAGAAGATTGCTGCTTAAGCTATCTGCCAGAGAGTTTAGAGAGCCTGGCAGGAATTATGCTAACAGGTGTAGCTGCATGGCTGAGGATGTGTGCCAAAGGGTCATGGTGAGCCTGCATAGAGGGTAGGAGCGAGTCCCTCCCTGCTTGTTGATATGCCACATCACGGTGGTGTTGTCTGTTTTGATCAGTAGAGCCCTTGGTGAGAGAAGGGGTCTGAAAGCCACCAATGCATGATGGACAGCTAACATCTCCTTTTGGTTGATGTGCAGATGTATCTGATGTGGGCTCCATTGGCCCTGTATGCACCTGCCATCCAGGTGTGCACCCCAGGCATAGTCTAAAGCATCTGTGGTGAGGGTCTGGGTGGCGTGGGACTGTTGAGAAGGGTAGTCCCTTTTTTGTGGGAGCATGCTGCTTCCCACCAAAGAAAATCTTTCCTTAGACAAGGTATCATTGGTAGAGTTTCCAGGTCTTGAGAGTGTTGACACCAAAGGCTTTTTAGGTACCACTGAAGTTTCCTCATATGCAGTCTGGCATATGGAATGAGTAGAATGCAAGAAGCCATGAACCCCAGACCTTGCAGGATTTCCCTTGCGAATAACTGGGGCCTGGTGGCTAGTTGATAGAAACAGGCTGTCAGGTAAGTTTGCTTTTCTGGAGTAAAAACAAAATGAAAACTCCAGCAAAGCTAGAACTTCCATGTGTGCATAAGGAACATTTGCATATATCCCTATGTGCCTCTGATACAAGAGGTTTGGGAGGTCACTCAGTGGAAGTTCTAGCTTTGCTGGAGTTTTCATTTTGTTTTTACTTTTCTGGTGTAAGGAATGCCATCTGGGATGCTGTGTCCAGGCTTGCTCCCAAGAATATAATTATTTGGTGGGTACTAGTTTGGATTTCTTTTTGCTGATACTGTACTCTAGGTAGGTCAGTAGGTCCTTTACAAAGGCCAGGTGCCTGAGCAGCTTTTCCTGTCTGCATAAATTAGGCAGTCATCTAAGTATGGGGTAAATTTAATATTTCTTTGTCTGCAAAAAGCAATGGCAACAGCCAGACATTTTGTGAAAACTCTGGGAGTACACTGTAAAAGAGATGAGATGCACGAAACTCCTCCGTCCCTCGAGAACACCAAAATAAAACTTCAAGTCGCCAAAATGTAAAACGAACAAAATTTATTAGGTTTAAGTTCTCCCAAGCTTTTCGTCGGTTACAATACACCAACTTCCTCAGAAAACTCCTAAGAGAAATAAAAGCAGAAACAACGTCACTCGATCACTACCCTTTAAATACCCGCACATCTTATCTATAGAAGAATATACAAAACTCTGGGAGCAGTAGATAAGCCAAAGGGAAGTGCGGAGAACTGAAAGTGCAGTGATCCTGTCCTGAAAAGTAGCTATTTACTGCATGATTCCCTGATTAGGATGCGTAGATAGGCCTCATTTACATCTAGGGTGGCTAGCCAAGCATCCTTGGAGAGCATATGTAGTAGTTGCTGGAGGGTGAGCATTTTGAAATTTGTTATCACCAGAAAGATGTTTGGAATGGACAGATCATGGGGCACCAGGTGCCCTCTTTTCTGGGTACCAGGAAGAGCCTTGAGTAGAATCCTTGGCCTATCTATTCTGCAGAAACGTGCTCTATTGACCTCATAAAGAACAGGGAAAGGACTTGTTTTTTGGCCTCTGCCCACTGGTTTGGAGGAAGATCTGGGAAAGAAAATATCTATATATAAGGGCCTGACGACGTACAGTTCTGGCGTTCAACAAAACACAAAAGTGACAGCAGGGGACATTGTGGTCTGGGCCTAAGCAAGTTACGCAATAAGAATGAAAGTCTCAATGTGGTATTTGCTTTCACAGGCGAGATAATTGTTAACTTTTTCTGTCATCGGTCAAAGCAAGAAAAAAGGATCCCCAATGGGGTACTTAGCTTTAAAAGACTTCAACTTCAATTTGGAAAACAAAACTCAGGTAGCAGCCAACCGGCACTCATGTGAACTGCTTCTGCTGTGGGCTCCTTGGCAAGAAAGACTGATGTAAAGGCATCGGCTGCCTTACTTTATACTACTGATGACCTGACGTCAGTCCTGAAGCGACAGCAACCAACACAGAAATACTATGCCTCTGGTATTCAGGCCGACCGAGAGCTACCCTGGCAGGGATGACCCAAATGTGATGACTGCAACAGTGAAACACAAAGAACATCCTCCACAGTCATTCCCTGACTGGAAACTTCCAAATGTTGCCATAATTTATAATTATAATATCTCATGTTCAGCATAAAAATGCTGATTGATACAATTTCTAATCCTTCCTACTGTCCTAAGTTATCAACCTCATTCTGCCATCGACACAACTATCTTCCCAATAACTTCATTTTTCACTGTTTCTGCTTGCTCTGGAAAATGTAATATGAAATATTACTTCCTCTCTCTCTGATGTTCTTATGTTGTATTCAAGCCATCTGCTCCCAAGTACAACTACAATCTTACCCATAGCAGATGGGTTGGTTTCTTCTACATCTGAACTCACAGGTTCATAGGTGTGTACTAGGCTAATGGCCCTGGAGCCTTTAAATGCCTAGCCCATAGAAGTGCCCTGGCATCATGCCACCAGACGTTAGTTCCCAGTGCCTCTATCAAGTAGAGCCACTGGAGTGATCCCCGGGGTGAACTTTCTATTCCCCATCCACTCATCAAGATTTCTCTTGAAAAGGGACAGTGAGGTGCACTGCTTGACATATATAGGAAGTCTGTTCCAGAGCATGGGCAGTCTCTGGGTTGTGAATCTGTTCCTCTAGCATGTTTTGTTGATTGTGGCAATGAGGCTGAGGTCTCTGGAGCGTGTGATGTGGAGGGAATGGGATTTCTTTAGCTGTAGCATTTTTAACAGAGCTGGGTCAGACATGGTTTTGTAAGTCAAGCAGTGATCGCCTCTTAGTAGACGATATGAGACAGAGAATAGCTGGAGTTTTTTTGAGTCTGTCCATGTACATGTGTTTAATGTCTAGGATCCTCTTTGTGAGGTACTTTTGTGGCCTTTCCAGCTGTTGCATGTGTCTAGTGAGGTACATGCAAAATGGGGCATTATACTCTATGACTGGCCTAATGAGGGAAGAGTAAAGAGAGATGATGACCTCTTTCTACCTGGATGTAAAACCCTTGGTAATGAGATGTGCCACATAGGACTTTCTGACCACAGTGGCTATGTGGTGGTCGAAGGTGAGGTTTCTGTCAACCTGTGTCCCCAGATCTATCATAACGCCTTCAGTGGGCTCCCATCAATGTAGTAATTAGTGGAAAGTGAGTTTTTCCCAAAGTGGATGACGACGCATTTTTTGGCATTAAGCTTAAGGCCATGGTTTCGACATCAGTCATTGGTCTCAGTGAGGCCTTTCAGTGGGATGTCTAAATCACTTGGAGAGTTTATAATGGCTATCAGCTTGAAGTAATCTGCGAACTTGGTCAGCCAGTGTCCCTTGGTGTTGGCCTTGACTTCCGAGAAGTAGATGCCAAACAGGAGAGGACCCAGAACCAATCCCTGTGGGACTTGACTCTTGACTGGTTAGCAGTCTGACTTGGAGTACGGTACTTTCACACTGTGGGTTCTGTGAGCCAATTTGCAACCCATCTAGTGATATAGGGGTTGATGCCTAGTTCGGTGAGTTTATCAATAATTCCTGAGTGGGGAATGTATCAAAGGCCTTGGCCAGATTGAGGTAGGTTGTATGAACTGCCTTGCCCTCAACCACAGCTCTGGTGACTGACTCAAAAAAGTCAACCAGACTGAGCAGGCATGATCCACCTTTCACAAAACCAAATTGCGTGGGATCTAGAGTTTGGAGATTCCCCTATATCCTTGTTAATTAGGTCCATGATTATGTGCTCCATAGACTTGCATATCAGTCTAGTCAGGCTAATGGGGAGATAATTCCCAGGGTCTGTAGTTGCTCCCCCTTTATGGAGAGGGATGAATGTAGCAGTGGGCCATTCGGTAGGGACAAAGCCTGAGGTGAGGCTGTAAATGAACAGTGCACACAGAAGTGCTGCCAGTTCACTTTGTAGTTCATGTAGAACACATCCAGAGATATTGTCGGGTCCCATGGAAGCTGTATTCTTGGCCTTGGACAATGCAGATTTAACATGGTGTGCAGTAATGCTGGGTGCCTGGCATTCCTCCAGTATTGTGATTAGTCCTTTAGGAGGGGAGAGACGGGAATAGCTGGCACTGAATCGGTCAGCCAGTATTTTGGCAATATCTATCGCCTCAATATAAGAGGTACCATTGTGCAGTAACTCAGAACAAACCTGGGTATTGCAGCGGAGGTTTTTGATACAACTACAGAAGGCTTTGTGGTTGTTTTTAGTGTCTGCTGCAATTCTGCCTTCATAGCTGGCTTTAGAGGTTTTGATGAGGGATCTCAACTTTTCGAGGCTAATAAGGGAGTTTTTCCGGTCTTGGGACTTCACCTTTTTCTACAACTGTTTCTTTCTTCTGTTGCAGAGTTTATTAATGGCAGGGGACCCCCAGATTGGCTTCCTTTTTTTGGAGGACAGCATCTTGGCCCTGTTGGGTATGACTAGTTCCATGCATTTATGTACATGTTCGTACAGTGCACTGGTGTATGACTCAGCAGTCATGCATCTATTTTCCATTGACATGGGTGCCGTGAAGTTAGCCACCTCTGTTACAGGAGCCCAAAGTCAGCTTTGGAGAAGTTTTTCATTGTGTGTGTGTGTGATTAGTTTGTGGTCGGATCTAACCAGGGAGGAATTAACTATTGATGCAGAGCAATGGTTGCCTATGTTAGTAATAACCAGGTCAAGGATGTTGCTTCTTCTAGTCGGGGTAAGAATGAGCTGGTCCAGAGCATTGGAAGTGATGAATTCCTGGAAGCGTTGGGCCAGTGAAGTCACCTAGTATGAGAGTGCTGGGTTGGACCCGAATAGCTTCCAGGGTGCTTAGGATTGTGCAGTGAGAGTCTTTGAACATGCTTGAGGACCTATAGCAGGCTATGACCTGAATCGCTGTCTTATCTGAATTGCAGTCTTACCCAATGTTAGTTGTACCTGAAGAATCTCAGATGCATTATGCTGGGCTACTAGTCTGGAGGTATGTATATTCTTTATGACTATGGAGACACCACCGCCTTTGGAGCGTCGGTCCATGTTCTGGGGCCAAAAGGTGTGTAATGAGTTATAACTTGATAGCACAGGGGTGTTTTCCGCTGCTTTAAACCGGGTCTCCATTACAGCACAAATGTCAATGCTGTCCATTTTGAGGAGGGCTTCGAGCAAGTACATCTTGAGATTTAGACTTCTAGCATTGAGCAGCATGACCCTCAGATTGTATTTATTTATAGCTGTTACAGTGGTAATTTGGTCTTTGGAACATTGCCTAAAAACGGCACTATAGGGGTGTCAAGAGCCTTAGCCAGTATCTGGAAACCCAGGGGTGACAGATGCAGGCCATCTCTGGCAAAGCATCGAGGTCTGTCAATCATGTCATCTTAAGCAGACAGATACTGGATCCCCTTAGAATGACACCAGAAATTTAGCAAATTATTGAAGTCAATCATTTTATGCTTGTACTGCGGTATCACTCTGGGAGATGGTAGGATGCTGCTCAGGGCTAGGGTCATACCTGCCTGGGTCACATAATCATAGTTATCATATTCGTTTTTTTCAACACGGATAATCATAAATATAAAAGAATACGATTTATTTTTACTAAAACACACTTCAGTGTAAATCTACAGGTTTATCATATTAATATAATTGTTTCTTTGCCCTTCTAAATCCCCTACCTCCACATGATATGCCTGATGGCTCACCTACCTTCACCTAATTAGGCCATTTATTCCATTGGGAATGAAAGCTAAGCATTCCCAGGGTAGGCAAGAGTCCAGAGGCCCATTTGTTTCCTGTCAGAGAGCCTTATCTGCCAATTTTTCTTTGTCCAGAGTGAAGTGACAGGGAACAGTTCAACTTCAAGTCCAGTGGAGTGGCCTACCCTCTCTTCTACCTTAAAGCTCTAACACCCAAGGTAACTCTCTAGGCTTTACCAGCACTGTAGTCCTTATGAAAGCATGCATATTATACATGAATTTGCACCCTGTGACTATGCTCCTTAGCTGGCTCATACTCTGTAGGTGAAGCACCTACTGCTCCCTCCAAATGTTATCCAATAGGGAGACAGACCAAACCCCTCACTCCCAGAACAAGTAAGGCAACAATGGCCACTCACAGGTTCATGTAAGTACTAAAGCTAGCTGCCCTTGCAAACCATTTTAAGCCCAGTCAATTTCCCTTTTTGTACTCAAAACAACCTGATTTGGTTATAGATTGGCCTTACCAATCCCATGGTTGATCATTATATATTATCCCTAATGAGAACTGGGATAATATCACAGATAATTTGAGGGGATGCGTGAATGGGATAAAACATTTAGGAGCTGCATTTGTCCATCAGCAGTATGGTGCAGTCTTGGTGGTAAATTTTCTGTTTCCTATCTCCAGATCTAAGTTGTACTTGAAAATGAACTTTGTTTTATGTGGACAGAAGTGTATTCCACAGCAGTGGTTTCCTCTGGGAAATATACTAGCCCCTCCAAACCATTCTATTGATGCTGCAGAAGAGGTTTTGATTCCTATTCTGTTAATGATGCCATTTGACTTGCTGACGTGCAGTAAATCCATCAGTAATGGGTCGGAGGACGACTTGTATATCAGATACAAGTCACCTCTTAGCAGTCTGGAAGATACTGAGTAGAGTGACAAGGCTTTGAGATGGTCCATGTAGGGCATGTTTAGGCCTTGTATTCTTTTAGTAAGGTATCACTGTGGGCATTCCATTTGTTGCAAGTGTTTCGACAGATACATGTCATAGGACACATTATATTCAATGATTGCCCCAATGATGGCTGAGTACAGCAGAACAATGACATCCTTAAACACAATAAAAAGCACATGCTGGTCAAATGTTTGGTCACTGTTTTTAAGTCCCCAAATTCCAAACAAATGGGTTAGCTCTTAGGGGTGCAGTTCCCTGGGGTAGATGATTCTCCAAAGGGCACAATAATCACCCCCATTCTCCAAATTCAACCCCTTCATTGTCCATGTTGCTAATTGAACATGGGTCTTTAGGTCAAAGTTAGGACTTCATTCCTCTGCAACATGAGGCTAAGAGAACAAAAATGAATTCTGTTAAACGCTTCTCATTGTAAGGCTGTAGTTCATAGGAGGATCATAGGAGATTACCAGGCTAATGAACCTGGGGCCCTTACAAGCCTAGCCAAGTTTTACTCTCATTTCCATGATCAGCACCTACTGCCCTTGTACAAGAGGGATACAGGTGGAAACCCCGGGGTGAATTTATGGTTACTCATCCAATCTTCCAGATTGTGTTTGAAGAGGGCCAATGAGATGCTCTGCTTGACATGATGTGGGAGTCTGTTCCAAATGTGTGGGAACCTCTGGGAGACAAATCCGTCCCTCCAGCAGGTACTATTGATGTCACTTACTCAGGTTAAGGCCTTTAAAGTGAGTAACTCATGTACCAATTGACTAGCGGACATGTAGCATTTCCAAAAAATAGCATGGTCAAAGACTGCCTTACATGCAAGGCAGAGATTGCCTCTAAGTCGTCTGTATGAAAAGTACAGTTGTGTACACTTACCATAAATGTAGATGTTCAAGTGTATTCACTGTTGCAGTCATTACATTTGGGTTATCTGCTTGCAGTAGCCCTCAGTCGGCCTGATTAACAAAGTCTTGGGTCCTGCGTCGGTTGCTGTCCCTTCTTCTATGACGTCAGGTCATCAGGCGTATAAAACATGCAGCCGAAGCCATTACATCAGTTTTTCTTGCCCCAGATGTCAGGTGCCCCCCTAATGGGAAGCAATTAAATCTATAATACAAGGATATACCTCCAACAAAAAAGCAAATACACCAAAAAGCTTTCTGAGCATAGTAAGTGAGAGTAGAGGTATAGCCAAAAGAAGAAAGGGGGCTGGAGGGAGGGTAAAGTACAGTTGTGTACCTACCATAAAAATAGATGTTCGAGTGTATTCACTGTTGCAGTCATTACTCTTGGGTTATTCTGCTGGCAGGCTACCCGCAATTGGCCTGAATTCCAAAGTCTTGGTCCGGCGTCGGTTGCTGTCGCCTCTTCCCTGCAGTCAGTGCTCCAGGGGTATAAAAGATGCAGCCGATGCCATTTTCTTCAGTTTTTCTTGCCCCAGATATCAGGTGCCCCCAAAAGGGTAGGCTAAATAGATTATGCCAATAAACATGCATGCACTAAAGTAAACCTTTCCTTCATCTACAAGCAAATACACCACACAGGTTGTATAGAATAGAGAAGTTCAGATAAGACCCAGCAAATGAAAGGGGGATGGTGGGAGGGTAACGTGGACTGCAACAGTGAATACACTTGAATATCTACATTTATGGTAGGTACACAACTGTACTATGTTCATCGTGTTTCACTGCTGCAGTCATTACTCTTGGGTTGAATCCCAAAGCTGAGGATGGGTGGCTGGGCTAAATAGGATTAGGAGAGGCTATGAGGCCCTGCAGAACTGCAATGGCAAAGCCTGCTCTGGATTTAGAGTAGAGAGGTAAGTGGTAGTGCTATGTAAAACTGTGCACTGAACTCCAAGTTGCAGCCTCTAAGATGTCTTTGGTTGGTACTCCTCTGAGGAAGGCTGCTGAAGTGGCTGCTGCTCTGGTAGAATGTGGTCTAATGCCCTAAGGCACTGATTTGCCATGCTGTGAGTAGCAGAAATTAATGCAATGGCCTATCCATTTTGAAATAGTCTGTTTTGAGATCGCCTTTCCTTGTGATCCTGCAGCATATGCCACTAAACGTTGCTCAGTCTTTCTGAAAGCTTTAGTTCTGTCCAAGTAGAAGCGTAGCTCTCTGTGTATGTCTAAAGAATGCAGAAGTCTCTCACCCTTGTTCTGTGGGTTTGGATAAAAGGTAGGCAAGTGAATGGTTTGGTTAAGGGCCACACTGGACACCAGCTTAGGCATAAATGTAGGGTTCGTCCTCAGAGAAACCCTGTCTGGATGGAAAACGATAAAGGGTTCCACAGCCATTAGTGCCTGTAACTCCGATACTCGTCTCGCAGAGGTTATTGCTAGGAGCAGAGCTGTTTTTCAGGATAAGAATTTTATATCAGCTGTTGAGGCTGGCTCAAAAGGAGGCAGTGCGAGTTTTTCCAAGACATAACTGAGGTCCCATGCAGGTATTGGTGCTCTCCTTGGAGGTCTTATGTTTTTGGCCCCTCTGAGGTACTGCCTTATTAAAGGATGAGAAAAGATAGGTGGTTTCGTATTGTAATGGGCTGAAATGGCAGAGGCATGAATCTTAATTGATGAAAAGGATAGGCCTGTGTTCAGCATCTCAGTTAAGTATTGTAAAATCTGAGGAATATTTGGTACAAACGTGTCAATTCCTTGTTCCTGGTTCCAAGCACAGAATCTCTTCCATTTTATGCATAAGATTTTCTGGTACTGGGCCTCCTGACCTCCAAGATAACATTCATTACAGCTTTTGAAAGAGGAGTGTTCTGAATGGCTACATTATCAGCCATGCTGCCAGATTTAAGGTCCTGAGTTGGCTGTGCAGGATCTGATTGTTTTGTTGGGTCAGTAAGTGAGAAGTTTGAGGCAATGTCCAGGCTGGACCTTGAGACAAGGTCTTTAGGATTGGGTACCAGTGCTGGCGTGGCCAGTCTGTGGCAATCAGTATCATTTTTGGCTTCTCTTGTCTGACCTTTAGGAGTACCTTGGGGAGGAGAGGCAGTGGAGAAAAGGCATATACTATTAGGTTTTTCCAGCTGAAGTATAGGGAATCCACTTTCCATGCTTGCTTGTGAAAAATCCTTGTGCAGAATCTCTGTAGTTGGCAGTTGTGAGGGGAGGCACATTGATCTATGTCTGGGCATCCCCATTTCCTCGTTATCATGCCGAAGACGTGTGGATCCAGTTTCCACTCGTGGGGATCCATGAGGTTTCTGCTTAGTTCGTCTGCCAGAGTATTTATTTTTCCTGGCAAGAATTGTTCTTGCAGGTGAACATAAGTCAATGCTGTGTCCCACAAAGTCATGGATTGTCTGCAGAGGGGGTAGGAATGTGTGCCTCCCTGCTTATGTACCACATGACTGTAGTATTGTCCATCCTTATCAGTAGTTGTTCTGGATGAAGTAGATCCTTGAAAGCTATCAGGGCATTCTGAACAGCTAGCATCTCTTTTTGATTGATATGAAGATGCATCTGGCTTGCGAGCTATGTGCCCTGAATACATTTTCCTGCCATGTGGGCCCCCCAGGCAAAATATGATGATGAGGAGAAATGCAGTTTTCCATGATAAATGTTTGAGATCAGCTGAAGCTGCAGGTTCAAAACAGGGAGCTGTTAAGGCCTGAAGTACTAAAGTCAGATCCCAGGGAGGCACTACTTCCTTAACTGGAGGCCTGAGTAGGAAGGTGCCCTTCAACAAGGTCTTACATAACTTAGTGGTAATTAATGGGCCCAGTTCATGTCCCATGTGGTAATGAGAGATAGCCGCTAGTTGAACTTTGACTGTGGAACAGCTAGCCCCCTGATGAAAAAGCCCAGAAAGGAAATCCAAAACGGCAGGTAACGGAGCTGTGAAAGGATCTAGGTTCTGACGCTTCGCCCAAATAGCGAAACGTCTCCATTTACTATTATAGACTTTCCTAGTAGAAGGTTTGTGTGCTGCTACTAGGATAGCTTTAACTGGGGATGAGATACCGGGAGTCCTAGCTACAAGTGGAACTGGAGCAACCAAGCCGTAAGCTTGAGGTTGACCAGGTTCGGGACTGGGAGACATAGGGGGTGGGAAATCAGATCCGGGAGGAGATCTAGAATCCAAGGCGGATTCAGCAGATGAGACCATAGGTATGGGAACCAAGCTTGACGAGGCCAGAATGGGGCAATGAGGATCATTTTACTCCCCAACCGATTGGCTTTCTGTAGGAGTTTCAGCATCAGAGGTAGAGGGGGATAAGCATAAAGAAGACCGGGAGGCCAAGCATGCACCAGAGCGTCTCTCGGGGATTCCCCGGCGGGGGGAATTAGAGCAAAGTAGCTGTTGCATTTCGTGTTTGAAGGAGAAGCGAAGAGATCGCAACAGGGTTGCCCCCATACGGCAAATATCCGCTTCGCTACCTGGGGGTTGAGAGACCACTCGTAGGGAGACAGTATGGTGTGTGACTGAGTTTGTCCGCCAGGATGTTGGACCGTCCCGGAATGTGCATTGCAATAAGAAAGCGGTTGGTGGAGATCGCCCATTCCCACACTCTCATAGCTTCTAGACAAAGTGGGTAGGACCTGGTTCCCCCCTGTTTGTTGATGTACCAGACCACAGACATGTTGTCTGACTGGACTGCAATTGTTCCTGAAGGGAGGAGGCTCTGAAGTGCTTGCAACAAGAACAGCACTGCCCTCATCTCTAGAACACTGATATGCAGTGAGGTCTTTGTGTCGTTCCACGTGCCTTGGACCATCCTGCCCGCATAATGCCCCCCCCCGACCCGAGGCGAGAGGCGTCTGTGGTCACTGTGGTGAGTGGAGGGGCCATCGAGAAGGGGCGTCCCGCTTGAAGGTCTGGGGATTGCAACCACCATGCGAGAGCCCTTCTGCAAGCCTTGCTGAGTGGAATGGGGTGACTGAGAGGGTAACGACGGAAGGACCACTGGACGTGGAGAGTCCACTGTAAAACCCTCATGTTCAGGCGAGCCATGGGGAGCAGGGTAATTGTGGCCACCATGGAGCCCAGCGCCCTCAGGACCAATCCCGCTGGAGGAGCCGATGATACCAAAATGGCCCGCACATGAAGACTCAGGGTGTGAAGTCGCTTGGTGGTTAAGAAGGCTAGAAGGTTGTTGGTGTCTAACCTGGCCCCAATAAAGTCTATCACCTGAGTCGGGCTGAGAAGGGACTTTTCCGTGTTGACGGTGATCCCCAGCTGGGGAGCAAGGTGGAGAAAGTAATTCCTGGCTGAGCAGAGTAGATGCCTTGTTGGGGCGGTCAGGAGCCAGTTGTCTAGGTATGGAAAGACCTACATTCCCTGGAGCCTCAGGTGGGCCGCTATCACTGCTAATACCTTGGTGAACACCCTGGGGGCTGAGGTGAGACCGAAGGGAAGGACCCTGAATTGATAATGACTGGCTCCTAGCTGGAAGCGGAGAAACCCCCTGGAGCGTTTGTCCATCAAAATGTGGTAATACGCATCCTTGAGGTCTATTGAGCACATACAGTCGCTCTCCCGCAACAGGGGGAGAATGGATTGAAGTGTGACCATCCGGAACTTCTCCATGGTTACTGACAGGTTCAGGAGGGAGTGATCGAGGATTGGCCTTAGGTCCCCCGTCTTTTTTGGCACCAAAAAAAACCTGGAGTAGTAACCCGATCCAAACTGGTCTGGGGGGACGTGTTGGATGGCTCTTTTTTCTAAGAGCTGCTGAATTTCCACAGCCACGGCCTCCCTCTGATCGGGCGGGACGTCGGGGAGGTGTTTGGGTTCGAGAGGGATGTGAGAAAAAGGAATTTGGTATCCTCTGGATATGATGTGAAGCACCCATCTGTCTGTTGTGATGGACTCCCAAGCTGCCAGGTGCCTCGAAGAACGTCCCCCAACTGCCTCCAGAGAGGAGCAGTCGGGCAACCCCACAGGGTCGCTGAGTGGGCCGGTCAGAGAAAGCTTCTCTGGACCCACTATTCCTCAGGGCCCCCTCTGCCTCTAGGGCGGCGTCCACCCTGTCCTCCTCTGCCACGGAAGGACTGAGGATCCGGAGCGGACTGGGATTGTTGCAACTTTCGGAACCACATCTTATTCTGAACCTTTTGGTTCTTGGAGAAGGACCACTGGGGGACAGAGACGCGGACTCCGATGGCAGACGTCTTCCCATCCTTTTCGCTCTGGACCAAAGTCACGAACGGTCTTGCCAAACAGGCCAGAACCATAGAAAGGGGCATTCGCAAATAACGTCTTGAAGGGATCCGCACGGAAGCCGGACCCAACAGAGAGGGAGGGCGGGGTGGAGCCATAGCAAGGACCGGGGGCCTGGATGCACTCAACAGTGCCCTCTCCACCACATCGAAAGCCGAGGGAGAGCCACTCTCTCTGGGATCTGAGAGCAGGCCCTCACTTAGATCCGATGGACAGATCGGGGCCGGCGCCGAAGCCATCGATCCGACGGTCCTGTGTGCTCCGACCTAGATGGAGCCGAAGACACACTGATCCCCTCGGATCCGACGCTCAGCTCACGGCTCCGAGAGCCTGGATCCGACAAAAACGGACCTGACAGACTCGAAGGAAGAGTCGGCGCCGAAGTACCTGATACTGACGGTGCCGACCCACCTCCAGTTCCAAGGCTGCTCAGCTCCAAACCCGGGAAATTGGTCGGAGAAGGAGCTATCGGGGCAAAAAAAGGTGTCGAGATCCCCCCCAGAGGGGGGGGGTGAGGCAGGAGCACTCACCATCTGCAGTTGGGCCTGAAGAAACTTCGCATCATCCGGTCCATATCTGCGTCGGAAAGGCTGCGAGTCGATCTCGACGAGGCCACCGAGGCTGGCCGGGAGTGCCGCCTTGATGACCTTGACGGAGATCGGGTCTCCTCCTCCTCGGGGCCCGGTGAGAAGCACGGAGACCGGATTCGAGGAGGAGGGGACCGGGAAGCCCTGGAGGGAGAAGACCGCTTAGCTGGGGGGGGGGGGCGATGCGGAGGCCTCGGCCCGCCCCTTGTGGTGGTTCTCCCCCCTTTTTTCCCCTGGCTCCTCTTCTCTCGGAGCGGGAGTTTGAGTCCCAACTTGGGGGAGAGAGGCAGGAGTGGCCGCCACCGAAGCAGTGGAGGAGGCCACAGGAGCACCGGAGGCCGAAGCCGAATCCGGGGGCAAAAGTCCCACCAAGATCAACTTCGACCTCCGGTCCTTCAGTGCCCTGGGGTTGAACGCTGCACAGATAGAACACGCAGAGGACAGGTGTTCAACCCCAAGGCACTGCACACACAGAGTGTGGCCATCTGCTGGGGAGAGCTTATGACCACACTAGGTGCATTTTGAAAAGATGGGTTTTGGGGCCTCAGACATTTGAACAGAAAAACCCACTCGTTAGGACCCAAACACACAAAAAACTAACAACCAGCGAAGGGGAGGGAGGGAAAGTTTACATAAAACAGTTTAAAACTAGGGAAATTTTACACTAAAAGGAACCTGAAACTCAACACACACACTTAAGGGGATAAGAAAAAAATTGAAGAATGTTTCTTACGAAACCCTCGAGACCAGGAGCTCAAAAACCTAGCTGCTGACAAGATGCGCGGCAAACTAGATCTGAGGTCAGTCAGGGTTAGCAGGGGATTATGGGTGAAGGGGAGGAGCTAGGAGCTCGGATCTAAGCTATGAAAGATTGCCGGGATCCCAGGTCGGATCCGAATCCCAAAGGTTGCTGACAAATGAAGTTAACTACTTCAGATTTAATGTTTCCAGGCTCTGGCAATGTTGAGTCCAAACACTTTTTAAATACCATTGTAGTTTCCTCATTTGCAGTCTGGCATATGGAATTTGCAGAATGCAGGATGCCATGAAGCCCAAAGCCTGCAGGATTTTCCTTACAGATAACTGGGTCTTTGTTGCCAACATTTTGAAGTAAGAAGTCAGCTGCCTTTGTTTGTCTGGCGTGAGATAAGCAACCTGGGCAGTTGTATTTAAGCTAGCACCCAGGAATATCTCTTGAGAGGGTACTAGTTTTGATTTCTTTTTGTTTACTGTGTACCCTAGGCAAATTAGTAATCTTTTTACAAACACCAGATGCTTTAGTAGAATGTCTTTGGTCTCTGCTTGAATAAGGAAGTCGTCCAAGTAGGGATATATTTGAATTCCTCTTTGCAAAATGCAATTACTGGTGCCAGGCATTTTGTGAAGACCCTGGGTGCAGTAGATAAGCCAAAGGGCAGTGCAGAGAATTGGTAGTGCTTTGAGCCAGCTATGAATCCGAGGTATCTTCTGCAAGACTGATTGGGACATGCAGGTATGCCTCTTTTAGGTCCAAAGTTACAAGCCAAGCCTTCTTGCCCAGCATGGGCAGAAGCTGCTGCAGAGTCAACATTTTGAATTTTGGGACGTCCAGAAATGAGTTTAGTATAGACAGGTCCAGTATTGGTCTCCAGGCTTTGTCCATTCTGGGCACCAAGAAAAGTCTTGAGTAAAATCCTTGTCCCTGCTCTTGTTGTGGTACTTGTTGATTGGCCCTCATGTTCATGAGGGATGAAACTTGCTTTTGTGCCTCTGCCCACTGATTGTGTGGCAGGTATGGCATACCTTTTGCCCTTGGCAGGGTGTGAAAGTGGAACCTGTAGCTCTGAGACACTATGTTCAAGACCCATTTGTCCTGAGTAATCATGTGCCAATTTGGTGAAAAAAGTGCTAGTTTTCCCCCTAAGGGGGCTGCCAAAAGTTAAGTGCTTGGTTCTGGCAGAGGAAAGTCATTGGGACTGTTTCCTGTATGGTTGTGATTTGTCTTCTCCGCTTTTGGAGGTAGAAGCACCCCATTGTTTAGGCCTGTATGAGCCTTGGGGATGAGATCTGCCTCTGGGGCATCTGTATCTTCCTCTTTGTGGCCTGTCTGACACTGGAAAGGACCAATTCTTTGTAGGCCAGTTACTGCTGAATCTGGGTGGCTGTACCTGTAGGAAATCCTTAACTGTCTGCATGGATTTCGCTTTATCCTCCATTTTCTTCCAACACCTCTTCTGCCTTAACACTAAAAGTATCATGCTGTAATGGAGCATACAATAATTTTGCTTTAACATGATCAGGCAGATTCTGTTCCTTTAACCAAGCATGCCTTCTAATGACAGAACCCATAACAGCGGCACTGCAAGAGGCCTCCAGTGAATCAAAATCACATTGCAAAGTATGTTTTCCCACTTGTTCAGCTGCATGCAATAAATCCTGCATCTCCTTGTTATCAGAACATTCAGAATTTTTTCAACATTTTCTGTTTAAGCAGTGACATTAAGTATTGCTGATATTTAAGCATATGAAACTGACAATTTACAGCCCTTACAGCCAAGGTAGCAGAAGTGTAAACTTTTTTCCCCCATCTGTCCAGTGACCTAGAATCCCTATCAGAGGGGACAGGGTTTTTTGCAGTGGAAGCCTTGACCCCTTTGGGACCCTGAGATATAGTTTCTGGGTCAGAAGCAGGGTTTTTATATAGAAATTTATGAGAGTCTGGAACCCTGTAGTATCTGTCTGGCTTAGCCGGTGCAGGGGGTAAAGAGTCAGGAGACAGGCCAGACTCTGAAAATACATCATCTACAATGTCTAGAACAGGTGGAATAGCAAGAGGTCTGTGCTGAGGTAGTATAAGAAAGTCTCTGAGCCTTTTCTTATATTCTGAGTAATCTTGGCTCTCCCAGTGAAAATGCTCCCTCATGGTATGCAGGGTTTCCCCAAAAGAATAATCCTCAGGAGGAGAGGCTGAAGGAATAGATTATTCAGCATCAGAATCCTCATAGGGAGGAAAAGAGTATCCCTGTTCAGAAGACGAATAATAGGAAACTGAAACCTGATCAGAAGAGTCATATTCTGTCTCTTGCCTAGGCCTCTTATCAGGAGGGGGATGGGAACCCCTGATCAAAGTAATTAGGTCTTTGGCCATTTTAAGCATCTGTTTCTTAGGCATGGAAGTCTGTCCAGGAGAATGCTGTACTTGTTTCTTTGTCTTTAGAGCTGTTTTAGTCTTTGTCTTCGAAGCTGAGGTTGGCTTGACATATAATTGTGTAGGTCTGAAAAAACCCTCAGAAGCTGATGCCTGCTCAGCGGCTACGGACCCATCTGAGGGAATAGTTTCCGAGAGTCCAATACCTTGAGTATCCAGAGGCCTAGTCGGCTCCACATGGGAGTCGGAAGCAGCCTGTGGCTCTGAGGTAGCGGGCGTCAGGAGCTGCGAAAATGCCTCACTGAGAACCGGCGACTGGCCTAGCGGGGTCCTCATCGTCTGTTTTGGACCTTGGATGCCTGTCCTTTTCCTTGTGCTTTTTATAAACTCTGGTCGTCGGCTGTTCCGATGGCATTATATAATTAAACCTTCGGCCAAAGTAATGAAAGGCAAAATCGTACCGACACTTAACAGTGCGTTGGTTAAATCTATCACAAAACCAACAACTAGCAACGTCGTGATCAGGGCCTAGGCAAGGAATACAGTAAGAATGAAAATCTTTATGAGGTATTTGCTTCCCACAAGAAATACAATTGTTAATTTTTTCTGACATTGGTCTGGAGCAAGAAAAAAAGTTTCCCCAATGGGGTACTTAGCGGATCTGAAATTTGATTTTGAAAGTCTCAGGAGTCGGTCGGCCGACCGGCACTTGTGAACTGCTTTTGCTTCGGGCACCAGGCGGCAAGAAAGACTGGAGAAAATGGCGTCGGCTGCATCTTTTATACCCCTGGCGCACTGAAGTCAGGGAAGAGGCGACAGCAACCGACGCCGGACCAAGACTTTGGAATTCAGGCCGACTGCAGGTAGCCTGCCAGCAGGATAACCCAAGAGTAATGGCTGCAACAGTGAATACACTCGAGCATCTATATTTATGGTAAGTGTACACAACTGTACTATGTTCATGTTTTACTGTTGCAGTCATTACATTTGGGTAGATTCCCAAAGCTAAGGATGGGAGGAGAAATTTAAATAGAATTAGGACCAGCTATAATGCCCTGCAAGACTGCAGTGGCAAAACCAGCTCTGGATTTAGAGAAAATTGGCAAGTGATAATGCTTGGTGAAAGTATGTACAGAACTCCAGGTAGCAGCTTCTGGGATGTCCCTTGTAGGATGGCCCTGAGAAAGGCTGTAGAGGTAGATGCAGCCCTGGTTGAATGGGGTCTAATGCCCTGTGGGATAAGTTTTTCCCTGGTGCTTACAGCAGAAATGAATGCAGCGGCCTATCCATTTTGAAATGGTTTGGTTTGAAATAGCTTTCCCCTCAGTCCCTGCAGGAAATGCCACCAGCAGTTGGTCAGATTTTCTTTGAGGTTTAGTCCTGTCCAAGTTTAATCTAAGTTGTCTGTGCACATCTAAGGAGTACAGTATCCGTTCCCCTTTGCTCTGTGGGTTTGGAAAGAAGGTAGGCAAATTAATCGACTGATTAAGAGCCACACTGGATACCACCTTGGGCATGAAGGAAGGATTGGTTCTGAGGGACACCCTGTCCGCATGAAAGGTGATGAAAGGCTCCACTGCCATAAGGGCCTGTAACTCAGATACCCTTCTTGCAGAAGTACTTGCTAAAAGGAAAGCTGTTTTCCAGGGAAGGAATTTTAAATCTGCAGTTGCAGCTGGCTTGAAAGGAGGAAGAGTGAGTTTCTCCAAGACAAAGTTAAGGTCCCAGGCTAGAGTTGGAGCTCTTTTCGGTGGCCTTAGATTTTTGGCCCTTCTGAGGAACTGCTTGAGCAGTGGGTGAGAGAAGAGGGGAGGCTCTGTGCTATAATGAGCTGAAATGGCTGAGGCATGAATTTGGATGGAGGAAAAGGACAAGCCCTTATGAAGCATCTCAGTCAAATATTGTAGAATCTGAGTTAAATTGGGCACTGTTGTGCTGATCCCTTGAGATTGGTTCCAGGTACAAAATATTTTCCATTTTGCAGCATAAGATTTTCTAGTAATAGGCTTCCTAGCCTCTAAAATGATATTTATTTACTTATAGTTGATTTACCAGGATTGTCCATTGGGTCCGAAGTACCCATTTTCAATGGAGTCCTGGGGAGAAAAGCTCCAATGATAAAGATACAAAGATTACAAAAGTTCACATTTAACACTTACAATCATGTTAAAACATATTATCAAAAGTAACAGTAAGTAAAACAATAACAAGGTTTACACTTTAATCATTTACAATCATGTTTAAACAGGTTGTCAGAAGCAGTAGTAACAAATACTAAAACAGTGGCTGACAAAGGTAGTAGAGTGTGGGTTCATGACAAAAACAATGGAACAGGTGGTTACAAGGCAAAGAATCTAAGGTTTAAGCAGCTGCATGAAGAATACTTTAGTTACATTATGTGTGACAAGCATAGCATCGCTGTAGTAAAATATGTAGTATCTTGATGGAATAGAAAAATCTAAGAATTACTAGGTGTTATTACATTTGTTTATTTATAGTATTTGGTTGTATCTGATGTGGCTGTCTATAGGGGGCAGGCTAGACTAGGAGGGATGAGAGCAGGAGCATTCCGAAGATGATGTTAAGTATGTGTGCAGAGATTTTTTAAAAGCTGGGAGGTTAGTAGTGGTGCGGATGGAGGGGGGAAGGGAATTCCATTGCCTTGCCAGGGCAAAGGATAGCAGGCTTTTTCCAGGAGACTGAAGAGGTTTGTAAAGTTCTATCAGATTTTGGTTATTGGATCTTAGGAGTCTTTGTGGCATATGCATTTTGAAGGTGGAGCTGAGTGAGGGACAGAGGGATGGATGGAAAATGAGTTTGTGGGCAAAGGTGAGCTGAGTGAAGGTGAGATAGTTAGGAAGCTCGAGCCAGTTTAGCTTGTGGAGAGATACACAGTGGTGGGTTGATGCTTTCTGACTAGTTGCAAATTTGGCAATTTTATTATAGCATGAGGACAGTTTTGTTTTAAGGGATGATTGGAGGTTTGTTAGAAGAGGGGCGCCGTATAGAAGGGAAGGAATAAGGAATGTTGTAGCAAGAGTGAGCTTAGTAGATGTAGAGAGGAATTGATTTTGTCGATAAAGCATGCCAAGTTTGTAGTGGGTTTTTTTTATGTTTAGTAGTAGATGGTTATTGAATTTGAGCTGGTCATCTATGTGGACCCCTAGTAGCTTGCTTTCAGATACTAGTTCAAGAGGTGTGTTGTTTTGGCTGATAATTGAGAGTAAATTTTTGTCTACGGTTGTGTTTTTTGAGGGGGTAAATATCATAAGTTTGGTTTTGGATGCATTGAGTACTAGATGGTTATTTTTCATCCACTGTTCAGTAGTAGAGAAGGCATCTTGGGTTAATTTTAAGAGAGTAGGAATGGATGTGGCTGAACAGATTATGGTAGAATCATCTGCATACTGAATGAGTTTGGCATGGGGAATTGAGTGGAAGACGTCATTTATAAATATATTGATTTACTGAGGGGTGGTAAAGGAGAGATTACATAACTAGCCAGGCTACTAGGTTCAGGGTTTGCAGCTGAGGGTGCAGAATCTGGTTCTCCTGCTGAGACAACAGGGAAGGAGTCTGAGGCAGATGTCATGGGGCCAAGCATGACACACTGCACAGGAGGGGGTACCAATGTTGGCGTGGCCAGTCTGTTGCAATTAAAATCATCCTTGGCTTGTCCTGTTTGATCTTTAGTAGTACCTTGGAGCGCAGTGGCAGAAGAGGAAAGGCATAAACTGATAGTTTTTTCCAGCTGAAGGACAGAGCATCCACTTTCCAAGCTAGTTTGTGAGGAAACTTTGTGCAACATTTGTCCAATTGATGGTTCTGGGGGGAGGCAAACAGGTCTATACCTGGGCTCCCCGATTGGCTTGTCAACATGTTGAAAATCCTTGGTTCCAGTTTCCACTCGTGTGGGTTATGAGGTTTCTGCTTAGTCCATCTGCCAGTGTATTTAGTTTCCCTGGCAGGAAATGAGCTTGTACATTCACTTGGCAGCTCAAGGCTGTGTTCCACAATGCCATTGCTAGCCTGCAGAGGGGGTAAGAGTGTGTACCCCTGCTTGTTTATGTACCACATAACCGTGGTGTTGTCAGTCTTTACCATTAGTTGTCCTGGAAGAATGTGGTCCTTGAAGGCTGTCAGAGCATTCTGTACAGCTAACATTTCCTTTTGATTTATGTGTAGGTGCATTTGACTTGGGTTCCATTTGCCCTGAATGCACTTCCCTGCCAAGTGAGACCCCATGCATAGTCTGATGCATCCGTTGTTAAGGTTTGGGCGGCAGGGTGTAGTGTGAATGGTAGTCCCTTGTTTTGGTGGCAGGCCTCTGCCCACCAAAGGGAACTGTAGGTGTAGGCAAGGTAAGATAGGAATCATAGCTTCTAGATCCTGTGAATGTTGACACCATAGGCTTTTGAGATACCATTGCAGTCTCCTCATATGCAGCCTTGCATATGGAATTAGAAGACTGCAGGAGGCCATGAACCCCAAGGCTTGCAGTATTTGCCTTGCAGATAACTGGGTTTTTGTGGCCACTTGTTTGAAGAAGATTGTCAAATGAGTCAGTTTCTCTGGCGTAGGAAAAGCCATCTGGGAAGTTGTATTCAAGCTTGCTCCCAGGAATATAATTTGTTGACAGGGTACCAGGTGTGATTTCTTTTCGTTTATGGTGTACCCAAGACAAGTCAGTACCCTTTGAACAAAGGCCAGATGATTCAAAAGTATGTCCTGGCTTTCTGCCTGAATTAGACAATTGTCCACGTATGGATCTATCTGAATATTTCTTTGCCTGCAGATTGCAATGACTGGAGCTAGGCACTTTGTGAATACCCTTGGTGCAGTAGATAAGCCAAAGGGCAGTGCAGAGAACTGATAGTGCAAGTAGCCTGCTTTGAAGCTTAGGTATCTTCTGCAAGACTCCCTGATAGGGATGTGCAGGTATGCTTCTTTTAAGTCTAGTGTTGCCAACCATGCATATTTGCCTAGCAGAGGAAGCAGCTGGTGAAGAGTCAGTTCCATCTGAGGGAGGTGCAGTGAAGCTATTGATACCATCCTGTAAAAAGTTAAAATCTGCTTTGGAGAAGTTTTTTTTTTGTTTAGTTGCTGCTAGGGGTGTTAGGTGCAACAGTTACTTCGAATGAGACTGATTTGTGGTCAGATCTCACCAGGGAAGACTTTACAGTAGGAGAGCTACAGTGGTCCCCCTTGATAAGCACCAGATCCAGGATGTTGGCACCCTCTTTTGGGGGATGTCAACCGGCAGGTCCAGGGAACTGCAGTTAAGGTTGAGGAACCTTTGGGTAAGTGAGTTTGCGCACAAGTAATTTATCCAGTCAATGGATGGGTAGGTAAAGTAGCCTAAAGCCACGGTGTTTGGATGTATCCTGATAGACTCAAGTAGATCCAAATAGGCAGAGTGGGTGTCCTGATTCATGGATGGGGTCCTGTAGCCGGCAATGATGTGAATAAGTGTCTTATCAAAAGTTAACTGTACTTGAAGTATCTCCAGGGAATCATGCTGTTTAATCAATTTGGAGGTGTATTTATGCTTAAGGAATACTGATACACCGCCTCCTTTAGTTTTCCCTCCTTCAGTTTGTGGTCTGAACGTGTGGAAGCTGGTGCAGCCTGATATGGCTGGGGTGCTCACCACAGCCTATTACCAAGTCTCCGTGACTGCACAAATCTCTATGCCTTCCAAGGTGAGGACTGCATCCAGTGAGTACAGTTTCATGTTAAGACTCCTAGCATTTAGCAGCATAACCTTAAGGCTGTTTTTAAATGGAGTTTTTACATTGGGAATTTTGTCCTTGAGACACTGCCTAAAAAGGCACTATGGGAGGTGGCAAGAGCTTTGGCCACTAGCCAAAATCCCAGGGGTGACAGATGAAGACCATCTCTGGCAAAGCATTGAGGTCTGTAGATCATGTCATCCCAGGCTGACAGATACTGTATCCCCTTAGAATGACACCAGAAACTAAGCCAATTATTGAAGTCAATCATTTTCTGTTTGTATTAAGGCACCATCTTAGGTGAAGGAAAAATGCTGCTTAAGGCTAGGGAAATACCTACCTGAGACACATAGTCTGAGAGCACAGTCATGTCTCTCTTCATGTAGTCCATGGGGGTACATCTCAAGTCATTCCACCAACATGGACTATGACACCCTTATGACACCCTTAACTTTATCTAACTGGGCAGATATAATGGTATAGGAATTTAGCAAAGAGAAATTATAGAGGGAGGCTGCCCTACTTCTTGCAGTACCCAGTGTGTGCGTTTCTTTTACAGAAAAAACTGTTCCTAAAAGTCATGCCACAATCTCTTGTGACATTTCCAGCAAAATGTTCATTCTTTGGAAACTCCTCTTTGGCCTTGCTGAACTGCCATTTCAGCTTCCTTCTTAGCTCATTTCTTTATTTTACTTATGTCTGTTATTTAGTTTTAAACCTCATATCCCAGGAAAATGCCATGTCAGACCACTGATGATAAAGTCTCTGTGACATGCATCTTCCTTTTTCACTAATTCTTCAGCAGCTAATCTTAAAGGAGCTAGGACCCGTCTTCCCACACCAAATATATTATCTTAGTTTGTCCTTCACATAACTGCTTATGCCAAGAGTATGGTCTGGAAAAGCTCTCTGCAGAATGGGCAGCCCTAGGGTCATGACCTCTGTATCATCTCCACCTTGAACCCCCTTACAACATCACCATATGCAGTTCTGTACACAAGACATACATTTTCTGTTACTAACAAAACTGCTGAATTTTCTTTAGTGCACTTTTATGACTATTTACCAAAGCAAGCATCCCACAGCCAGACACATCATCAGAAGGCTTCCCAAAAAACAAGTTCATCACATACACCTGCTGTTCTTTACCCTAAAAGGCAAAACCCCACAAATGACTATGTATGACTAATGGGGGGGGGGGGGGCAACAGGTATCAAGCACTTCAACATCTCACCTAGCCTTGAAGAAAACACTAAAATATAAGACACTTCATAGGATGACTGGAAGATCAGTTTAATAGGCGGCAGGCTAAGTGGGGGGATGAAAGCTAGAGTTACTTGGTTTGTCTGAATGGCTCTTTTCCCATGTCATTCTGTCCCATCAGCTCCCTTTCTCTCAGTGCTATGAACTATTCTATCTGGCTTCACTTTGGTGTTAACGTCTCCAAGCCAGGGTCAGCAGCCCCCACAGACTTAGGCTGGTGAAGACAAGGTGTCACACGAGCAGACTGAGCCTAATGGCAGCCACTGCTGCTTGCAGACGAGGTTAGTCAGATTGTTTACCTATGTTTCTCTTGTGCATGCTCATAGCATCAAGGGGAGGTGTGGCAAGTAATGGGTCTAACCATGTACATTCCCATTCATGCATGAAATACAATCATGGCCATGACTCCTCCTTGAAAGCTACATTTCCATATGTTCACCAATCTCTACCAGGAAAATCTACTATGGATTAGGTGACCATCCACATCCTTCCCTACCCCATCTCTGAAGAGAAGTGAGCAGGCTTAAGTTCCATCATTCCTCTCCTCTCTGTGGTAGTACTAGCAAGTGTCCAAGTCACTAATGAAACTCAGGTGTCCTGGCTCATAGTCAGGGCAAATTTCAGAGCTAGTTAGAAATGCAACAAACTTGACTGGCACACAATTCCAGAAGTCATTTTGCCCTATAAAACATTCAGTAGGAAAGGGTTCCCCACATTTTTACGATGAGTCTCCCAACCAAAATATTAACAAGGTAGCCTAAAGGAGTGGCATGTACACTCTAATGGGAAATGCATGTAACTCCACCATGAGCACCTTCTGGTACAAAGAAGACTAGCTCTGTCAGAGCACAAAGGTAAATTCCCAATGATGACCCAGGGACCAAGTTCTACACTCAGAAGCCTGTTAGAGATAGTGTGGATGAAAGGAACAATGCACATCTAACCTCATGGATACTGCAGGCATACACAGTGGACAGCAGGGCTTTACACAAAGTGATCCAGTCTTCTTAGATTGCAGACGATGGCTCGTGCTGCCAAGATCACAAGCTTCTCTTCCACAAGGAATGAACAGGACATGCAGGTCTTGCCTCAGCGCATAAATATATTCAGTGGGCAAAGGGAGGAATGGGCCACATGGTTAATGAGTGTATGGTGTCAAAAAAAAAACTGTAGAAAGGTATTCTATCTGTTCAACAACATACTGCCTAAGACAGAAGATAAGTCAGAGAGTCATTCTAGCAAAAAAAACACACCTGAAGGTTCAAGTGGCCCTTTTCATAACCAATGTAAATGACCATCTAAAGACATAAGCAGTACCTGAAAACAAAATGGAATGTATGTTTACCAAATGGAAAACGTAGCTTCAATGCAGTTAATTTGCTCCTGAAACACTAAATCAGTCCCCAGAATAAGCAAAGCACACAAATATAAATGTAACAAACACACATATGCACATTACTTTAAACATTTCTCTACAGGACAGCATATGAATGCGTCAATTATGTCACTATACCTTGTTTTGGGGTCTGACTGCAAAACTGCAAAATTTCTTCCTTTACAGTCTGTGGCAATACCAACAGCCCGATGAACAACTGAAAGCTTCTCAAGTCGAATCCTTTCATATGAACTTTCAGAGAGACCAAACTGGTTGGGCAAATTGCAGTTCTCAGAGACTGACATATCTGTAACACAAACAATAACACTGCTCAGAGGAGCACTCAACTAATTAAGCTACTCTTAACTTGTCTTCACAACAAAGTCTCTTGCAGTTTTACCCATTTTACCTACTTACTTCAAAGCATTTTGATGTCCTTCCACATAAAATTAAAATGGAACAGGTGTCTATACACTAGTACAAAACAGGTCAGTTATCAGATAAATACATTTCTAAATGCTGCAGGTTTATACTGCCACAAGGTCATTTAAGTAACTTAACTAAGGAGTAAAAAAACTAGACTTGCACATTTCTGAGAAGCAGTTGATGGTATATTCATAATGATTTCAAAAACTGTAACACTGCCAAGTCTAGTATGATGATACTAAAACTGGCATCAGTAAGACTGTTTTTGCAATATGTAACATATTTCTTGCAATGCATAACAGATTACTGTAACTTAGACGTTTTAAGTATGTTCACAATAAACTTCCATCAGTCTACTTAAGATTCTAGGTATGTGTTGAACTAATTCCTCCTCCTCCTTCCTTGATTCTCAACACTACTAGCAGCGGATGACAATATCTTAAAGAAGAACCATTAAGAGTCAAACAACTGCATATTCAAGACCTGATCTGGATATCATGTGGACTGTGATCCAGGAAGGGAATTTTCCTTCTATTGATAGAAAGACATAGAAAGATACTATGCTAATGGCTCGGCGGACATTTTAAGCCTAGATAAGCAGAACTCCCAAGCGCTAAGTGGTCTCTTATAGATAGAAAATGGTAATGGTCAAGCTGTAATTTTGTGGGACATCAACATCCTCTGTCCAGCAAATCTATAGGTGCCAGCCCAGAGATAAATGATAAATTTGCATGTGCCCATCAATCTGTAAAAACTGTGTTCTAATTGGATCAGGGAAGTGCTTTGTTATAGAGCAATGGAGGACTTTGCGAGATATATTGTCTCTCCCAGCATGCCCTGATTAGAATGCTGGAAATGTTAAAATCCTCAAACAGGGTGTTTTAGATACTACTGTTTTTTGCAGATATGGAGCAGGTTCATCAGTACAGCGTATGATGAGGCCCCAAAAACTAGGCACTGGTCATCCCTTAGCAGTCTACAGGAGACTGAGAATAGGAAAAGTGATTTCAAGGCAGTCCCCATAATTTGTGTGTTGGACTCCCTGGATTCTTTTTCTAAGGAATTTCTGTGGGCATTTTGAGTTGAAGCATGTCCCTCTGCAGGCACATACCTAAGGTTTTCTCAACTAGAACTTTCTTAAACTTATGCTATTCAGCAGAGATAATGGCCCCTAAATACTCTCTTCTTCCTTAGTATTCACTGGAAAAATATGGCAGTGTAGGGGAATCAGAGTGGGCATCACCACATGAGATAAGTGGATGAACCACATCTCCAGTGTCCAGTCAGGAAGTGGTACTAAGAACAGGAAGAGGAGAACCTATGCCTGGTCAAATGCAAGATTTAAGGGGGTCTGTAACCGTAGGGGTTTCAGAAATTCCCCTACCAATGTCTGTTTTTTTTCAGAAATATTCTTCTAGCTTTTAGAAGCAACATCTAAATGAGCAGGAAAATAATAACCAGAAGAAAAGCCCTGTAATTGTTTGTGCTTTGTACAGGATGTGAAATTCTTAACTGATGCCTTTTTGTGAAAAGCATCAACATGAATACAATATTACACATCATGTACCGCCCTCAAACAAAAGAGGCATAGCCGTGATAGATCTTGGACCCCTATCAGCAAAGTACAGTTTTGTACCTACCATAAATGTAGATATTCGAGTGTCTTCACTGCTGCAGTCATTATACTTGGGTTATCCTGCTGTCAGGTGGTCCCGCAGTCGTCCAGAGTTCCAAAGTCTTGGTCCGGC